>NW_026017110.1:47655337-47662346 GCF_020466585.1 Dendroctonus ponderosae | reverse complement strand
TATTTCGTGCGCCGTACCCTTAATACCTCTTAACAACCCAAGTTTAGCCGTGGCAGGATGCAACTTCGGTTGTAGTTTTGCGGGGTTCAGAGATAGATTAATAATACTCTCATTGAGTAAAGTTACTACTGTAAATTAAGTTATAGGTAGATAACTGTTGACTCCAAGTGATGCACTCTAGGTGAGGCGCTCCTTGTTTGAGGCACGTTTGGCGCTTGTAGCTGATTCTGACATGTTTTAATGATTCTCATAATAATAACATAAATCTAATTCTTGTTGAACTGGTTACTCAATTACTTTTTCTAAATTGATTTCAGATGTGTTCTCTCGATCGACCACCTGACGAACTGCCATTACACATTGTCTACCGTTTGGGAGTGTAAATATATGTTTTTATAGTAGTTGATGTTTACTTGTTACTAAGTATAAACGAACGCCCCTACATTATTATGAAAGCTGTACCTACTTTGCTTAATTTGTCCTTATTTTTTTTTACTTTTAAAGTACATGGGAATTTCCGGAATCAAAAACTCTATGCAGGTTTCCAAATAAGATCAATAATCTATTTAAACACGTTCATTCGAAGTGATCCGTAAACGATTAATTAATCTTGGCTGATAACCGCCAAATTATCCAAGATGATAATTTATAGTTCGATTGGGTCGATTTCTTATAAAAACAACGGTCTTAATTGGGTGCCAATGTAAATAAGTTCCCAGACAAGCAATAAAGCCGCCGTAAATATTAGAAATTGAGATGTAGACATGCATACAAAGCGAAACTTATTAATTAGGAATTAAGCGACTGCGTGTAATGAAAGTCTATTGGTAGCATGGACAATGTGCTTCGAATTCGAATATTTAGACCTGAAAACACTGTTGTCGAAATTGCCTGTAATTTTTTTTAATTATTAATTTCCAGCTAAAGCAGATTTATCACTTGACTGCAGTTGAGTTGGTTTTAATTTTAATTTTCGCCTCGTTTCTCTGCTTTAGTTTCAATTATTGCTTACATTTTTCTGCTTCTGACTCCCTGTCTTGATAATTGATATTTCTATAGTCTTTCTACTTTCTCTATGAATTTGCGACATATTTTGCATTTTGTCATAATTAAATTTGAGATTTTTCTGCGTTTCTTTACCTGGCCTTCTTTTGCTACTCAATTTGCAGGTGTATTTAAAAACTTAGTAGGCCGTATCTTCTTAGGAGGTAACATTAAAGGACACTGGGAAACTTTTCGTGAAGTTCCACAGGTTTAGGATAGAAAATTGTGTCGTGAAAGTTTTAGATAAGTTCTGTTTTTTTTTCATTTTCGTGAAAGTTTTTGAGGTGATTTGAAATTTGCCATACAAGTGCATGACCAAATTGACCAACTTTTTCAAAGCAAAATTTTAAGGAACCGCCGCTTTCAACTTTTAAACGATAACTTTTGGAATTTTTCAATCGATTTTTGAGGCCATAGAATATTCCCTCAAAATCTGTCAGCGAATCGGTTATGCATGTCTTGAAAATTTTTCAAAAAGTCTAAAGATGCACTTTTTTATTTAAAATCTATGTGGTTTCCAGAAAAGTTTCCGATGTTTCCTCGAAATTACCTTAACAAAGAGTCGACATTTCTGTTTTCCTGGGGTTTCTTCTGTAGTTTCTTTGCTTTTCAATCTTCTACCTCTGAATGCAATATAATGGAGGAAATCAATAACAAAATTTATTGATTTCTTGGAAATAATATTTCCTTACGCTTATCTATCGCACAGCAAGTTTCAATTTGGTAATTATTACGCTGCTTATCAATTAGTTTGATATTAACAACTAATCGAAAAGTACGCAATTATAATAATTAGCACTAGTTTAATGCTTCGCTATTCAATTAGACATAAAAGTTGTTTACCTAATAGTAGACCGATTAAGCAATGCTTTACATTCTAGTTGTCGGATTCATGCTCTGGACAGCAGACTTTTCTGAAGAAGCATGTGTTTGTAATTGGCGCAGTCGGTAGAATTATTTATCATATTGGATAATACCGTGGATGGCCGCGTATCAAACTCTTTCTGCAGCTTCCAACATTTATTCAGCTCGGTATAACTTTAAATACGGAACAGAAACAAACTAACTTCAAAATTATCATCAACTTCACAAATAATAACAATAACAAACTGAAAACTCGGTCTTCGGACATTGGGAAGTGTTGGATTTCTACCAACTAAAAAACCCCCGTTTTTGCGGTCTTCTGTAAGAATGGTTCAGCTCTGGCATCCGTATGCCTTTACATCACATTCTCTCCATACTAGCTATCTGCTAGTATGGGCTACAGTGGCTTTATACAAGATCTAGAGAGAGAGATTTATATCTTGTATAAAGCCACTGTAGTATGGGCAGCTTACTAATTTAACACAAGCACTACACAACACTACTTCTATCACACTATTTTAACTATGTTTCACACTTACAGCGCTTGCAGTTAACTGCTTTACCTATTGCCCTGTTGGGCCATCTGATGCCTGGGCCTCTTTTTCCTGGGCCCAGCATCCTCTGGTGAGTAATCTACGGCATTCCGTAGCTCAACAAAGGGGTGATTTTCGGCCTTTCTGACAAATACCTGACATTCTTTGTTGCGTTAACTTTTACTTTCCATTTGATGAACCACTTTTGCAGTTCATCTGAGGCAAGCTGCAGGTTCCGACGCACACGCTCTTTTCGCCACGAGGATGACATGAGAGCTGTGTCGTCCGCAAAAAGAGCCAGGGTCGTATTGGAGGTCCTTGGGATGTCACTGGTAAAGATGTTGTATAGCATCGGAGAGGGTACCGCTCCTTGCGGCACTCCAGCTTCTGTGCTTCTGTCCTCTGACCTGTAGTTTCCAACTTTTACGCTGAATGTCCTTCTGCAAATGTAACTGTCGATTAACTGGCACATTTTCTCACTAATATCTGTTTTCATCATTTTATAGATGAGCGCCTTTCTCCACACTCTGTCGAAAGCTCTTTCGACGTCCAGAGCTAGGATGCCGGTTGTCCTCTTCTGGTTCATTTCCTTGGCGCACCCTTCCACAACCCTGAGCAGCTGAAGTTCAGTGGAGTGTTTACCACAGAACCCAAACTGCTCAGGCGGCAGAACGTCAAGCTCACTCCTTTCCCTCGTAAGCCTCCGCAAGATAACTCTTTCCGCTATCTTGCCACGGCTGGACAGCAGACTGATGGGCCTGTAGTTCTGAGGGAAAGTCCTGTTCTTCTTGGGCTTCGGGAGCGTAATGACGTCTGAGTGTTTCCAGATGCGTGGGAAGTGTCCCGTTCTGAAAATGGCATTAATGAGATTTGTGACAGCTACCAGTCCTTTTCTCGGCAGGCTCTTAAGCATTTTATTTGTAATTCCATCTCTCCCAGGGGCTTTCCTCTTCTTCGAGGGCCTGATGATGGCAGCCACTTCTCCTGGTGAGGTTGGAGGGATACAGCTGTCCGCCGTCTTTGCTCGGAGGTTCCCAACGGTCCTTCTGACGATTCTCTCGTGCCCGTCTTATTCGTCTGGATGGTTGTTTTCCTTGGCCTCGCTCTCGATGGTATCTGAAAAAACTTTATTTTTGTTAGTATATACCAGACCTTGCAATCCGTGTAAGACTGGTATCTTGATGTCTTCTTGTCTGAGGGCCTTTTGAATTCTCCAGATGCTTTGGTCGTCTGGACCAATCTCCCTGATGCGCCCCTCCCATCTCTGGTTTCGGTGGTCCCTAAGGGCCTCCTTTAGAATCTGTCCCTGTCGGCTCAGGACAGTTCTGTTGGCCTCTGTGGGCTGTCTTCTATACATCCTGCGCAGCATTCTATGGTTGATGATTTTTCTGCGAAGGTTTGCTGGTAACAGCGAAGATTTGCTGGTAGGATTGTCTCACCGAGGCTTCTTGCCGCTGTTTCCAGATCTGAATCGCTGAATCCTGGTTTCCTTTCGGACTACCGGGATTGTCTTTTCTGGGTACTTTGGGCAACCCCGCCAGCTGTCTGGATGTCCCGCAGTACCACAGAGCGCACACTTACTGTTGCGCTCTTTACCTTCTGGAGGCTTGGGTTAGTTTGGGTCCGCTTTTATTTCTGCAGCTTCGTAATCATTAGGCTTAATGACCACGTTTATCTTCTTGTCCTCCGGCAGCGTGTACGTGTAGTACGGCCGCTGGAGGCTTTCCAGGAGCTTCGTTGTGGCCCTGAAATCCGAAGAAGACTTCACTGAAAAGCTGAGACTTAGTAAAATAATCCTAGTTTTTAGCTCAAAGCCGAAAAATATTTGCAGCTTAGGCAGTGTACCTATAGGAGAATCTTTCAGCCCTGAATCCAGAAAAACACTCATTGAAATTCAGATACCGGTTGAATTTTCACAGGCCTTGGAATTTGTTCCTCCACCAACCCCGAAACACCAAACTGAAAAAAATACAAATATCAATCTCAAAGGCGGCAGGTTTTTGCAGTTTTTCCAGTGCAGTGACTAATCATCTGACTATGGGTTCAGAAAATATCCTTCAATTTAATTCACTTGTTTATCGTTGTTCATATTTGTAGCCCTCCAACTATGAATCCATGAAAATCGTTGACATCCAGATACTGCTTGAACCTCCACATGCCTTCGAATTGGTTCCTCCACTAAGGACTGACAGCCAAAATGTAGGTATACGAAAAAAATTATAAGAATCCACTCTAAAGGTGGCAGGTTAATTCTTTAGGTTTTCCAGCGCACTGAGGAATATTTTGGCCACGAATTTTTTTTTCTGAAGAAAACATCTCTAAAGTCTATTTGTTCCGCCACTGAGAAATAGACATCAAACTGTAGGTCTACGAAAAAAAAATACGCGTTCCAACTGCAAAGGTGGCAGGTTTCTCCAGTTTTTCCGGTACATTGAAGAAGCTTCCGACTATCAATCCAGGAAAAATCTTTAAAATCTAAATTCTGGTAATTTTCTGCGGTTGTTGAAACTTAAGTTGCAATTGCTCTTGAATTAAACTTAAAACATCAACCTGAAGAGCCAATAAAAATCCTAGTTTTTAATGAAAACTAGAAATGTTTTTCGGGCTTTGAAGCCGTGGTCCCTGGGAATTTCTTCATGACGTTTCGTCCACAACTGCGGTGGACATTATCAAAGGCGATGAGGCAGTGGGCGAAGTGATCTCCCGTGCTTTCCGAATAAGACTGGTTCAACCACTGGATCCCCTGTCGCCGCATAAATACGACTTTATTTTTTTTTATTTGCCAGCTGATAAGGGCAATGCAACTGTGGTCATGTCATCATTGAACTACGAGGACAAAACTAAAGAGCTTTTGACCCCGTCAACGTACAAGAAGTTGGCACGGATACTAAGGACAACCAACAAATTAATTAAGGACATGACATTTCCGTCCGAGGAGTTGGCCAAGCTCAGAAAATCAGAAGCACTCCCACCAAAGCTCTACGGACTGCCCAAGATCCATAAATCGGATGTACCACTGAGACCCATTGTGAGCGCTATTAGAAGTCCGCATGATATGGCAAAATATCTAACAATAATTTTACTGCCAAAAATAGAAAAAACTGACAGTTTTATAAAGGACTCATCCCATTTTGTTCAGAGGTTGTCATTAGCTCCCGGAGAAATTCTTGTGAGTTTTGTTGTTTCGTTGTCCACGATGGTACCAATCAAGGAGGCAATGGAACTTATTGAGAGAGAATTTCCACCAGGCATCGCCAAACTGTTCGAACACTGCTTAACCACAACTGACTTTCAGTGGAAAAACGAATTTTATGAACAGACAGATGGAGTAGCAATGGGCAGCCCCCTTAGTCCGGTGATAGCCAACTTCTTTATGGAGAAATTTGAGATGAACGCTCTGGACACAGCCGCGACGAATCCTAAGTGTTGGTTTCGATATGTTGATGACACTTCCGTTGTTTGGGGCCATGGTTTGGTTGAACTTAAAGACTTCCTGAGGCACCTCAACTCAATCAACCCCAAAATACAGTTCACTATGGAGGTGGAGAAGGATGGGCTACTGCCATTTTTAGATGTCTTGATACCCAGAAAAACCAACCAAGCTAGCCCACACGGGGTACAGAAAACCGACACATACCGACCGGTACCTGCACAGTGGATCAAACCATCATCCCAGTGAAAAGAGAGGAGTCATTACAACCCTCACTGAAAGAGCCAGATGAATTTGCGAACCATCTGAGTTAGAAAGAGAATTTAAACACCTAGAAAGGGTCTTTGGTTGGAATGGATACAGCAAGAACGAGTTTAATAGAGCGATTCGACCAAGAAACAGTTGAGGTCGTCCTGAGAAAACAGATACGCATGATGAGCGTAAGGATTAAGCTTGCCTCCCATACATACATGGAGTCACGGACAGGATCGGCAGGGTACTGGAGAAACACAGAGTGAAAACAGTTTTTACACCAACTCGAACAATCCAACAGGCTTTGAGATCGGCCAAGGACAAACGGGATCCTTTATCAGCACCAGGAGTCTACAAAGTTCCATGAAGTTGTGGCAGAGCATATATCGGCACCACAAAACGTAGTGTAAACACTAGGATCACTGAGCATAAAAGAAGTTGCAGATTAGGACAAACAGGAGTAGGAGCGGAGCAGTAGCGGAGCACGCACTGCTACAAGGTCACCAAATTCCTTTTCGATGAAGTGGACATTTTGCACCAATCTCAACGGTATTACCCGAGACTAACTAGAGAGGCTATTGAGATCTTTAAACATGACAACAATTTTAATACGAAAGAAGAAGTAACGGCCCTTAATCCCGATTGGAAACGCGTTTTGCGGCAAACAGCGTGTGCGCCTAGAACCGTTGAAGCGCCGCCCACTCTTCGCGCATGAGCTCACACGGCCGGGCCGCATAAATACGACAGGGGATCCAGTAGTTGAACCCTACATGGCGGACCTACCAATCAACAAGAACACAGAAGGCTACATCTACGCTGACGATGTAGCCTTCACTACCGTCGGGAAGGGTCCTGCCATCCAAGCCAAACTGCAGAGACAGCTCAA
>NW_026017110.1:47570577-47654546 GCF_020466585.1 Dendroctonus ponderosae | reverse complement strand
AGATACATAGAGTGTTAGACACTCTAACGATGTTAGCACTAAGGATCCGTAGAATAAGTAGCAGTAAGAAGTTTGTAAACTTAGCTGAAAATAAATATGTTCCAACAGTAGTTGAACCAGTCTTAGTCGGAAAGCACGGGAGATCACTTCGCCCACTGCCTCATCGCCTTTGAAAATGTCCACCGCAGTTGTGGACGGAACGTCAGGAAGAAATTCCCATGGACCACAACTTCAAAGCCCGAAAAACATTTCTATATGTGATTTCACCTGCCGTGAAAGCCTTCATAGTCTGACTTAACTCAGAAAAATTTATTGAAACTTAGATACGGGTTGATTTTCCACAAGCCTTGGAATGTGTTCCGCCACTAAGTCATAGACACCAAACTTTAGGTCTATGAACAAAAAATATGCGTTCCAACTCCAAAAGTGGCAGGCTTCTGCAGTTTTTTCGGTGCATAGAAGAAGCTGCCGACTATCAATACTGGAAAGACCTTTAAAGTATTAATTCTGGTTAATTTTTTACGGGCGCTTAAACTTGCTCTTGATTTAAACTTGACACATCAAACTGAAGAGTCAATTAAAAATTCCAGTTTTTAACTTAAAGCTGCAAAATATTTGTGTCTTTCACAATGTACAGAGAAACCTTCCAGGTATGAACTCAAAATAAATGATTGAAATTCAGATACTGGTTGATTTTTCACAGGCCTTGGAATTTGTTC
The DNA here is from genome assembly GCF_020466585.1 of Dendroctonus ponderosae. Lineage (NCBI taxonomy): Eukaryota > Metazoa > Arthropoda > Insecta > Coleoptera > Curculionidae > Dendroctonus > Dendroctonus ponderosae. The sequence continues at coordinate 47,653,827 of NW_026017110.1, read as the reverse complement.
AACCAGATTTCAACCTTACCGAATTTCAACCTTAAAGGTGGCAGGTATCTGCAGTATTTCCGGCACCCAGAGGAACCTTCCGACTATAAATCCATGAAAGATCTTTGAAATCTAAATACCGGTTAATTTTTTACGGACGCTGAAACTTAATGCCTAATTGAAGCCTGAAACATCGAACTGTAGAATGAAATTGAAAAAATCGTGGTTTCAATTCCCAAGCTGAAGAGGCATTTGCAGATTTTCCAGTGCATACAGGACCCTTTTGGCCATGAATTCAGAAAATCTCCTTAAAATGTGAGTACATGTTCATTTTTACGGGCTCGGAAACAAGCTTCTACATCAAGCCTAAAACATTCAGCTGTAGCTTTTGCTATTCAGCTTTTGAATAGGAAATTTCAACTTTGGATCTTCTTCTTCTTGTGGTGCCTATCCGGTTCGGATTCTGGCGACCAGTATGGCTATTCTAACTTTTTTCGCTGCTGCACGGATAAGTTCAGTAGTGGTCAAGGCAAAACATTGTCTGAAGGTTTTGAAGCCAAAAATTTATTCTCCGCCCTGGTCCTCCATGGCCATATATTTTGCCCTGAAGAATGAGCTGCAGAAGACTATACCGATCTTCGTTTCGTGTTATATGACCCAAGTATTCCAGTTTCCTTTGCTCGATTTTATCTCGCACTTTTCATAGTTAAGGCTTGATGATATTACACAACATTCTTGATCAACTTGCGACAAATACTTTTAACTAGGAGAACTTTAGCCCTAGTGAGGCGTAGAGACTATGGAAAGCTTCCACAATTGGCTATTGATATAGTTAGTTGACGTTTTCGTTTAGAATTCGAATCCTGCCGACTGCGCCAATTAGATTCGTGCCCCGGAAAGAGTAGTTGTAAAAAACATATATTTTACGATGATTCTGTACATATGTACTATCAATTTTTGTCTTTATCAAATATTTTGCAAAAACATCTGCCTAAGGTTACGAAAATGCAAAGTGAGTTTCTACATTGCATTTTGCAATTTATTATGATTTTGTCTGTTTCAGTAATTTAAGTAAGGATTAATTAAGTTGCAATAATTGATTTATGATGTTTTGGTGTTGGCAACCAGATAAAACACAGTCTATACTTATATTAAAAGGAAACTATAAAACATTTACCGATATTATTGATGCGTTTGATTAAATCGAACTAAATGGATTTTGAAGACATAAAAGTGCCATTGTTATCGCATAAAATGAAATTAGTTCATGAACTCAATGATAATCCCCATAGCTTTGTATACTTACCAGGAAAAAATACAAATGCTTAATTTATTAGATACATATTCGTCTTTTCTTTGAAGATTGTCTGCGAATTGAATTTTCTAATTTCCGTCACCCTATTTGGGATGTTTGGAACAGCAACTGATGAAAAACTGTGTTTTTTACATAGAAACCAAAACTAGATAATGATGCTGTTGCTAGACGCATTGACGCAGTTCCCATTGAATTGCACGAAAAATTCTGAACAATTATGAAAATTACTGTTTGCGGACAAAATGCTCTAATTACTTTGGCTCTGAAATTGTTTCGGCGAACTTTTCATTGACGCAATTTAGCCCGCAAGGTTCAAGCGATTGTTTATTTTTAAAATCGAACGGAATAATTAAGAAAAAAAACATAAACAGGAAATAATAGATGGCAAAGTTGAAAGCGCCGGAGCTTGATAAGGTGATTTATGGGTGTCGAAATGCACTGCTCAAAACATCATTTATGTACGGACGTCAGTCACCAGTTCCCGATGATCGATTGATCAAATATTAGTAGAACAATCATTAAGCCTTTGCAGTTGGTTTTGATGATTAATGGCGCGATGCCATAAACCCATAAACGATTTCCTTATAAGTTCGTGAAGTAAAATCCCTTTGCAGATATGCATGCTGACAAAACCCCTTTGCAAAGTGCAAGCGAAACTGAAGAATGCGGTTTTGTTGGTTCAATATCAGCACTGGCACTTCTGCCAGAACTAAGCTTTATGAATCGCCCATGGTAATAGCAAAATTGCTTAAGCTTCCAGTAAATCCATCATCCAAAGCCGAAAAGTTTATTACTTGTCGGGCACGTGAAACGTAATGCGGCGAATTAAAAAAGGAAGCATTTTATCTAAGTGAATTAGGATGAGACATTGTGTGCTTTGCGGATTAACTGATGATTACGAATAAAACTGTGATGACCAATTGAGGATCAATGGACAAAATAATCTAGAGATAATCAGTATCTGATTAGACGGCGTGATGTTGCGGCTTTTCGATCTACTCAACCGGAGACAGTAGTTTAAAATAAACTCGCACTAAACTTGAAAGAAAGAAAATGAACGGAACCGGCTAGAGAAAAATAACAAGTGAATAAGTCTAAATGAGACTACAAAATATGAAAACTCTCCTGGAAACTGGCCAAAGGCCAGATCAAAATGAGACCATATTGTTTCGATTATTTCAACGCTTCCCCCCACGCGTGAAGGGATTGACTTTTTGATTAAAAATTGCAGTTTGATTGTTTTTTAAATAACATCTTAAAAAGTCTCCCCCAAACATTGTGAGATCGTTTATGTACTGCAATTCACTACTAGAGAAGTTCAAGTAGACAAAAGATTTTGCAAGCTGCGTTTAAAGGCATGCATGTTGAGTTGCGCTTTCAGTTGTTGCCGCTCTCTGAGTAAATGAGTTATAACTCATCGGGGAACGAGTCATAACTCATTTAAGCTGTACGAAACCCTAGACTGGAAATTTAACATTCGGAGTATCGATTTTCCAGCAACGGAACTGAGTTACTGAGTATCAAGCCATTTGCGTAGCACTGTTCCAACACCTAAAATCCACTGAATTTTCTTTCCTGTAGAAACTATTGCTCAAAACTTCGGTTTTTCTGGTTTTTGCTCTAAAACCGGAAAATTTCGAGAAACTTTAAAATTCTTCAGACCGATGAAGTTTTCCATGAGGTTTTGAAATAGTTGATCATATTTCTTTGCTTTCGCTGATCATTTTTTTGGAAAACTAATTTTTCCCAAATACGAAGGTAAAACGGATATTCGAAAAAGACACCGAATGAAGGAAAAGAAGACCAAATTATAACTACGCCCAGTTTCCTTGTAAAATCGATGTTTTAATTTTTTTGATCCAAATACCCAGGTGCTCTGTTTGCTACAGTTTAGAAAGTTTTGCTTAGAAATAATGACCTAAATGTGAAGAAACCGGAATTAAAAATAACGAAATTACTCACAGCGACGAAGTTGGCCTATTTTCCTTAGGCTTTTGTTTAAAAAAAGTTGCAAAACTTTAAAAAAAATCTTTACACAGCGGTTAAGGAGGGACACTCTCTCCTCCAATAGAATTTATTTGAAAATTTTTCACATAAAATACCTGAATATTGTCAGTGTTTTTAAGAAAAACTTTAGAAAATAATGCGTTTCTTGCTTAGAAAATTTGCTAAAACTGGAAAGACCTGAAATTTTAAATGTACTTTAAAATTCTTCAGAGTGATGAGTAGCGAATATTCCAAATAATTTTTTGTAGTCTTTTGCTTTCTGGTCGTTTTCAAGATACTCTTAATTACTTTGGAAAAAAGTAATTTGGTTTTTGTACTAAATTCGAAGCTTAGAAGCGTTTTCTCCCAATTTTCTGACATTAATTGTGTCATTTTTGGCTGAAAAGACCCTATGGTTGTCGGAAAAGAAGAAAAGCATCAGAAAATAATGGACTTATTGCGTTTTCGATTAAAAACTTTTAGTTTTGTGATCGGTTTTTTAGAAAACCTTAATAATTTTCCGGAAAAACGGGAAAACATATTTTTTTGTTTTTGCCCCGCATTCGTCAAAACTAAAAATCCACAGTTTTTAAACCATCTCTACAGTCCTCAGAGGGACGGAGTTGATGAGTTTTTATGAACTTTCTGTTATATTCTGTATGTCTTTCCGTTCTCTTTTTAATAAAAAAATAGTTGATTTTCGTCCTAAATTTGAAGCTGGAAAAGGATTTCAATACTTTTTACGAGACGACGAAGTAGGCGAGTGTTTAGAGCAATTAGAAGAAACAGTATCTTTGCTAAAACTGAAAAAATCTGAAATTTTGAAAAAACTAAAAATATTGTTAACAAATGGGGTCCTTAAAATAAATCGAAAAACAACTTATCAAATCAAAAAAGTCATTTTTTTGCCGGCAAAGGAATTGAGTTTTTACGCCGGTGCGTTGGGTTGGCCTACCAAACCATTTGCGCAGCACTGCGCCAACTCCAAAAAGTTAACTGAGTTACCCAGGCCTAAAAGGCATAGTTTGAGCCAAAAAGCTCTTGCGATATTTGAGATAGTCAAAATACGTAAAAAACATAAAATAACTGCAGTTGCTTAATTATTGAAGGTACGAAAAATGTGTTAAAACTAACTCTGGGATATTCATTGAGTAAATTGACCCAAACGACTTATTTAATAAAAAAGTGTTCAAAATCCTCTTAGAGAAATTAGTGCAAGGAAAAAGGAGACACTATTAAAAAATAACTGAGGACAAAATAATGTTTGCATTAAACAGGCGGAGACACAGTAAAACAAGTAGAAATTATGTTTTGCTACGCGCTAAGTGCATGAGAAAGTTATAAAGCTTGCGAACTTTTGAACAAAGTGATTTTGCTACTACAGCTTTGGCAAAAAAAAACGATTTTTTAAGCAAAAAACAACTTTAGAAACTTCTTTTACATACAACCAGATACTAATTAATCCATTTTGACGAAACCGACGGAAAGCCACAAAAACTTGTTGAAAACCGCCAATATTTAATTTGACTAAAGCAATCAGTTAATAAGCACAAATTATTTTTCTTGAGTTTAATGGCTTATTATTATTAGCTAAAAAATGTCAAATAAAAATCTTCCTTAATTCTGCAAACGCATAGATAACTTTAAAGTTTGAATTCTTTTTTGCAGTCTAAAGTGTCTTTTAAATATTTCTCTCAGGAACAAACGTCAGTTCAGTTCACTCAAGTCTTCAATATTGTTTTTATATTTCTGTTAGGAAAAGAGGATTAATCCGTAAATCCAGTCGGTCGGTTCAGTTCCGAAGATTGTCTGCCCTCGAAAAGTTTTCCTCCTTAACCAAAAGCTAAAGGAATCTGGTGGAAACTGCCAGATAAATATTTGAAGAAAGCAATTAGTTAAAAAGCAAAGAATATCTTTTCTCTTCAGCTTAAGGTTCTTCCACATTTTTTCAATATTTTAAATTTTTGGGCATTTTGTTGAATCAAAACCTTTTGAGGCTTTTCATGAGGCTGACCTTTCTCATTTTTTGAAAAACATGAATCATTATAATGCTTTTTTACATTATGGTAGTATTTTTTAATACTAAAATTTTTCGAAAAAGTGGATTAATCCTTTAATTGGGTTGGTCAGTTCAGTTCACTCAAATGTTAAAAATAATGTCCTAGAAAGTTTGCCTTTTTAACTAAAACCCCGAGAAAGTTGGTGAAAACTTCCAAATAGATATTTGAAGAAAGCATTTAGTTAATATGTAAAGTATATGTTCCCTTTGTTTGGCCAGATCTTGAGTCGATCTACTGCTCTTTTACATTGTTGTGCTTTCCTTAACTTTTCATTTTAGGGAGGATTAATCCCCAAATTGTTCTAATAAACTTTGAGGTTCTCTATGTGGCCAAAAGCCTTTTTAAGCCTCTATCAACAGAGACTAATGAGTATCCTTAGTTAAAGTTGTAACCAGTAGATGGTTTCACCTAATAAACAAAATTTTTGACCGTCAATTTATCAGAGGACACACAATATTTAGTGAAAGAAAAGAAGCCAAAGCTGGTGGAAAATCGGGAAATAAATCACTTTAATTGGCGCTGTCCTATGCGTACTGTATAAATATGTTTTACCGAACATAGCAAAAATATCCTTTACATCATCTGACCAATGACAACAAACAGCATATTTTGCCTGTTTACTAAGGATGTTTTTATTGTTGTTTAATTTGAATACAATTACTTAACTTGGTGAGGTTGCAATGTTGAAACGTTTCGTGAGCAAATAGAATTGTAGACAATAAAAGACTCAAACGTTTTCGAGAATAATTCCTCAAAAGCTTAATTTTTGCGCCTTAAAAATTTGCATGCTCAAGTGTTCTGGAACATTCGAAACAATGCTACTTTTTTCTCAAGGGCTTTAGGATGTAACGAAATAACACAAAAATTAGCAAATTTTAATCAACTTTATTATGGCTGCTGCGTTCCTAATATAAACTAACTCTCTTGTAATAAATGCTAGTTGTCCGACTGGAAAACGCCTGGGAAGTAGATCGTTTTCTTCAAACTCATCTTTGAACGCCGCTTGGAAAAGCTGCAACAACAAGGACTGATTTAGTATCAGGAAAAGTTCAGAAAAATCTGATTTGTACCAGAAAAGCTTTTTCATGTGCTCCTTTTACAGGAAGTTTCTTACCTTCAGAATATCGAAGCTTTTTCACTGGTACTCCAAGAAAGTGGCCTGCTGCTCATTTAATCGAAAAAACTAATCGAGCACTGGTTTTCAAGTTCTTATGCTTGCCGCTGCAGCTGCTGGACGAAGAACTGACGGAATTAGAAGAAGTGTTCCTCTGGATTCCCTGGCTCTTCTGGTCCTGGTTGATGTGTAGGAACTTGTCGATCACTTGACGAATGGAGCTGTGGGTACGACTGAAGGGATTTGTGTACATTTTGTCTGAATTTTCGATCGCACAATATCGCGTTTGCCTCGTTATGTGTTCGACTGATGGAACTTTCGTGTGCTGCTCGCTTTTATAGCGGATCTTGCCAGCTTGAACGTCACGGTCAATGTCGCAGGGCATCCTGCAGCCGCGTCAACACTTAATTGATGTCATCCATGATTGCAAGAAATTTAGTATCTACATAATTGCTTTCTACCGTTCATTCCATTTAATTTGTTTCGTGTAGTATGTAGGTCCATCCACAAATTCAGAAAGTTTTTTTAATTGAATTCAACTGTTTGCTTTAACTTGTTTTCAAACACTTTCATCTGTTTAAGATTTCCGATAATTTTCGTGTCTCTTGTGTGTGAAGGCAGAAAGTTGGTCTTTCGCTGGTAGGGAAATATTCCAGAGTTTTGGTGTCTTCAAATATGTTTGTCTGCTGAAGATTATCCAGAATTTTCTGTGTGTGTGTGTGTGTGAAGGCAAAAAACGGTATTTAGCTATAATTTAGAATATTTTTCAAGGTCCTCTTTTTGTGCGTGTGAAGTCAGTCAATCCTCATTCAGCTAGTAGCCAAAGCTGCCAAAGTTTTCGCGCCTTCAAATATTTTAATCTTCAGAAGATTTTCGAGAATTTTCTGTGTCTGAAGGTAGAAAGTCGGCCTTTTGATAATAGCAAAATATTCCAAAGTTTTGGTGTCTTCAAATCCTCTAATCTGCTGAAGATTTTGCAGAATTTTCTGCGTGTGTATGTGAAGCCAAAAAAATCGGCTTTCAGCTAGTAGCAAAATATTTCGAAATACATTTTGGTGTCTTCAAGTACCTACTTGTTAAAGGTTTTCAAGGATTTTCGGTCATTGTGTGTGTGAAGGCAGAAAATCGGCCTTCAGCTACTCGCTGAATCTTCTAAAGTTTTGATGTCTTCAAATATTTTAATCTGCAGAAGATTTTCGAGAATTTGCAGTGCGTGTGTGAAGGCAAAAAACGATCTTTAGCTAGTAGCCAATTATTTTAGTCAGCTGAAGGTTTTCCAGAATTTTCTGTGTGTGTGTGTGTGTGTGTGAAGGCAAAAAAATGGTCTTTAGCTAGTAGCCAAATATTTTAGTCAGCTGAATATTTTTGTTATATATATTTTTGTAATATATCGTTGTTACACGGGCATATAGGTATGTAATGAAATTATGTGAAGACGCAAGGTTGTAATGGTTACAGCGAATACGATTGATAGAGACTATGTAGTAGCGATCAAGTTTTTTGCGGTTAAACCAGGGATGTCGTTTATTTTTGTAGTATAGTGGAAAATATTGTTTACCCGTCGAAAAGCTTTGGGCCACGATTTTGTTTTGTTTAATATGCAGAAGATTTTGGAAAATTTTCTTTGTCTGTGAAGGCAGAAAGTCGGTCTTTCGGTAGTAGCGAAATATTCCAAAGTTTTGGTGCCTTCAAATATTTTAGTCTGCTGAAGGTGTTCCAGAATTTTCTCTGTGTGTGTGTGAAGGCAAAAAACGGTCTTTAGCTAGTAGCCAAACATTTTAGTCAGCTGAATATTTGTAAAGATCTTTAGTGTGTGCGTGTGAAGGCAGACAATCCTCATTCAGCTAGTAGCCAAACCTACCAAAGTTTTCGTGCCTTCAAAAATTTTAATTTGCAGAAGATTTGCGAGAGTTTTCTGTGTCTCTGTACATACTTTCCTGACTGTGTTTCAATTCCAAATCAAAATCAATTCCTGGGCTTCAGTCATTTATTGTTTCTAATCATCAATTAAAATACGTTTCGGTGTTTTCCACCATCATCAGTTTTTCTAAAATAACAGATAGTTAAAAAAAAAAATTGCATTAATTTAAAAAACAATCACAGTTCGTCAACAGCTTCATCATATCACACACTAAAATACATCACAATTGCAACAATTTAAAACATTCTAAGATTAATTAGGTCCAACAGGTGATTAGTCAGGACAATCAATTCTGAGAAGAGACTAGAATTCTGTGTTCAGGTACTCAAATATTTTTACTTACATGTGTAGCGTTGTTGCTACTTTAAGCCTTGGCATATATTTGGAGTATTAATTTTGTCCATTTTGTACACAAAGCGAAATACTGTTTATATTGATTTCTTTTACTTTCAGCTATTTTTCTTTGCATTCTAAGAATATTATTTTTGGTTTGCAAAATTCCTCAATATACCGAGTGTTAGTTAATATTCTATGGTTATTTCATTTAATTAATGTATGATATACTGAGCTAAGATTGTCGGTATCCGATCTGAAATTCATAGCAAAAGTTATATTGGGTTATAGCGAATTCTTCTTAGACTGTTTTCAAGTTTTGCTTCTTTGACCGTCGTATCGAGGACAGTTCCAAACAACGTGATTTATATCTTCAATATCGTTGTTACACGGGCATATAGGTATGTAATGAAATTATATTTACTCTAGCAAGTGAAGATGCAAGGTTGTAATGGTTACAGCGAATACGATTGATAGAGACTATGTAGTAGCTGTTGATGACGCTGTTGATGACGATTGATAGAGACTAGTATTTTGTAGTATAGTGGAAAATATTGTTTACCCGTCGAAGAGCTTTGGGCCAAGATTTTGTTTTGCGTTTGCGAATAGCTATCTTTCGCAAATTGTTCAAATACATTGGTGAACGGAGCTTGTACAATATCAGAAGTGTTTAACAGATAGGTTTCTTTTGCCAAAGATTCAACTGGTTCATTTCCAAAGATACCCCTATGAGATGGAGGCCAGAAAAATGAGAAAGAGGTGTTGTATTTATTGTTTGAGTTAAAAAGATTATATTTGTGCTTGATATCGATATCGAGATATGAGATTGTATGAATTTATTTTGATTGATTTTAATGCTTGGAGGTGTGCGAATCTGTATAATTACAAATGTTTTTGTATTTATTTTCAAGCGGAGCACTAAGCGCATCATTTAAGGCAGTGTCATTAAGTCGCATTTCTGTGTGTCTCTGAAGGCAGAAAGTCGGCCTTTTGATAGTAGCGAAATATTCATGAGTTTTCGTGTCTTCAAATATTGTAGTCTGCTGAAGATTTCCCAGAATTTGGTGTGTGTGTGTGTGTGAAAGCAAAAAACGATCTTTAGCTAGTAGCCAAATATTTTAGTCAGCTGAATATTTGTATAAGGTCTTCAGTGTGTGCGTGTGAAGGCAGACAATCCTCATTCAGCTGGTAGCCAAATCTACCACAGTTTTCGTGCCTTCAAATAATTTTATCTGCCGAAGATTTTCAATAATTTTCTGTGTGTGTGTGAAGGTAAAAAAACGGTCTTTAGCTAGTAGCCAAATATTTTAGTCAGCTGAATATTTTTGAAGATCTTCAGTGTGTGCATGTGAAGGCAGACAATCACCATTCAGCTAGTAGAGAAATCTTCCAACATTTTCGTGTCTTCAAATATTTTAATCTGCAGAATATTTTCGAGAATTTTCTGTGTGTCTCTGAAGGCAGAAAGTCGGCCTTTTGATAATAGCGAAATATTCCAAAGTTTTGGTGTCTTCAAATCTTTTAGTCTGCTGAAGATTTTCCAGAATTTTGTGTGTGTGTGTGTGCGAAGGCAAAAAACGGTCTTTAGCTAGTAGCCAAATATTTTAGTCAGCTGAATATTTTTGAAGGTCTTCAGTGTGTGTGTGTGAAGGCAGACAATCCTCATTCAGCTAGTAGAGAAATCTTCCAAAGTTTTCGTGCTTTCAAATATTTTAATCTGCAGAAGATTTTCGAGAATTATCTGTCTGTCTGTGAAAGCAGAAATTCGGTCTTTCGCTAGTAGCTAAAAATTCCTAAGTTTTGGTGTCTTTAAATATGTTAGTCTGCTGAACGTTTTCCAGAATTTTCTGAGTGTATGTGTGGAGGCAAAAAATCGGCTTGCAGCCAGTAGCAGAATATCTCGAAGTTTTTCTGAGTGTCGAGAGAAAAATCGAGTCTCAGTTAGTTAAAACAGGTGGCATAACAGGATTAAATTTCCGGGTTTTGGTTGACGGTTTCTTCAAAGTCTTCCAGCTTGGTTTTTTCGGTTAGCCGTCAGTCGATTCCATTCATTGGCACCTTCTTGCAAAGCTGCATCTCCATATAATCTCTTTTTTTTTTCATTTTTTCAGAGTTTTTTGTTAATTTCTATCAACAGATTGTTTATATGGTCTTTTTTCGTTACAGCAAATTTTCCGTTTCCTTCCAAGTTTGTCCAGAATGTTATTCCTTTGCATTCAATAATAGGTCATACATTTGACTAGCACTAGCCATTAACTCTATAGACAATAAAGGCCGAATTAATTAATGCTTATTTACCACATAATAGTTCAGACAGTTGACCGGTTTATAGCATCACAAATACGCTAATCGAGGGCCGCCAATTACGCTTAATACTATTTAATTGGTTCAATTAATATTCCATAAGGCACTGAACTGAACTGAACTGAAAGTCGTTAGTTTCAGCTTTTCATCTGTAAGTTTCGGTTTTGTAATTAATTTAAACTTGCAAATTTTTGTATTATTAACTATGGAAACTGAAAAGATAATTAATAAAAAAACAGCTGTTTTACTTTTAAAGGGCTTGATTGAATCACATTTTATTACTATTTTTTATTAAAAAATCACATGCTGTTTATGGGTTTACCGGTTAAGTTCATGTGTAGTTAAAATTCTCTGTTCAAGCTGCCTTTAGAGGCTCAAATAATTTATTGATGTATTGCAGTTTTTAGAGGAAGGAAACTAATTGATATTAAATTACAAACTTTGCACTGATTAAAATTGAATTTTCCTCAAATCTCATGCGACAAAAGACAACCAAAACTGCCTATGCGGAACTCAAATCGTAAAAATTTCTAGCTGATTTTCTATTTTTCGTACTATACCACAGCACTTCTTTCTATTATTTTCCACATCCGTAAGCTTGTTTACAGTGAGCTCTAGAAACGTGGCAAATTTCAGTTTTCTTTGCCCTGACCAGGGCAGAAGTTCTACTTTCCAACGAAAGCTGGAAAATTTTGCAAAACGTCACGGCTAATGCTAAATCTAAAACTTTCAACATTTTTTTTGGTTATATTGAAAGTTTGTGCCATTCAACTGCTCCAGTTTAGAAATTATGAATTTTTAGATGAGGGTCTGCTCAACAACAAAACTGGTTTTTAAGTGAAAGCTTTATAAATTCGCACCGCTCCAAAGCTTCTGAGAATTCGTTGAAGTCGAGCCCTTTGCTCTGAAAGGTCGAAATTTCGGTTTCCGATTTAATGCAATTCAAGAGTTGCGAATTATTAAAAACAGATTTGGTTCATGTAGGAAAACCACTGCTTCTACCCAAAGAAGTGAAAAATTTACAAATTGCAGTACGTTTGGGTAATTGAGTGAAACTCTATGCACACTGAGCAGTGGGTATTTTATACGAATTCTGGCAGTTTGAGCGTTCGGTCTTGGTAAAGGCAAGAGATATGCATTTAAAAAAATGATCTTCCATAATTTTAAGAAACCACTTTTTAAGGTAAAGTTGCAAGTTTCACAAAACTCCGTGGGATCTGGAAATTGGATCAAACTTTACGTGCTATTTAATAGTAATCAATTTTTAGACGCACCATATCGAAAAACCGCTTCTTATGATAAAGTCTAAAAAATTCCCACGGCGAATCGGCTTTGTATAAATGAGTGAAATTTTCTGCACATTGAGCCCATAACATTTTCTATAAATTCCGAAAGCTTCGGATTTTAAACTGCTAGAGGTTAGGAGTTATGAATTTTTACAATCAGCTCTGCTTAACTCTAACTGTTAAGGTTAATTTATGTCATTCCTCAGAACCCAATAGTTTCTCATTGAGTTTTGGAAATTCTTTAAAACTTTTTACACAATGAATTCGAGTCTATTTCTACAAATGCTCAGAATTTGACCTTTTTACGGGCTGAAATTAAAGAGTTATACATTTCTTAAAACACATTTCTTTAATATGGGAAATCCGATTTTTAGGTAGATTAGAGAAACTTTTCCCAAAATTTCTTGGAATATGGAAATTTTCTGCAACTTTATACGTATTGGAGCTCGAGACTGTTACTATGATTTTTCAAACTTACAGTCTTTTAGCTTATGCGATTTAAGAGTTATGATTTTGAACAGACAGGTATGCAAAATATCGAAAATCACTTTCTACAGAAAGGAAAAAGTTCCGGCAATTCAAGAGCTGGGAGTGATTGACTGATTTGTTTAAATCATTGACCTCAAGAAATTGTCTATACATTTCGAAGGATTAGGACTTAGGACCTCGAGTCTTTTTCAAGAAATATGAGGGCCTCAAATTCTCTAAATATGCTTATTAGACTTAATGAACTGTACCTGTTGATTTAACAGAATACAAACTAAACGTTGATTATTTGCTAAAGCAAAGAAAAACACGTAGGAGAAATTGCTGTTTTTATAAGAATTTAACAATTGAGGAAACACGGAAAGACAGTGGAAATAACTGAAAGAACTGTTAAAAAAATGTAAGCAACATTTACTGAAGAAAAACTTTATCAAACAAAAAGACCAGCGAACGAAAAATTAATTGAATTCCTGATGATACTGTAGAATCTTCATCTTAATTCCTTCACTTAGCGATTTCTTTCATAGCATTTCCAGCGATTTTCCTCAACTCTGTGATTGTTTATTCGCGTTCCTCTCCAGATCATCTTTTCTCATTTGATGTCGATCGACAGTCAGTAGCTCAAAGAAAAAGCACTCCAATCAATGGGAAAGTATTTCTCACTTTCCTAAAACCAGTTAAAAATCTCCGTACATATAGCAAGTGATAAATGCACTATTAAGCCTAGAATATTTGCAATTTCTAGGCCAGGCAGTACATTTTTATCTCACTGAACCTGTAGTCGTCTAGTTAATTAATTAATGTCCCGTCCAAACAGTTTAATATTTTAACAACGCGAATGTGTTAATTGGCCCATCACTTTGCATTTAATTTGATTCGCCGAAATCACTTTTTCCTAAAAGCAATGGCTGCTTTACATATATTTTAACAACTTTTCGGACATTTGGTAATCCCATGTACGACACTCGGCTGTAAACAACAAAAACACCTTTAAAAACCTTCATTAATGAATTTGTTTGTGCACTTTTAGCAGCTGCAGGAATTAGCAAAGGTGCAATTAGCAAGCAAACTGATTGTTTTGCTGTTTTATATGAAATTGGGTAAATATATGTATGGTAATAAGTATTTCATATCGATCTGTTTTGTATTGTTTTATTTATTTTTTTTGTCTATGTTCTTTTGTATCACTCGCTTTGTGTGAGTGGCAATAAAGTGTATTTTGCAAAAAATGCACTTTAGAAATTAAAATTGAATGATGAGGGTAATGAAAACAGTGGAACTAAATTCATAAGATGCTGCTTGTTCGTTCAAAGGCCTCGGGCATTTTTGCAGAAGAATTTTATCATTAGGACCTTTCTTTGACTGTCTGGACAAGTCTTTGAATGTTGAATTTGTTAATGAAATAAGTCAATTTTCAAGTGCGCTTTAAGCCCATCTGGTTGCATCATGCTCGAAAAATAGTCCATAATTTGGAAGCATATCAGCAAGGAACTAGGGGCGAAAGCTCGAATTGTTTAACTGAAAACGTCTCCTAATGCGTTTTTCAGCAGCTAAAACCTTGAAGCATTTTAAAACACTGCGTACTGACAAAGCTAAAAATGCATCTTTAATTGATGAGGAATTTAGCACTTTACAAAATGTTTTGCGATTAAAATTAATCGGCTAAGCAAAATGGGAAATTGACAAAATTGTACCTCTTTATTCAAAGCCTTCCGGCATATTTGCTCAGTAGTTTTATGATTAGGGCCAACATCACTATTCGCGCTTCAAGTTCCGAGAACTTTCAGCTTTATAAAAAACCATTTTATGAGCACATTCTTCATTTATTATGAGTTTTCAGGTTTTTTTTTAATTTATTTTCCACGGGCTGAAACCACAGCTCCAAAGCTGAACTCCGATTTAGCTCACCCGTCGGTTTGTTTAGCAAAAATTAATTCAACTCTTTCGTAAAAAGCTCACTGATTTGTTTGATGATCTTTTCCAGAATAATTATTCAATGAAAACGAGCTCGATTAAGGGGATTGTTTCAAGTCAATTTTCAAGTGCGCGTTTTTTTTCATTCGGTTTTGTGGGGCTCGATAGATGGTTTCATGAACAAACTCTTTGGAATTTTCTTTTGTTATGCGTCAATACATGTGGGTTTCTTTTCCTAATTTGGTAAATTTTATAGTGCGCCTATTCACCATCTGGTTCGATTAGGCTCGAGCAATTATTTTCAGCTTAGAAGCATTTGAGAAAGGAACTGGGGGAAAAAGCTCGAATTGTTTAACTGGATACGTTCTGACGAGTTTTTTTGCTAACGAATCAAGTGTTTCAAAAGAAAGCGTCGACGAAGTATTTAAATTAATGACAAATTTTGCACTTTAAAAATAAAAATTTGTCTACTAAACACAACTTGAATGATGAGGGAAATTAACACAGAGGAACTAAATTCGTTGGATCTTACTTGTTCGCTCAAGGGCTCGGGCATTTTTGCAGAATATTTTTATCATTGGGACGTTAAACAGTTTTATCATAAAACTATTTGAATGTTTCATCTGTTAATGAAATAAGTCAATTTTCAAGTGCGCTTTAAGCCCATCTGGTTGCATAACGCTCGAGAAATAATCCAAAGTTTGGAAGCATCTCAGAAAGGAACTCGGGGTCGAAAGCTCGAATTGTTTAACTGAAAACGTCTCCTAATGCGTTTTTCAACAGCTAAAACCTTGAAGTATGTTAAAACAGTGCGTACCGACAAAGCTAAAAAATCATCTTTAATTGATGAGGATGAGGACTTTGCAATTTTTTTGCGATTAAAATTAATCGGCTATGCAAAATGTGAAATGGACAAAATTTTACCTCTTCATTGAAAGCCTTCCGTCATATTTGCTCAGTAGTTTTACGATTAGGACCAACATCAGTATTCACGCTTCAAGTTCCGAGAACTTTCAGCTTTATAAAAAACCATTTTATGAACACATTGTTCATTTATTATGGGTTTTCGGGTTTTTTTTTTAATTTATTTTCCACGAGCTGAAACCACTGCTCCAAGGCTGAACTCCGATTTACCTCACCTGTCGGCTTGTTTAGCTAAACTTAATACAATCCTTTCGTAAAAAGCGCATTGTTTTGTTTGATGATCTTTCTCAAAATAATTATTCAAAGAAAACGAGCTGGATTAAGGGAATGGTTTCAAGTCAATTTTTAAGTGCGCGTTATCTTCATTCGGGTTTGTAGGGCTCGATAGATTGTTTTATAAACAAACTCTTTGGAATTTTCGTTTGTTATAAGTCAATAGATGTGGGTTTCTTTTTCAAATTTGGTAAATTTTCAAGTGCGCCTATTCATCATCTGGTTCGATTAGGCTCGAACAATTATTTTCAGTTTAGAAGCATTTGAGAAAGGAACTGGGGGAGAAAGCTCGAATTGTTTAACTGGAAACACTAACTGAGCAGTTTTTCTGCTAATGAAGCTTGAAGTGCTTCAAAAGAATGCGTCGATGAAGTCATTAAATTGACGAAAAATTTACCACTTTAAAAATTAAAATTCGTCCACTGAACAAAACATGAATGATGAGGGAATTTCAAACAGTGCAACTAAATTCATAAGATGCTACTTGTTCGTTCAAGGGCCTCGGTCATTTTTGCAGAAGATTTTTACCATTGGAAACTCTTTGAATGTTGCATTTGTTAATGATATAAGTCAATTTTCAAGTGGCACTTTAAGCCCACGAACCATGCCCGAGAAATAGTCCATAGTTTGAAAGCATATGAGAAAGGAACTCGGGGCGAAAGCTCGAATGGCTTAACTGAAAACGTCTCCTAATGCGTTTTTCAGCAGCTAAAACCTTGAAGCATTTTAATACACTGCGTACTGACAAAGCCAAAAATTAATCTTTAATTGATGAGGAATTTAGCACTTTACCAAATGTTTTGCGATTAAAATTAATCGGCTAAGCAAAATGAGAAATTGACAAAATTGTACCTCTTCATTCAAAGCCTTCCGGCATATTTGCTCAGTAGTTTTACGATTAGGACCAACATCAGTATTCGCGCGTCAAGTTCCGAGAACTTTCAGCTTTATAAAAAACCATTTTATGAACACATTCTTGATTTATTATGGGTTTTCGGTTTTTTTAAATTTATTTTCCGCACTCTGAAACCACAGCTCCAAAGCTGAACTCCGATTTAGCTCAACTGTCGCTAAACTAGATTTAGCTAAAAAACCGTTTAGCTAAAATTAATACAATTCTTTCGTGAAAAGCGCATTGATTTGTTTGATGAGTTAATCTGGGCGATACGGAGGTAATTCAATTTGCGTCAGCACCATCCAAAAAAAAATCTCGACAAATTCCGCATTTATGCTAATTTGTTATTCCGTATTTACACTGATGTTGGTGGTAATTGTTTGAATTTGGAACCAGCCATTAACGGGAATAGTTTTTTATTACTTTTTAATGTGAATTATTGTCCTTAAAATGGTCAGCTGTAGAGGCTGCATTCGAAAACTGGTTATTTTGTCCCAAAAACGATCTGCAAAACAAATCGCTTGACGTCACTAGGGTACATTCACATGGCTTTAACCGTTTTCGTGTCCATTAAGGTTGCATTATTTTTATTGGTACCTCAAGTCTTATTAAGTGTGAAAATATTTCCGGTTAAATGCATCTTAAAAACAGCTTTTAACATGGGAATGAAGAAAATATATGAATGGTTGTTCATGATTGGGAATTTATCATCATTATTTTTTATGATTTCGGGTAGTTTCGACAATATTCTTTGCTTTATTGCATACGCCTTCCAGATATAAGGATTTTTCAGGACTAAGAGCAAATAAAAGGCACCCAAATTCATGTGAATCGAAATTTATAGTGAAAAGCTCTTGTTAAATGTATTTAAAAAAGAATGTCTTATGAATCAAATGTTGCTTACTGATCAAACACAAACTCTGTATATTTAATTTGCAATTTTGTGTTCAAGTGAAGGGATTCTACGATAACAATCGGGCGATTATCTAGTTTCCAAATCCTTAGAGATAAAGTTAACATAACATACTTGAAACAACGTCAAATTTTGTTCAAAAATTTAATTCTATTTCATTTTTCCAAGGTTTGTATGCAGAAAATAGCCTTCTTTCCAAAAAAAGACACCCATCTGAACGAATTTCAACTGCGAAATAATATATGCGTGAAACAAGATAGACCAGTAAGCAGATGCACTAGAAAAAGCAGAATCGCTCTTTTTAGTTCAGTCTTTTCTTTTTAGTTCACGCATTTTAAACATTTCCTTGTTCCACTCACATGTTATCCAACAGCTGAAATTAAAATTCTGAATTTAAATTTGCCTCTACGTTAAACCGTAGTTCAAATAAAGAGATTATGTGCGAGAAATCTGGCGATTATCGAGTTTCCGACATTTAAGAGCTAAAGTCAGGACAACACGTCTGAAAAATGTTCAAAAACATCATCAAACAGTTAAAAAATCTCTTGATATTCCATTTTTCAAAACTTTGTAACACATTTTTTCTCAAAATACACAAAGATTGATAACTGCGAAATAAAATGCGAGTGGAACAAGACAGATAATTTAGCATCTGCGCTAGAAAGAGAAGACGCACAATTACAGCCGTTGCCTTGGAGAAATCGTGGGCCCCCTCTTTTATTAAATCACGTATTTTAAACCTTTCCTTGCTCCACTCACCTATTTTGCACCAGCTAAGATTCAAATGCTTAATTTGATTTGTCTTTACGTTACCTTATTACGTTCATTTTTATTCAAGTGACTTCTAAATCGACATTTCTAGATGCCAGCGGTCAGATGCTAAAGCTTATTAATAAGCTGATTAAGAAATTTGGTCGTTATCCAGTTTTCAACAAATGATGGTCAATACAGAAAAAATGGATTTTGCAAAGGTTTTCTAGACATTTACAAAATGGATTGATTAGGCAAAAAAAACAGCGTCCATATCAGTAGATCACTGTGCTCGGTTTTACGAGAAACGTTCTAACAGTTTCTGAAAACAAAATTATCAACAAAGTTCTACATCAATCGCTGTCGCCAAAAGCTAAGGAAGATAGCTAAGTAAATGTACTAAAAAGAGACGAAGCGGACTTGCAGCCGTTGCTTTAGACACATAAAGAGCGGTTGTCTCTTTTTCATGCACCCATTGGGCCCCTTGCTTTGTTCCATTCCCATGTTTTCCACCAACTTAAATTAATCCGGTTAATTGCATTTTACTTATGCCTGAACCGTACCTCCAAAATTCCATTTAGAATCTCATTTTTGGTTTCTCAAGTTTCATTTTTAGGCACATTTTCCAAATTAGCCCTAGTTCTGCAAAGACGAATTTATGAATTAATTGTTTAAAAGCTAACAAAGCAAGCTCTTTATGGCTTAGACACCGTATAAAAGAAAAGCCTATTTCATATTTCTAGAAACTTTCTAATATTAGCTATCATTACGCATTTTTGGTGCCCCCAGGCTATAAATTTGTTTAATTTTTTTCGAATTACACGACAATTCAAATGAAGAGCGAGTTTTTTTCTAGCAGAGCAATCTAACGATTATCGAGTTTCCAATACTAGTTTTTTGCTAATTGACTAATTAGTTTGGTTGCTAAAAAATGCACTCATCTAAACGATTTTTAATTACAAAAATGCGTTAGTGGAACAAGGCAGATCACAGATTGTCTGGACTAGAAAGAGAAAAACAAGCTTCCAGCCGTTGTCTATCTACTAACTAACTAACCTTCTCTTTTCACTACACGCATTCAAAACTTTGCCTTGTTCCACCCACATATTTTTCCCAAGCTGTTGTACAATACTATTAGATTGTACTGTAATGTTTCCCCAGTACAGAAATTGTTTTTTTTTATTCTTATTTTATGTTATCTTGTTTTGGACGCCAGCCGTAAACTTGTATAACTTATTTGCCTGAATCCGAATTACTTGTTTTCTCTTGGCATTTACACAAATTCATGGCCAGGTTTTTTAAAATCGCAAACGTAACTATTCGTTTTTGCTAGTAAACATGTTGTGCTGAGTTAAAAAATACAGATGCAATTCTATTAGGAACTTTCCAAGGAAACCATTATTTTTGCATTACAGAATTTTACATTTTACCCGAGTCCTGGTGTTTCTGTGTCTCTAACAATGTTTATTCAGTACTTTCTTGTCACTGTTATAATTTGTGCCTAGTGCCTATCTATTGAAACCCGTTAGTAAAATAATTTCTTGTGTTCTTGTTAGTGAATAGATAAGGAGCATTTAATTTTGGACACTCGAACTTCTCCAGCACATAGTTCAGCTTCTTCTGACTCTTCAAGCCGACTGGTTGCAGCAAATTGTTCCACAGCATGTTGGCCCCTGAAAGTCCACATTTGCACTACCAAAAATGTTATTAATAAATCGCCCACCTAAGGCATGGCCCTTTTGCGAGAAGTGGAAGCAATCATGAGTGATATAGGAGATATCAATCACTTCTGAGAACCTCCTCATTGGATCCGTCGGGGCATTGAACAGTTTGATGAATGGCTGAATAACCACCGTGAAATCCTCTCGTTTGTCGTATCGTCCACTCAACACCTGAAGAGGAAATAGAGAGAGAGCGAGAAATGAATTTTTCTTCTAAACAGAGAAAACTGAGCGCTTACCAGTTCTTCTTCAGCTCGTTGATATTCTCTAGTCAAGGTGGTGATAACATCCATTTCGTTGCCTCCTTCATGGAAGCAGGCGCAGAACAGGCGATGAAACAAGTGGCACATCATGGTCCTTTTGATCCGGACGCTAACTGAAACGTCTGCAACCTTTCACTAGTACAGCAAAGGCTCAGATCGAGCTGCCACAAACTTACCCAAAACCGGCACCAAATTAACGAAAGTTCGGGGCAATTGTTCATATAAATAGTCCAAAGCTTTCATCAGTTTGCGGGCGTGGCTTCGAGCTGACGCCTCCTCCTTGTTGTAGCATTGAGCTGAGCAAATGTCGTTGGCTCCAAAAAAAACCGTGATCATTTTCCAGTCTTCGTTCATGTTGATGCGGTGATCGGATTTCATTTTTTTAATCTGAAATTTAGTTCGTAATAGAAGGAGCAAAAACAGGTTCAATTTGTCAATTTTTCGTCAAAGCATCGTTTCCAGGAAACATTTTCCAATTATGGGTTTGTCTTAAATTTTAAATCTGATGATGGCGCTGTTGTCTCGCCGAAACGTAATATGAAATAAACCCAGGAAAGAAAAAATATAATTATGATCTTTCGAATGGCTCAGGATAAACAGACGATTAAAACGGCGAATTAATCAAAAGACATCGGGCAATAACAGCATATACTTTTTTCTCCTATGGTCACCCCATAGTGATCACAGAAAGATTTAAAGTTGGACCGAGAAATCCATCATCATTGAAAAGCTTCTTACCAAAATTTTGGCTTGTCTTAGAGCATCAGCATCGGCAGCCACTGGAAAAGCCACATTCAGCTTTGCGTTGGAGGACAAAAACTCTCCAGTCCCGGTTGAGTAGCCCTTCAAGTTGGGGTTGAATTCCTTCAGAATATTGGGGAGAGTTAGAAAGTCTCTCCATGTGCCTTCACCTCCTGAAACTCTTCTCCTTACGGACTTTCCGTGGGTGAAACTTAGTATTACCTATGCACCAAGACACTCCTCTGTTTTCGATCATTGTCCCCAAAGCGTATTCTTCCATAGCGCCATTTCCTGCCACCAAAGAGTCCCCTAAAGCCCCAATAACATCGATGTCTCCAGGGCGCAGTTTGTGAACACTGGTAGGCCTCCGATGGGACCTCCCCAAGCCCACTCCCGTGAAGTTCTTGCACGGAAATGGCATCGATTTGGGGTAATTCAGTTGGATTCTCGAATGAGACCGGCTAGGGTATTGGATGACGAAATTCCCATTGCTCATCTGAAGGAACAAGGCCAATAATCCATGCAAATGAATGTGAATGTGAAATCCGCTGTTGCGGGTTTAATGTAGGGCGTGCATACTATTTAAATGTTTTAATGTTTGTTAATTACACATTGGCGTGGTCGTAGTTTTTAAATAAATTGCCATTGAATGGTTGTGTTTTTCGCGTCGAATCCGGTCCCAACACAAAAGCCCCGTGCTAGTCTAACACAATAAATCGGAGAAAGTGCTGTTGTGAGGATTTCTCAGAAATTGTTTGGTAGCAATGTAAAGCAATACGCGGCAGAATGTTCAAGAGAACCATGCAAAGGTGGTGCCGGCCGGCAGGAATTTCGTTTGCTTTGAAGGTATTTATAGCGCCACTTAGCGGACAGTAATGATTAAATGCACCAAAAAAGTACATTAAAAATCTCCCAACTTTGAAGCTGGAAGTCTGGCTCAGAAAATGCTCTTCTGTAAATATTGTTTGCGTAAAATGAACGTAATCTTCTGAGCCGTTTGATTTAGAACTTTAAGGCACTATTGGAGCAAAGCCAGGATCCGATTTGGACATTCGATATACAAATTTGGGATCTCGTAAAACATCGTACAAAGTCGGTTAGATCAGGTCAAAGTTGCACATTTTCATGCGAAACCCAATGGTGTTTTAAGCGTTGGAAAGCTCCTACTGCTTCCAGAAATTTCGCGAAAAAATCCCGAAATTCACTCAAAGGATTTTCCTTTTGCTGAGCTTATTTGGAGCGATATCTAAAAATAATTCTCACAGTACTAGAACAGCGTTTTGCTCCCGGCTCCCGGCTCCCGGCCGTGTGTGCTTCTACACTCAGATCGGGGATTCAACGTTTCGTTTTTGGCCCACCATAATCAACCTATTTTTTAATACGATCGTATTGGCACCGGTTTGTGCAAAAATTACAAAATTTACATTTCTCTTTTGTCCTTCCTGTAGAGTGCAATATAAAATGCAGCCTGAAAACGTAGTAATAGAAAATCAGCGCAGTTTGATTGAAATTGCCATTTATGAATTGTGTGGGCCGAAAGCAAAACATTAAATTCCCGATTTGATAATATAATTTTCAAGAGAGTAAAAAGATGTTTTTCCTATGATTTTCTTTCCTTACTGATTACTTCTATTTTTCTGGCGTATTTTGTGTGCGAATGATGTCATCAGTTTTTCTCTCAGTACCGTCAAAAATACGTTTTGAGAAAAAATCCTCGAAAAATGAGAGAAAAAAACAATGATTTGGTACTTTAAATACTCTTAAAAGGCACATGGCAATTCCATGCCACTCGGTTTGGTCGCAAAAAAATTGCTCCAAATAATTGAAAAATTGCCAACAAAAAACAAGAAAAGAACAGTAAAACTTTGGAAATCATTTCAGATGATAATAAAAAACCGTTTTGTGAGTTGGCTAATTCTATAAAAATTGTGCGTTACACCTTGTGAAATCGAAGAAGTTTTTGCGACTAAAAAAATGCCAACTTGTACATTGGAATATGATCAACAATCGGTCACGGCGCCAGGAAAAAGCCCATATAAAAAGTCTTCAAGCACACACTTAGAAAGATATGACGAAAATCGATCGAAACGCCCTGTTTATTAACGTTCTCAGGAAAGTCTTCCAAAATATCATCGTTCCTAGTGAACAAATCATCAGATTGAGTAAAATGCATTTTTGATCGAATCAAAATCACTCCATTTCCAGGACAAAATCACGGAAAACCTAATGAGAAGCGTACCAATCGAACTGTTGATTTGGGTTCAAGGAAAATCTTCTTGGAAATCACTTGAAAAAATAAGACAGCAAGAACTCAAATACCACAAAATGGGGCAAAGATGAACAATACGAATCTGGTTTGAATTTTAAAATGATTAATTTAAAGTATAACGTAGAAGTTTTTTCTACGTTTGAGTAGAGTTTGAGTTCTACCATTGAGTTTAAGCAAATCTGGAGTGATTTTGAGCAAAGAATGTCTTCCGAGTGGAGAAAATCCGGTTTAATATAAAAGCAACAAAGCGTTGATCATGAAGAAGCCTTTTCTTAAAAAACCGACAATTTGTTCAGTGCAAACACCCTTATAAAAAATCATAAAGCAAGGGTAAATAACACACTCTCAACGAAAATCGAACGACACGAACTGACGAAAAAATCACAAAAAGACAAAAAAATTTTGAGATATGGAAGGAAATGACAAAAGTGGACAGTGATTTAATTTTAAAATTGTTGACTAAAAAACATTGAACCAAAGAAAAGACGAACAAAAAGAAAAATCGAAGGAATATGAAACTAATTAAAAAAAAAACAGTCAGATTGTTGGAAATCGGTTGTGACTTAGGGAAAGCCCTGAACGTCGCAAGAAATGTCTTCTAAATGGGAAAAAACGTTTAAACTGTTCGTAAAAATCTTAAATAAAAAACCATAAATACGTAGACAAAAAATTAGCGCTCCACTGGATTCACCAGCTTAAAACACAAAATTAAATGATTATGTTCATTTCTCGAATTTTCCAACCATTTTTACTGACAACCAGTCGATTCAGCAGCTCAAAAGTTACTTCAATAATGAAAATCCGAAATTTAGACCGGTTTTTAAAAGGATAAACAAATTAACACGTTTTTTATATATAAAATCATTGGGAAACTTTCGCTTCTATTACGTTTCGGTTCTCGAACCATCCATCATCGGATCATATGCTATAAATGTATAGTTTTGATCTTCTCAGGTCAAAAATAACGCCAATTGGCTCAAAAAACACATGTATTTTGGATTAAAGATTGCCCAAGCTGCTTAAAGTGCTTAATTTTCAATGGACATTTTACCTCAATTGAGGAATGGAAGAATGCAACGGCTCAATGAAAACTGAACCAGAAACTAGAAAAATAGTGAAGCATTCCGAAGGCAAAATAGATTATTTTTTTCGCCGAAAATTTCATAAAACCGCAAGTGTTTTTTTACAAAATAGACTGCAATTTGCTTAAAACGCCGATTTACTGGCAAACAGACAAAACTGTGACGCTCAGGAATAGAGGAGCACAACCCAAAAATAACCGGAAATACGAACTCATTTTAACGTTATCCATATTGTGCTGGATCTTTAAGAAAAAATTCAAATCTACTGGAATTGAGATTTTTCCAGACTTACCCGAGTCATATCTTGCAGCATATTCAGGAACAATTGTCTAGGCTTGGATGATTGAGTGGCTACATGGTGGAGGAGCAGAATAGAGGCAAAAATCTTCGAAATTCTCTGAACCCTAACCATATTCTGCACAGCTACGCATTCCGGTTCGATTTGAGGTTCGTCTAAAACAAACCGGCAGTTTTTAAATTCTTGAGAGAAATCTTCAGCTGCGTCAGCAATATGAGTTCTTTTCTATGGTGTTTCTTCTCCATCTTAACACTTATTGAATAACATTTAATGTTGCATTCGATTAGTTCAGTTTGAGCATAAGTAAATCAATAGTGGGTCAAATTGTGCTTCGATAGTACGTAAAAAAGCAATTTTCCAGGCCCAATTAGCGATTATTAATAACTGATGGAACTTACCTTGATTATTCCATGGCGGTTAATTGCAACCATTTAGTTAAACACACGATTTGAAATAGTGTCCACGGACGTTGACAAAGTGCGGACAAAAGATTAAGTTAAGTTGCATTTTTAACGACTTGTCTTTTCCATGAGGCACGTAGTGGGAAAGTTCGGACATGGGACGACCGTAATACCGATATTGCACACATTACAAAATTTTTGTCTGTAGAATATTAAACTATTACCGGCTAACTGGCTTAAACTTTCTCGGATGGGTCATTTGAATAAAAATATAGATACACCCGAATTGACAATACACCTGCTGGTGTGTCTGGCGGCCTCCTTACATTACTTACTTAGCATATAGAGATTTATTGTCATTTTTTGCCGTCGTTAAGCCCTCACTTGCGCAAGCACTGCAAAAAATCCATTACCTCATTTTCTGTTTCTTAAATATGCTCACTAGAGCCTCTGGTCTATCAGTGTTTTCAACTGCCGCCCTCAAATAATTCTAATGAAAAACTTTGGAGGATTAAAGATGATATCGAGTAAACATCTATAAATATAAACTGAAGGGTTTCAATATCGGGCGTTTTACTTTGGCCACCCCGTTTTTACATCTAATTTGAAATTTAGGAGAAAAACATTAAATACAAAAGTTGCAGATAACAACGTCTAGTTTATTTTAAGATAATAACAATTGATGCAGGGCGTCTCAAGTTCAAGCCGCTGATCAAACTTACATTTTTTTTAATGGAATGCCGCACTTTTTATTGCATATTCGAACTATAAGCAAGTTCTAGAAGAAGAGAAATTTATAAAAAACTGTGCAACTTCAAGTGCAGTTAAACAAAAATTTGTAACTCCCAAATCACTTACATCGTCAAACTGAACTTTTTGCATCATAAAGAAAAAAGTTTTATCGAAAAGCGCACTAAATTTGACAAAAATTTTCACTTCGGTTGATTTAAAAAAAATTAAATTTGAAATTAAAATAAACCGTACAACTTGAACATCATGCCTTATGTTCGCTTTTCGACAGAAAAGCGGACATAAGCGGATTTTTCAAGATTTTTTAAACTAGACAGAAAATTAAAAAAGAAACGTGCAACTTGAAGAGCGGTTAAACAAAAATTCGTAACTTCCAAACCACTTACATCAACCAACTGAAATTTTTGCACCATAAAGGAAAAGGTTTTATCGAAAAGCGGACTAAATTTCACAAAGATCCCCGCTTCGGTTGATTTTTCAAATTTTTAAACTTGACGAGAAATTAAAATAAACCATACAACTTGAAGTGCAGGTAAACAACAATTTGTAACTCCCAGGCCATTTACATCATCAAACTGAACTTTTCGCATCATAAAGAAGTAGGTTTGATCGAAAGGCTGACTAAATTTCAGAAAAATCCTCAATTCTGTAGATTTTTAAAAATTTTAAAACTTGACGAGAAATTTTTTGAAGAAAAAAATCCGTAACTTCCAAACCACTTACATCAACAAACTGAAATTTTCGCACCATAAAGAAAAAGGTTTTAGCAAAAAGCGGACTCGATTTCACAAAAATCCCCAATTTTGCTGATTTTTTAGAAATTTTTAAACTTGAAAAACAAATGCGAAAAAACGCCCAAGTTTTAGTGTAATTGGCAATTAAAATTGGTCAAAGTTCGATCAATAAGTTTATTAACTCAAAACTAGTTAAACATAAATTACATTTAGCTCTATTGCTTTAATGTAGCTGTTTTTGCTACTTATTGTTTTCCATTTGATTGGAATTTGTATAAGTTTTAAGATGGATATGTTGATTTTAGATCCTCATAATGGAATATTAGCGATTCCATTTCGTACATTTGCTCAATATCAAGTGGGTTTTCTTGAGATACAGACTTATTTTCATTTATGATTTTCAACAGTTTTTTTTGTAAGTTTTTTAACAGTTGCAACGCATTATGCGTTAATTAGATAGTTAAATGGGTTCATTCAGCCCCCAGGCTAAGATTCCATAGCTTATAACACTGTTAAAGAGGGTATAATAAATAATTTGTAGAAAATAAAAGTTAGATATTTGGTTTTACTGACAATATACTCTCCCTCCCACTTCATATTACAATTAAAAACCAAACCAAGCAATAAAAATCGTGTCATTCCAATTAAAAAAATGTAAGTTTGGTCTGCCACTAGAATTTGAAACACCCTGTATCAGTTGGTATTATCTTAAAATAAACTAGACGTTATTATCTATAACTTTCGCATTTACATATTTTTGTATTTCTCTCTTTTGAAGAGTCACAACTTTTCCGTGCGTCGTTTTTTCAGATTTTTTGGCAGAAAAATTCACCCTTCTATCATTTTGAGGTAAAAAAGTTATTCTTATCAAAAGTCGCTAGAAACAACCGTTTTCGATATATTTCGATTGATGATCAGCAAGAGGGAAGATCTCAGATCAAAAAGGCGCCCCAATTTAAGTTTCTCCAGTTACAAATCCCCCCGAGTTGTGTCCAAATATCGAAATTGTATCAACAATTATTTAAAAAACAAAAAAAAAATTCTTAACATCCAGTAGCTGACAAATAAGTCCGCATGGATCCATGCTTGCTTTGGACACTTATTAAAAATCACTCTTAATCGCTTTTTTGCCTCTGAAGGCGCTCCAATAGAAAACGTTTAAAGGGGTCAAGTCTGGAGATATGGACGGCCATTCCGTGGCTGTTCATCTGTCAAGGAGTTGAGAAAAGCCACAGTTATAGTTTACAAAAATTGAAAACAAATCATCTCCTCCTAGTTTTCATTCAAATTTGGTTTCCTTAATTGTTTCCGCTTCTTTCCATTGTTACCTTAAGTACTTTTGTTCGCCTCGCTTCTCTCATCTGTAACATGATCGTGTCTTTGCGCCAAATGTTTCAAAGATAATTTACTATGATTGTATTCCCTTTTTAGCGCCTTCAACAATTCTTTAATTTTTGAGGCTTTTTATCTGCAAAAAATTACGTTTTCTTCAAGAATAACCCTAGGAAAATTTTTATAAATTCAGGTCAATTTCGCATTTATATCACCAACCAATTATAGTCCATTAACAATAAATGTTTCAAGCAATTAGCCGTTCAAATGATTACCTACGTTTACACAAAATCAGGTGTTTTGAATCAATGTGTTAAGGGTCTTTTTTATGACGCAAGTGATGATTATCTCTAAGTACTGTTGGTGCTAATCACCCAAAAAAAAATAGTTATCGTTTTTTTAGCAATTAATATTGAGTCAGTCCTCAACTGGATAACGTTGGTTTTTAGTCGACTGTTTTGGTTTCGCATTTATTAAACCTGCTTATGTTAATGGCTTCAATTGGAATTTAATTAAGAGAATCATAAATAATTGGATCAGATCAAAGTCAAAATAACAGCAGATGAGTTTCACTTACCTACCTATTGACAGTCGATTTGACTGGCCTTTGAAGGTAAGTCGCTCTAGTGGCTAAACTAAGAAGAAACTTCCAGTGAAAAATGGGTTGTAAATATTGCTTTCTTGTGCCTATTTTTCAAGGGACTTTGTATGTGATTGCGTTTAGCACAACGTAAGTATATGTAGTATTTGACCAGGGTAAAGATAAGAAAAGGTTGTCAAATTTGGGAAATAATTAGCTTAATTTTTTGCAAAACATTTATATTTGAGCTCTGTAAGACTGAAGCAGCAAGACTCCTTCATTTTATCTAACATTTATTCAATTCATTTGTATTCAGTCCGATATTTTATGTTTGCTTATGTAGCTTACCAGCTACTAAGGTCCACTTTTCTGATTCAGGTCTCCTTTTAATAGTTTAAATTTTCCGTTCAAAAGCCGCATTTAGCGCAATCAATTTGTAAACATCAGGAATTAACGAAATTTTAAAATATGTGCTTTCTCAGATGGTGTTTTATAAATTTGCGTTTTCAATTGACTGGAAAAATAAAAGTCAAATGGAGCCAAATCTGGAGGTCTTGCGGTCCCTTTCAATGCAAAGATGATCAGTTGCGTCTTTACAATGATTATTTCACACGTGCCATTGCATAACAATTTTCAACTAAAAGCAAAAATGGAATGGTTTTACTAATTCCCACTATCTAAACCAATATGAACTGTTTCTAACTGCCAGCTGAAGCCCTTGTGTACATAATTTGCAAGTATTTTCTTGGATTTAACGACGAAGCTGAAGGAGACAGAAATGAAAAGGAGAAAGAAAGACAGAAATGAAAATTCAATGAAACACAGAAAGAAGGATTAGAGCACATAAGAAAACTGGATTCAACCTTTGAAATCATAGAGGCACAACTAGAAGAATAATCTTGGAAAAAAAAGGGCTGGACGTCGAATACCTTTGAAGGAATTGAAGCGAAGTGATGGTTGAATTATATTAGAAAAACCTATCTTCAAAGAAAGATTTAGATGTTGAATATCAGGTGATTCTAGGAGAAAATCCAAAATTTAATGAAGAAACACTTGACGCACTGATAGAAGAAAGACATATCCGAAAGTGTTAGTTTTGCAATAGGAAAATAACTCAACCTTAGAGGAAATCGGAAAATGATTGAAGTCATGATTGAGGAATAAACAGAAGAAATATCTTCAAATGAAATTAGACGTTGCATATGAAATTTTGTGTGAAGAAAGAGTTTACGCAGATATAGAAGCACGATTTTTGGAGGAAACGATACACTTCAAATATGAGGTGGAATCAAGCATAGAATAAAGCCGAAAATTACTTAAACACATATACAATTAACATTTCCGAAGAAATAATTAAACGTTGAATAACATTTAGTTTCAATCCTAGAGAGAAAATCGAAAATTGGTGAAAAAATGATTTGGAGAGATCGATCGAAAAGAAAGAGAAGGCCAAACCTCGGAAAAGAAGAGAGTCGAAAATGAAATTATTGACGAGCTCGAAGCGAAAAACTAGTGAAGAAGCGATGGATGTAAGGCAAGAAGCGTCTTATATGTAGAAAGAGTCAGATGCAGAAAAGCAAAAGGACTCAACCTCAGAAGAAAGAACTTGAATTTAGAA
This sequence comes from Dendroctonus ponderosae, assembly GCF_020466585.1. Classification (NCBI taxonomy): domain Eukaryota; kingdom Metazoa; phylum Arthropoda; class Insecta; order Coleoptera; family Curculionidae; genus Dendroctonus; species Dendroctonus ponderosae. The sequence goes on along the minus strand of NW_026017110.1, from coordinate 47,623,585 downwards.
GAGATCAGAAAATAAGTGAAGAAATTATTAAGACAGACATGACGCGAAAATTTCAGAAGAAATAATTCAACGTTTAACATGACTCTGGATTCAATACTACAAAGAAAATCGAAAATAAATGAAGAAATAATTGACGCCTGTTTGCAAAACTATTTTTCAAAGGAAGTGCTAAACTGCGGAAAAGCATAGATTGGAAAATTAATGAAGAAATTAGTGGGGCGCTCGAAAGAAAAGTTAGTGAAGAAACGATGGATGCACGGCTACAAGAATCATGTAAGCTCTGAAGAAGAGTCAAATGTAAAAAGCAAAACGACTTAAGTTTAGAAGAAAGTGGAAAATTAATGGAAAAATGATTGACGCATCGTAAAGAGAATAATTTTGGAAGAAAAAGTCAAACTTCGAACTTCACATGGACTCAAGTTTGGAAGACAATACTGAATTAATGAAGAAACGATTGACGTCCAAATAAAAGAAAGTCAGATTCGAATAAAGACTTAGATGTTGAACATGTATTGGTATGGAACATTGGCAGAAAATTGAAAATGAGTGAAACCTTGATTAAAGCACATAAAGGAAAACATATTCGAGATAAATTAGACGTTCAATGCAAGTAGATTCAATTTTGGAAGAAATAAAATCATGAATGCATAAATTATTGGCGCAAAGATAAAGTGCTATTTTCGAAGAAAGCGTTAGACTGTAAATATGTGGACCTTAAGTCTATTGCTGGTCTTGATCTAAAAAAAAGCGAAAATTAGTGAAGCAATAATTGCCGCATAGAAGACAGAATAATTTTTAAAAAGACTAAACTTCAGACTTTAAGTGAACTAAATTTTGGATGAAAAAGTCACTCAATTCTGAAAAAAAATTACTTTGAATATCAGGTGGACATAATCTTAGAAAAAATAGTCAAGGAGTGACTTGTGACAATATGCATATTGAGATGAGAGAGTTTTTGAAGAAATATTTAAGCTTCTCAAGTACATGAGGCTGAATCTAAAACAAATAAAATTACCAAACTTCTTGAAACATGCCAAAATGTGCGTAAGTGAAAGAAATAATTTATTGAGCTTAATTTAGAAGTAAAAACCATAGGAAATCAAACGCATAAAAGAAAATAATAAGAAAACAAATCTGAAACTGTTAATTTCTCGAACCAAGAAGCTAAAGTTGAGGCGATTCAAGTCAATATTGAGGGATTAGCCCCTATATTTTTTGCGGAGAAACCCCAAAACAATGTTCAATAAAATAAATAAAAATGCAGTCTAGTAGGAATCAAATTTATGAAGAAATAACAAAGTAACAGAAAAGGCTAAGTTTATAGAAGTAAATTTTCTGAGCATCCGGAAATGGAAACGGTAAAGAAATAGAAGTGAAGTTTCTTGATTCAGAGGGGGTTGAGATTTTGAGTTTTTGAACCACCGGGATATCTTCCTAGATGAAAGAGGAGGCACAAAAATTCCAGTAAACCGAGGAAAAGGGAGGTCCTTAGCTGATAAATGGTTCAAAAAACTTGAGCCCGCCCCCACTGAATTCATGATCCCAATTTTTCGTCTGCTAGATGAAGAAACTGTTCACCTTTTTCTTCTATAAATCTGCCAAATTGCCATGATGAAAATTATTAAAATGTTGCTATTTTCTTCTAGATTTCTGCTATCAGCAGTGATAAACAAGGACGTACCACTGATATTCCCCTACGTTAGCGACACAGGGGTCTGGTCAATAGAACGATGTATATTCTCTTTCGGTTTAGGACTCGGCTCACTTTTAAGTGAGTAGTTCAACATAGGTATGGGTAACACTGTGTTGAGTGGCGCTATTGAGTTGCTACCGCTCTCTGAGTTAACGATTTACGAGACCCGAGACTGGAATTTTCACATCTTAAAAAGGGTCAATAACATTTTTTGTGCGTAACGTTTTACTACTTTGTTCAAACAACTAAAAGAAAGTAATCTAGATGTTCCCAGCAACAGAACTGAGTCCAAAGAAAGTCGACGAGTTTTCTTGTAAAATCGATCTTATAATTTTTTTGCATACAAGATTCAGTTTGCCAGTATTTTACAGTAAAACTTTAGTTAATTATTTTACAGTTTTTCCGTTTAGAGACAGTGTTGTTTAGAAATATTGACGTAAAAGTGAAGAAGCACCAGTTTTGAAGAGTTTTCCAAGTAAATGATTTTAAACTTTCGCTTTTTCAGTTCGGGGATATATTTTTGGAAGACAGACAGAAAAGACAGAAATAATTATTAGGGTTTTGTCCATAATTCGAAGATGCAAAAAGTGTTGCAAACATTTTTGAAAAGCGATTGAGTGAAAAAACCACGTTTTTTTTAACAAACACTACAGTCTTCAGAGGTATGGAGGTGACCAAATTTCCAAATACTCTGTTATAAACTTTCGCTTATTCTGTTTGTTTTTTGATAGAAATTTATTTGATTTTTGTTCCAAATTCGAAGCTGAAAAGGGATTTCAAAACTGTTTACAAAGCGACGAAAAATTCGAAATTTATTTCATAATTTTTCGCGGAAAATGCTTTAAAATAGTGAGCACTTTTAAGTAAAACTTAAAAGTAAAAAAGTCACCAACATTTTCCCACCAACGGAACTGAGTTACTGCGCCAATGCGTTGGATTGACGCATCAAACTATTTGCATAGCACTGCGCCAACTCCTACAAATTCACTGAGTTACTCAGGCCTAGTTTAACAGTTACACAAAAATCTCCAATCGAATTAAAATGGAGAATTTTCCAGTGATTGCAACCATCTACATCAGATGCAGACAAGTAAAAGAAGTTCTGGAGTTGGCTGAGAGTAAAAATCTGAGTTCAAAGCTGAAAAAGTTGAACACAATTTCGCTCTTTCTGGGCATGGTGGCTGTGATTGGAGTGTTTATGTTGGGTTGTTTTCCTGTTCATCCATACATCGTGCCGCATCTGATCGGGGCTGGCGCAGCCTTTAATACCGGATTAATGGTCCTGGCGGCTCAGGTATGATTTGAACAAATTGCAAAGTTGTGGTCTATATCCGAGTACATTTCATACCTTTATTTCAGACCTACATTTCCTTGAAAATCTACCCCACTTTGGGCAACAAGACGCTAAACATCATCAGATGTGTGATGGTTTTGATACTCGCAGTAGCGCTGTGTTTATGTGTCATCTTCGGCGGATTGTCTCTTCTGCTGTTTAAAGGTACGCTGGAAGTTTGGGTGGACCTGGTCAGTCAGCTTCCAGAGATTTTCAGGTGACGATATCACGCAGTGGACTGCCGCCTCCGGAGGATACGTGTTTCACCTGATCAGTGTTGCTAGCGAATGGATTTTAGTGCTGGGAGTGATTTTATATCTGAGCTTGTATGCTGGAGAATTCAGGTCTATTGTATTGCATAAGCCAAACATGGACATAACAACAGCTTAATTTCGGAATCATTCTTGTGGTGGCTAAAAGATATTGAACTCATGGACTTATACAAATAAAGAATACGTATATTTAGTGGCACTTAGATCAGACTTAGGCTAAAACTCGTTTTTAAAATCAGCTGGCTGCACATAAGTGGCTGTGGTGGTTCGTCTCCTTGCCGCTGTCCTGGCGAAGTTCCAGCCGAGCCTTTGATTCAATTGGATGCTGAGTTTCCTAAACAGATTGTTGAGCTCATTGTGGACCTGCAATATTCACACAGTCACTTTTAGTAGGTGTTTCCCAGCAATCTTACCTCTGCATTGGCATAGCAGAAGAGAATGGCGACGAAGATCCCTTGGCTGGCTTCCATAGTGTAGCGGAAATAGTCGTAGATATCTTCCGCCCAGCAGGTGTCGTTGATGACGATTTTCTTCGCTGTGATGAAGATGTGCAGACCGAACAGGGGGATTAGGAACAATGTTGCCCGAAAAGCTGCCCTAGAATAGAAGAATAGAGTTCAGGGGGAGAAGACTGGACATTTTCAACATGGTCTCGCTTAGTGGTTTTCACTAACCCATACATTTTTTGGTGTCTCAACTGCAAGTTTGAGGTGTGACTCTTTTGCAACAAAATATCCTCCGTTGCGTTAATAATTTCTTCTCATTTTTATTTTCTTTCTAGGATTAAATCCAGGTGATAGTCAACGTTCATCTACTGTTCTTCGCCCATTTTTGCCTCTGTTGTAAACGCGAATCCACATCAAATTCGATGCCAGACGGTTTCTCTGGAAATCGTTATTCCCTGGGGCGTTAATAATTTTTCACAATTTGATATTGAACTTCTAACCATATCTGAAAATGTTTTTTCATTTGTGCCTCAGTCACATTTACACTCATTTTCCTTTTCTTTGAGCCCCTTTGCTTTTCTACATTTCACCCTTTTATGATCCTACACAAAGTGTCGTTGTTCATTTTGTGCTTCTTCCTTATTCCATGAAACACTCTGAGTCGATGCTTGGAGGGCAGGGACTGCAAATATTGCCTTTTGTAGATACGAATCCTCACTTAGTCGACTTCTTTACTGGAGGTTCATTTTTTTGGTCAAAAATTATTCTCTTTCTACTGGCCAATTATTTATTCCTTACTCATTTTCGATATTTTTTCTAAGATTTAGACCAGCTCTTGCTCAATGTCTATCTATTTCTTCTAAGCTAGAGGCCCTTATATCGAAGCCTAACGCTTTCTTCGGAAACGGTTCTTCTATGGTGGGCGTTGGTAATTTCTTCACTAATTTTCAAAATTTAATCTAGCTAATAGTCAAAGTCTAATTTTCTTCAAAGACATTGTTTTATTTATGCCTCAATCATGTCTTCACTCACTTTTAAATTTTTTCAGGTTGAGTTCTTTTGCTCAGATAATTTTTGTTTCTCTTTCAAAATCGGGCATTTACGAAAATAATTCTCGTTTGGATGCGTAATTCATTTCTTCACTTATTTTAGATTTTCTTTCTAGGAGCGAATCCAGGTGATGTTCAACGCTTAACTATTTCTCTGTAATGTTCGTTTCATGTGCGCCACAAAAATTTCTTCAGCCGTTTTCGGCTCTCTTCCAAACTCGAGCTCTTCTCAAATTAAATGTCTGCAGCTTTCTTCGGAAATGGTTCTTCTGTCCGACTGATTTTAGATTTCTATCAGTTTCTTCGAAAATGGCTCCTCTATTTGTGCGTCCATTGTTTCTTCACTCAATTTGATATTCAGCGTCCAACTTTGTTTCAAGATGTTTCTTCTATTTGTGCTTCAATCGCGCTCATGTATTCATTTACTCATTTTGCATTGTCTTCTGAGCTGAAATCCAACTCTTTATTCGGATAATTGTTTCTTCAAAGGTTTCCTTCCAAGTTTGAGTCCACCTGAAACTCAAGTTATAACTTTTCCTTTGAAGATAATTCTTCTTATATAATTCTGAGACCAAATTGGCGTATTCAGTTCTTCAAGATGCGGGGGTTTGGGGGTCAGAACCATCATGATCAATTAGCTAAACCTTGAGCAATTTACTTCTTACCGCTAGACAGCGATTTTCAATAAAATCTACTGGGTGTTTGCCTAAGAGTGGTCAATGGCCAAATTTCGGAAAATACTGGGCCTGGAAATTTAAGGAGAAAACTTCCGTGATTAAAGGGGCGATGGCGATGGGAAAATTTTGAAAATTATTTTTAAGTTCCGCATTTCACCACAAGGGGGCGAAACTGAAGAGGGAATATGAAAAACACAAATTTTCAAAAAATCCTCAAATCGCGGCATATTTTTAGTTAGTAACACTGTTAGAAAGCTTTTCCTATTTTGCAAAAAAAATAATTCAAGGCGCATTGACGTGCGGGCGTTAATAAGAGTGGGGGAAGCCTTTGAAATTGTTCACATTTGCATCGCTGTAACTTCTAAATTGCTTTCGCGATTTGAGTAATTTTGAGCTTATTTTGAAAAGAGGTGTTAGGACTTTGCATATTTGTGCCGAGTAGAGCTCGATAGTTCCCAAACCACATTGCGAGAGCGCGTCATTTGGAGCAGAAAATTTTAAAATTTTTCATTTGACTATAACTCTAAAACGAACATCCAGATTGAGCTGCGGTTTACTATTTTCTTTTAAAATATTTTATCTGTATTTTGACTATGATATCAACTTAAACCTTCAAGTCAAAATTTGGGAGGGAAAATCAAAAACCTGTTTTTGTGACAAATTGTGCCTTCCAGCACTGAGGTTCAGTTGATCGAGGTTTACTCTATGCGACGGTAGACAGCCCAAACATTTCCCTTTAAACCAAGCTTAAAATCACTGAAATCGGACAAGTTCTTTACAAGTCGCAGCGATTTAAATGTGTACTTTTACTTAAGTGAGAACATGATTTATTTATTTATTTAGAGACGATTGTCAGTCCAAATCAACTGCAAATAGATATTTGCAGAGATAGAAGTTTATTTGAAATAAATTAGCAGGAAATCAATATTACTAGCTAAGGAGGCCAATAGATGGACATTTTGCTTGTGTAGTTTTCCCCACTACTTTTACAGTTTAATGTTTTTAAATTCCTTATTGCTCATTAAATTGCTTGTAAATTTACTCAAAAAGTATTTGGGATAGAACATGTAATATTCCAGTTCATTTGTTTGTAAATATACGACAATTGACTATTAAAGTGTGTATTTCCCTTTGTAGTTGCGGAGCTCAGAATGTCATTCTGAGCCGTATTGTAAAACTAGGAGAAAATTTTGAGGGTTTAAAGATTGACGCCAATTTCACCCAGCAAGTGAAAGAGATTCTTCACCATTCCAGCAGTTTTAAGAACTTCGTTTCGTTTCAGCTCCGTAAATCCGCCATAATTAGGTGATTAACCACTTATTCGAGAAATGTTACTCCAATCGATTCTATTCACCGTTTCTCCATGTTTCTTGGCGACTAAACCAACCTTATCTGACGACTCTGAACCCTCACGTACTTTTACGCACATTTCCATACGGAAGAACCAACCACGCGATCCCTTCGGCCCTTTAATTGCTATTACCGGATTTGTACGTTTTCCTGGGATTTCACTGGTAATTTTAGAGGCAATTTTGATTTTTTTTCAATTATTGTGGTACCATGTAGTTAACTAGTGTCCTAATCTGGATGATTCAACATGACTGAAAAACGGACTTTTGCAGCTAATTACAGAATTTTCAAGCTTTAGAAATTCCCAAAGTCAATGAAGTTACAAGTCAATTTCTCCGGCAAACTTTAAAATTTCAAATGTTAATAACACTTTAGCTCAAATCGAGCTCTTTTGCTCATCGATTTCGGATTTTACAAAAAACTGAAGAAATAGAAGATAATTAGTCTTCAAATTATATGCCGAAGCATTCGAAAGTCCTGAAGTTAATGAAGCTACAAGCGATTTTATCCGACAAACTTTTAAATTTGAAACTTCAGCCATCGTTTAGCTCACACCGTGCTCTTGTGTTCATCGACTTAATATTCTCCAAAAATGGACGAAGGAGAAGATCTCTATGTTTCAAATGAAATTTTGAAGCTTTAGAAATTTCCAAAGGCAATGAAGTTACAAGTCTATTTCTCCGGCAAGCTTTAAAATTTCAAATGTTAGTAACACTTTAGCACCGAGATATTTTGTTCATCGATTTCAGATTTTACAAACTGAAGAAAAAGAAGATGATTATTCTTCAAATCACATGCCGAAGCATTCGAAAGTCAATGAAGCTACAAGCAATTTTATCCGACTAACTTTTAAATTTCAAACTCATCCATTCTTTAGCTCAAAAATTAACCCTGTAACTCATCTGGGGTGATGGTCATTAATTGTTGAATAAAAGTCTGAAAATTAGGCCAAAATTCAACCGGTAAAGTGCGCTCTCAATTTGAAAATTTGTAAAAATTGAAGAAGAAATTGCGCAAAAATAGCATTTTCGGATTGTAAACTACAGTATTTTGTGCTAAATTGCACTGAAATTTACGCCCTGGCTTCTATTCATCTGTTCGTAATTCACCTTAGAAGTGACTGAAAATTTGCTAAAATGGGAAGACAAAGTGTGATCGCCAATTTTGAAAAATGCTCAAAAATTTCTTAAAAACTTTCAACAAAAAAACATTATAAATGTATCTGAACTGATGTTTGCCCTGTAAAATAGCGCAAAAATTAACTCTTCAACTTACATAGTTTGGAAGTAATTCATTGTTGAATAGAAGTTCAATAGTTCAACGCCAACATTTAACCGGAAAAGTGCCCTCTCTACATATTTGGGAAGTTGCCAAAATTCAAGAAAAAAATTGCGCAAAAATTGTTGGAATTGGTTAACTCGAGTATCCAAGAAAAAACTTTCAGCGAGTTCCCCCATTTTTACCAAAGCGCATACGTCAATGAGCCATGAACAAAAAAGGCACAAAATTGAGCAAGGTTTCCAACGACGTCACTTCAGGTATACCTTGAGATTAATGAATTCTCGGAGAAATTTATGTTTTCAAAATTAATTTTACAATGAAACTATCTCCAGTTGTTTCCCACAGGCTTTTTACTGATAAAATTTTTAACCGCGAGTTTTCCCAGTTTAGTACTGAGTACGAGATATGGCCGGTTGCCACCCATTAGTCGGCAAATTTTCTTTGAAGCCAATCACTCTAATCAGCAGGAGCCATGAGTTCTTTGATGTAAGCGCTCAATTGATAATGCTGTTGACTCACTTTGTTTGCCTGGTGGTTCCGCCCTGCTTCATTTTCGATATCATCACCCGAACAATGTCCAGCAATAATACGGTGTTGATGAAGAGAATCACCATGCGGAAACTGTCCACTGACCATTGCTCTCCATTGGTGTCCACCATCCAACAGGACGTGCGTTCATTGGCCGCCACTATGCTGGCCCAAATTATCGAAGGCAGAAACGTGAGAACTGCCAGAAGCAAAAGAAATGAAGAAATGAATTATATTAATTCAACATCTTACCTGCCACAAGACTGTAGAGGAAAACGAGTGGAGGTTCTTTGGCAAAAGTCCTCACTATCACCTTATGCAAGTAGTAGCCATCAACCATCATGCAGGCATAGGTGGAATTGGTGGCAGCGCTAACAAAAAAGGACAAAAGCCTGCAGCCAACAGGATTATTATCCATCACCTGGTTGCTGGCTGTAGGCGAAAGTAGCGCATCGATAATAACGATTTTTTTGGCCATAATTGTGAGGACATTTCTGATCACGATGGAGATCAGCAGGTTGCGATGCAGGATCACCCTGCTGTTGTCTCGGAAGACGGGAATGGCCAAGAAGATCAGAATTGCTGGCAGTGAGCAGACGATACAGACGTATAAAGCTGAAACGTGATAGTTGTATCTGGCCAAGTAAATAGAGGCAATGGCACAGTTGGAATAATCGGTCTGTTGGTTCCATTCAGCCAGCTGGATGGTTTCGTTAAACTGGCAGCTTTTTTCGCTTTCTACTGTGGGAATTTCTATTACTAATATCTCAAATCACTCAATTATTTTTTTACTTACAAGTACAGACTTTATCAGGAGATTGGTAGGCCTGACTACTACAGGGCAAGCTCTGGATGGTGTTTACTGCTGTTTGGGGAAAACACGACCAAGCGTCCCAAACCACTGGGCAAAAATCTGCAGCTGAAAATGTCCATCGGTTATTCCAACTCACAAAATGCACATTTTCCACCACTTACTGCTAACAATATTTTCGTTGTTCATTGCGTTTGTGCAGCAATCTTCAGCCTCTTCACAGCACTTGACGAAATTATCGAAAAGTTCATCGGTTTTGAACGATTTTCGCAATAGAGCCGCTGATTCCTCATGCTTGTAGTCGAATAAGGCGATGGTAGTGTTGTCCACCTAAAGCAAGGTCATAAAGTGAAGACTCTTGGGGCAGGTTCCAGACACTTACAACAGCTGCAGGTACGGGTCGATGGTAAATGGTTCCACTGCAGTTGACATATTTAAAAGTGGCATTGAACTTTTGGCTGAATCTTGCACTGTTTGTGTAGTTGTAGCATAAGTAGCCAGCATAGTGGTTCCAAATTGGTTGTGCTAGCAAATTTCCTCTAATGGAACATGCTTTCGATTCATCCTAAATTGGGGTAAAATTGAATATAATTGAATATGGAAAATGTGGGCTGCATATAAGGGGCATCCAAATGATATGAAGAGTTCGCATTAAAAAAGGTTTTCTTCTTTGATTTGGAAAAATTGGAGAAACTGAATTTCATATCAAGATTGATATCCACTGAATGTTTTTCAACAATTTTTTACTTCATTTTTCATAATAACCATGGAACAGCATGAATCCCAAAATCTAGTACACCGTTTAATTCCGATTCCGGAAACAAATTTAACAACAAATTCCGATTTTTGCGTGTCTTGTAAAAGTTAGTACTTTGCAATCTAAAGCAAGTGGCGATTGAAAATTTAGATATTCTATAGCATACGCATGAATCTCAAAATCTAGAAAATTTCATTTCATTGAGCGAATTATGATTTTTGAATATGTTGTAAATGTGGGTCCAAAAACAAACGTTTTCCAGCAACTGCGGGCTCTTCGATAAAAATTTGTAGGTTGCAATCGAGAGCAAGTGGCGACTGGAAATTTGCACCTTCTATAGCATGCGCATGAATCTCAAAATCCAGGAAAATTTATTGAATTGGCTGCTAATTGAGCTTTTTGTACATGTTGTAAATGTGGGTCCAAAAGCAAACGTTTTCCATCATCTGCGGAGTCTTCGATAAAAAATTTTAGTTTGCAATGTAGAGCAAGTGGCGACTAGAAATTGGCACATTCTATAGCATAGATACGCATGAGTCTCAAAATGCACCAAATATCATTTAATTAAGTTTTGATTTTTGCGCTATTTGTAAATGTGGGTTCAAAAGGAAACGTTTTAGAGCAACTGCGGACTCTTTGATAAAAATGTTTACTTTGCAATCTGGAGCAAGTGACGACTGGAAATTTGCACATTCTATAGCATACCCATTAGTCTCAAAATCCAGAAAATCTCATTTAATTAGCAAGAAATTCTGATTTTTGCACCGTTTGTAAATGTGGCTTCAAACGAAAACGTTTTCTTGCAACTGCGGACTCTTCGATAAACATTTGTGGTAAGTGGGTACTGGAAATTTGCACATTCTATAGCAGACACAAGTCTCAAAATACTGAAACTTTAATTGGATTGGCACAAATTCTGATTTTTGCGCCTTTTGCCTTTAATTCAAAATGAAACGTTTTCCAGCAACTGCGGACTCTCTGATAAATTTTTAGTTTGCAATCTAGAGCAAGTGGCGACTAGAAATTTGTACATTCTATAACAGACGCAAGAGCCTCAAAATCCAGAAAATTTCATTCAATTAGCAATAAATTCTGATTTTTGCGCTTTTTGCAAATGTGGGTTCAAAAAGAAACGTTTTCTAGAAACTGCGGACTTTTCGATAAAAATTTTTAGTTAGAAATCCAAAACAAGTTGCAATTGGAAATTAGCACATTCTATAGCAGATGCATCAGTCTCTAACTCTAGAATATTTCATTTAATTGGCAACAAATTCTGATTTTTGTAAATGTGGGTTTAAACGAAAACCTTTTCTAGCAACTGGGGACTCTTCGATTTCACTTTGTAGCAGACGCTTGGGTCTCAAAATCTAAAAAAAATATCTAATTTGCAATAAATTCTGATTTTTGCGCCGTTTTTAAATTTTCATTAAACGTCCTACTTGAAGAAATATTTTTATATGAACTGTTCATACTATTTTGACACTCTGTATGCACTTTTCCAAAATCATGCCCACATTTATATCCTAAAACTTTATGTACTTACGTATCCAGTTAAGCAATAGTCCAACGTTCCATTATTGGGCAAAGCTGTCTGAAAAGAAACAGTTTTTTTTATAGTTTTAATACGATATCTTCCAGATCTAATGGATTGAAAGTACCAAATGTTAACAACTTTGGAGGCGTTTTAAGAGACAAAGTGCTACAAAAATCGTCTTGAGTCTGTCTCACTTGAAAGTTGGGAAGATTTGGTGGAATTTTAGCTGCAAGTTCTATACCAACCTTGCATAATCCTGCCGATTGTATACTCAAAACTCAAATCGCGGTAAAACCTCAACTGTTGGGCTCATTTTCAAACTGCGCCGTGGATTTTTAGCTCAAAATCCACATAGTAAAAAACAGAAGAAATCCAGTTTACTTTTTAATCGGGCGCTCGATGTATTAACGGTAGATCAAGTGAGAAAAACGCACCCAACGAAGATCAGTAAAGCCATAAATTAACGGTTAATTGCTCTATAAAACCGACTTTGCCAACTAATTAATGTTGCTCGGTTGGTTACATTTACGGTTTAGTTTATTTTGGAAATGTCCCAGATATGGTTTATATGCATAATGCACTCGAAAACCTACTCGGGGAGCGAACGTTTTTTCATCGCCTTTGCAAATATATCGAGCAAACACTTGAATGTTCTTTGATAATTGTGGGCTTTCCGCTTTAATTAATATTGTCTAGATTCACTCTAATGTATTTGAAGGTGTTTTGAACAATTTCAGTCAATGTTTATAATAAAAATTGGCCGCACCCTTTAATCGGTTTGAGTCACACTGAAGATTACTTCAGTGCTGAGCTGAAAAAATCTCTATAGACCATCGTTTTCCCCGAAAGCTGTGGAAAAGCTAATCAACAAAAGTATCAGATATGCGGTTCTTATCAGAAACAATTCATCCTCAGAAACAGAAAAATCTTCCAAATGTGCATTCTCTTGGAAGTATTTTGCGAGTTCTTTGGAGATTTTGAGGTCTGAAAGTTTAATAATTTGCTGATGAGGAAGTCATAATCACATGTATTTATGATAGTCGTAACGAGTGCAAAATACAAGCGAAAATCGCGGATTTATGTGCCCCCGAAACGACCATTCTGGGCCTTTTTTTTGCAAGCAAATAATTGCAAGATTTACGATGTCTGGCGCAACATTTCTCTTAGCCTAGTTCTACTTACGATTTTGCATAAACCAATGAGAAACGCAAAAAATCGCACCACTTCACTTCTCATGTTTCAATCGTTCTTTATAAATGGATTAGCGCAATACATAAATCTGACAATGGGGATTAAGGATTGGAATCGTTTTAATCTTATCGAAATTCCGCATGTTTGATTTGAACTTAAGATTTGTAATATTATCTTTAGGGAAAATATTTACGTGTATTTTATGACACTACCGAATTGATTATCCCCGGCATTATATCCGGTTCTTGTTTATCGTCTAAGCCAAATATATCCGTTTTATGGCATTTTATATGGGGATTGGTTCGAGAAATGTATATAAGAAATCCTAGTTTACGCCTGAATTTATTATATTATTTTATCAGGTCGGCAACTTGATTTATACGCTGGTCAAGGGCTTCTGGATGATTCCTTACTCAAAACAACAAAATAACAGCCTCAATAAAGAAAAATCGCAAATTTTCACTTTTACCAACACTCTGCTGGTTAGCTATTCAAAAATAAAAAATTGAAACTCAAAATAATGCTCCGGCATTTAAGAGCTGCTTTACTTTTGGAGATTGAATGCTCCAAAGTTGAGACTGCCGATGTGTAAACCAATTCCCAAAAATTCACGCGAACTCCCAGAAATTTTCTGTGTCCGGAAAACTTTTGCTGTTTATAGCGAAAAGTATACTCTTTCTATTGGTGTATGAGTCATTTCTGTAGCTCGTTCAGTTTTGGTGCTAACAATTTTTGAACTTCAACCTGCCAAATATTGGTTAGTGGCAATCGTAGTTAGCAATTTTCTATACAATCTTTATAGCTGGCAGAGAGCTGAGAGTTTGGAAAACTTACCCTAATCATAGAGCAAACGGTGTTCTTTCGAGTGCAGTAGCAAATTTTTTTAGTTACTTTTGTTGAGCGAATAAAATTTTTTGAAATTGTCAAAAAATCGGTAGTTAGAACGCCGAAATGCAAGATATTGTCCAAAAAATTGAAAGTTTAAGAAAGCTTCCAGAATTTATAGCAAAAAATGTGTTCCTTCGGCCATCATTAGAATGCTGATATACCAGAAATTTTCAGAAAATCAATCTATTACGAAAAAAAGCTACGATTTCTGCACAACACTAGAGGAAAATAACTAAAGCCATGTTCTATTGGTGTAACAAGTATTTACGTTTCGTTTTGGAGTCAGGATTTTTTGAAGTTAAGAATGTCAAACATTGTCTGTCGGATGGTAAACTTGCAGGTTATTTTTCCAGAAAATTCTATCAATTCCTAGATAATGAGCGATTTAAGGCAACTTTTGCACTCTTTTGGAAAACATGCACTTTTTCCATTGGACTAATTGGCATGGCTCTGCCGTGTTCAGTTTTGGCTCCGTTAATTTTTTAGTGGCCACTATAATGCATGTAACAAATTTTTAGAAAACTCGTGCAAACTGAAGAAAAACTGGCATTTCTGCAAAATCTTTAGGAAAAATGTACAAAATATCATATTTCCAATGATGCAACAGATATTTCCATGCTTCGTTTAGTTTTGAATACAATATTTTCCGAAATGAAGGCTCCCAAAAATCGGTGGCCAACGGGCAGATTTGCAAGCTGTTTTTAGAAAAAATACCTTCATCTCTAGGAAATCTCAGCTTGCATTGACTCCTTTGCAATCTATAGCAAAAAGTGTGTTTTTATCATTGGCGTAACAAGCATTACTTTGGCACGCTTACTTAAGCACGAATTTTCTTGCAACTCTTGAGGAGAATAGAGAAAAGTATACTCTTTGCAGTAGGGTCCAAGGCATGTCTTTAGCTCGCTTAATTGGGGAGCTGGCATTTATTTAATTTGGACTTGCCAAAGATTTGTCCTCAGATGGCAGATTTGCAGGCGATTTGTGCTCTTTCGAGTCTTGTAACAAGAGTTTTTTGTTCAAGTTTTCTTTTTGATTTAAAATTTTCTGAAAAAAATTCCGTCTACTTCTGGAAATTTAAACTTCGAAAGACACTTTTCTATGTCTAAGAAAAAATGTGCGTTTCAATCTCGCAACTTCCAGCATTCAAGTACATTTTTAGCATTTTAAACTTAAACCTGAAAAACATTAGTAGTCAAAAGGCAGATTTGCACACTATTTTTCTGAAAAGTCTCATAAATTCCAAAAATTTAAGATGTCCAGAAAATTTTGGTGATCCATCAGTAAAAATATGCTACGTACAATGCAGTAAAAAATGTTGGTGGCTTGTTTATTTTTGGAATTAACATTTTCTGAATTTGAACTTGATGAGCAATGGCTATTAAAATGGTAATATTCATAAACTTTCACTTGACTCAATAGAAACTCAGATCTAAGCAAAATTTGCGCAAAACATAGAAAAATAATTGCTCTTTCTACTACGATGAAGAATGGCTCAAACATTTTTATTTTGGAACACTAAAAATTTCTGAAGTTAGACCTGAGAAACCTCAAGAATTGCTGCGGATCGAGTAACAGGGTCCAAATAACCACTTGCCTCAAAAATTCGTCTCTAGCCATAAAAAACTGCGATTTTATTGAAACCATTGCAAGCTATAGAGCAAAGTATGCTCTTTTCAGTGAGGCTCGAGCCATATTTCTGGCACAGCCGGTTTGGAGTCGACAATTTTTTAAATTGAATTTACCACACATTGTGTATGAGAGAGCAGATATGCAGGCAATTTTTCAAAAATTTACCTGAGTCATACCAAAATTGGGAATTACGTGGAATAAACGGCGGAGATAGATAAAAGTGGGTTCTTTCCCGTGCCTGAAGAAGAAGGCGAGTAGCTTGTTTACGTTTTGAGGTAGTATTTTCTGAAGTTCGAAGTTGGTCCTATTTTGCAACCATTTTCGCATTTGGTGGATTTGCAACCAGAATTTTAAATTTCTCACTCAGCGCAACAAAACTTGGGTTTTAAGGAGATTTACACGAAATATGGGAAACAATACGTTCTTTCTAGCGCTGTAAGAAGGAAGCATCGCTTTAGCGCGCTTAGATTGTGACATATTAATTTTAATAAGTGACTTAGAAAACACTGAGTTTTTTAAGGTGGATTTGCAACCACAATTTGAAAGTTTTGGGTCGGCGCAATAAAATTGGGATTTCAAAGAGACTTAATAGAATATGGAAGAAAACACGCGCTTTCCAGCGGAATAGCTCAGACCACCCTACCTGGTTTCAATTTTGATGCATCATTTTTTTAAAGACGATCTTATTAAACAGCGAGTTTTAGAAGGAAAGTTTTGCATCCAAAATTTGACTCTTCCTCAGCTCAACAAAACCTGGAATTTCGATGAAATTTTCACGGAATATGGAGCAAAAAGCGCTTTTTCTGCTGGCATAACAGGCATCACTCCAGCTTGTTTAGGCTTTGAGATTTTATTTTTTAAAGTTCAACCAGCCAAACGGCGCTCGCCCCAAGGCATCAGAATTTTAAATAAAAAATAAAAAAAAGTCAAATAAAGCAAAATAAGGTATGAACTAAACCGTGATTATTTAACGGCACTGACTCTAAACAATCAAAAACTGACGTGATTTGTATGTTTTCCTCTATACTGTTAAGTTGAAAGCAGTCGCTACTGAAAACTTTGAATAAATCTTCAGTTCTGTCCAGAATCATTTAGCAGTGATTACTTAAGTGCTTTGCAAAAAAATAGTTGGTCTTTTACTTAAACTATCATTTGAAACACTTACATTTTCATTGAACCGCGTTAAAATCAGGAACACAAAGCCGATGAACACTTTTCGAGCGAAAGCGAACCATTGCATTTTAACAGTCTGGAATTCTGGAACAGTTTGCCATGCACCCACACGCATACAGACACAATCACTTTACTTTATCAGGCAGCTTTATGCGACTGATTGAAAACGGTAAACAAATTCGGAATTAATAAACGGCAATCTAATCAAACATGGGTGGGCACGTTTGTTTGAGGAAAACCGCACTCAAAAAAAGCGGGCAACGAAGACGTGCACAAAGGTGCCCGCGTTTTTGAGTAATTAGTTTTGTACGCACCGGAGGCTACTATTTTTAGATCTAGCGGTCCATGTATTATCTAAATAAAATTCGTTTTATGGCACTTATATTTGGTTTTTGTTAGTTAAATATACAGTGAAGGTTCATCTCGCGCAATTTTGCCCGAAAGATAATAAATGCCTCTAAACGAGTCGATCGCATCGGCTGCTTTAACGTAAACGATTTGTTCTATAAGTTGATGAATCACTTATCGCAGTAACATAAACCCATTAAAAGCCTTTTGACTCAGCATGCCGATGAAGATCAGCCGAGCCGGTTCATGCTTTAAATGCAGAGCTGGAACCTTTTGAATCCTTAAGAACCCTTCAAACTGACAACAGAAAATCTGTTCCATTGATCAAAACAGTAAGAGTAAAAACCACTTTCAAACATTTTTATTGACGGGCAACGCAATTCCCTTAAATAAGAAAGTAGAAGATTGGAAAAATACCTATAAAACTCCCTTCAATTCCCCTAAAAACTCTATAGACTGCCGATGATAAAACCGTGCTTCTTGGCATTCTTCTCCATAAAACCGGCGCAACTTCTGCAGCACAACCTCCGAAAACCCTTCAGCTGGCAGTAGCGCTGCAGCAGATTAAAACCGCAGTACTTTGACTCGTCCTGTTTGCACTCCCTCAACTTCCTCCCTTTGCACAGCGGGTTGCTGGATCGGGTAAAGTTTCCGGCGCAAATCTGCCTTTGAGGTGGCGGAGGTTCCCCGCAGGTACCATCATCCAGAGCTGGACAGTACGCTGTTCTGGAGCTGATGCCAGTACCGCAACTAGCCGAACACTTAAGCAAAGGAATTAGCATCTGATATTTGGTCGAATGATTTAATATTTTGCAAAAAATGGGTGTGAAGATTTGTGCAAAGAAACTGGAGAAGATTGATGATGGAAGAGAAGAAAATATAGAAATACCTCAGACCATTGGCTGTACTGCCAGTGGTACAAGCAAGGAAACCGATTGCAATGCTTGGAGGTGGCTGGGGGACTCGAAATGCACCTCCTGGGGCTAACCATGTACCTCCAAACCTCCTCCAGTTCGCCTTGAGATTTTGCACTTGGCACACAGTAAACCTCCCTGCTCTGCATGCCCAGGCTTCCGCAGGTGGCGCTGCAGGGTTCCCAGCCTCCCGCCACCCATTGGAACTCGCACCTGAATAACTTGGCTTTCACCCAGTGGGAAACTCCCAGCAAAACTCACCCAAAGTTGTTGCAAGTTTCCGTTTCCATTGCCGGCTTTTCCAGCAAAGAGCAAAACTTGCGTTTTACGAGTTTGGCGTTTTGGTTGTCCCAACAGGCGGCGGTTTTTTGGCGCTTGCCTCCTCCGCAACTTCGGGAACAGGGACCCCAACCTCCAATGATCCAGATGAATTTGGTTGACGGCACCATGTAGTCCTTGTGGATGGAATATTGGGAGTTGGCCGACACGTTTATGCCCTTCAGGGCCTGTTTTGCTGAGGAAATGATCTGGAAACAATCAGAGAAATTCGAATGGGGGAATTAAGGAACTCATCAGGAAAATCAGGAATTTTGAAGAAAAAGCACTTGCCATAATTAGCAGCTCTGCCAGCACCGGGCCAATGGCCCAAATGCTATGAACACCTCCATCCTTTCGGTAAAAAAAGTGTGCACCTTCCACCACTTTTGAATTCGGCACAGTGTTGGGGATAGCGACCGCATAACCCCGCTTCTTCCGGTTCTTCAACACAAAAGCAATGCTGGGGGATTCTTTTTGCGACCTGTCCTGGAAGGAGACGTTGGCCTCCAACTGAATATGCCGGGCCATTCTGGGGAACACCGCGATCTTCTTCACTTCTATAATTCGGGACTTAGCTGACGGTTTAAACTAGCAAGAAGCGTTGAACCTTTCTTCATTTTCCTCCTTAGGAGAATGGTGGTTGTGTTGCATTCAGAGCCGTCGCCTCCACAGGTTCCGCACCTGTCCCGAACCACGGTGGAGCTCAGCTGGCCGTCGCAACCAATCAGGAGGCACTTTCCCTGCAAATCACTCTCTCTCAACAAAAACCCTCCTGCACAACACTTGCGCTAACTTGGATGCAAATTTTGTCCTCATCTTCATAGGAGCATGGCGTGCCATCTGGCAGGTTTTCCTCCAGGGTGAGAATCTCTTTGCGCTCATCACTCATGCAGGAAAACTTGCATTTACTTTCCTCTAGAACAAGCCACATGTAGAACACTCGTTAGAACAAATGGGGCTTGCTGGTACCTTCGAGACTTTCGTAGGGCAACCAGGTGTCGCTGGTGCTAGTGAAACTGGCGTTGAGGATCCGGGGCAGCATTTCGCACTGTTGGGCCCTCAAATCCACAAATTGGTTCTCACAGGCCGACTTGTTGCAGAGACGATAGTCTTCGTTGGAGCCTTCACAGTCTTTTCCTCCGAACGACGGCCTGAAACCACATTGTTAAGGTTTATTGGAAGCCCTCTAGTAGACGTGCTTCTGCAAGACTGTAAGTCTGCAAGTTTAATTCTTGCTCAAAGGAAAGTCTTACTTGGGATTATCACAATTCCTGTATCGATACTGCACCCCTACGCCGCAAGAACGCGAGCAGGGACCCCACAAGCTCCACTCGCTCCATCCGCCATGCTGGGGATTGAGGAGCACCGGCACCTGGTCGGGCCTTTGGGGAATTTCGCTGCAATAACCATTCAGGCACCACTACCAATTCTTAAGGTCATTGGCAGGAATAAAAAACTGCCTCAGTTGCCTACCTTAGCAAATCCGCATTCAGTCCCCTCCAAAGGAGGACCTTTTTTGGTCTTGCACACCAAGGGGGAGTCTTTGTGGCCGCACCATAAGTGGGAACAAGGCTCGATTATGTCGAAGGCTCGACACATTAAGTAGCTGGAAGAGGTACTGAAGTAACAGAGGATTTTTGAGGCATTAAACATGTTTACCCTTCCCCGAACTCCATCCGGCATTGCTCGTCCATGCTGAAAACCGTTTGGAGGGTGGCATTGAGTGGAATTTCCCCATTGGAGCGCGGCGCGTTGAATAAACAAGTCCAGTTGCTGCAAGCAGGAAATTTTGATTGGGTAAAAGGAGGAGATTGGGTTGCATACCCAACTTTCTGCTTGTACTCCCTTTGCGAGCACTTTGACCAGGAGAACTTGCTGAATGTGGCAGACACCATCGCTGCCATCACGCTTCCGTCTGCTGCATCTTGCTCACAATCGTTCCTGGCCTTTTTATCGCCATCATGGCTTAAACCCAACCTGACACGAAATTTCCTCTTTAGTCACTAATACATTTTGAGCACCAGTCACTCACATGTGAGCCATTTCATGGGCGATAATAAAAGCACTGGTTAGGCCTTCGTCCTTGTTTAGGGCGCAGCTCCTTTTAGGGTCACACACCCCTCCAACAGGGGCATATCCAGACGGGCCTCCAATGTCAGATCTGGAAACACCCGGAACATGTTAAAAACGCCAACTTACAATGCTGCAATGTTCAGACCTAGTCAGCCAAATGGCAACATCGTGCCTGGGTTGTCCAGGTTTCAGTTGAGCGTGCAGCTTCCTGTTCCAGATATTCACATTTTCCAGGGATTTTTTCGCGTTTCCAGGCCGCACTACTCCGTGCTTGCTGTGCTCGTAGAGCAACAGTCTGGCAATCACCAGCTTAATGTTGGCGCTTAGTGATGCGTCCTGGTAGATCGCACTCACCTAAAAAACCCAGTTTGGTTTCGGTATTCTGGAATTCGGGATAGATACCCACTATGTTCATTAAGGCCAGAACGTACTGCTGGACTTTGTCCTTTCCATGGAAGGATATGAGGGAATGGTCCACGCCGACGGCGATTTCCAGCCAGCGGGTTGGTAAAGTCTTGCCACCTGATGAATAAGCTGGAATTGGTAGAAGAGTTTTGTCACTTTAGCTAAAATATTGCCTAAGACTGACTGGAAAAAAGGTGTTTGATATTGGAAGTCAAGACTCCTTTTGAAGCCTGTTTAACAGATTATTTCAAAAATTAATTTCACTAAAAGGGGTTGGTGAAACTGTAACTATTAACGATCCGCCAAACTTTACAAGTTCCTATCTCATAAACGGCTAGCGATGGTTTTAGGCCTGGGTAACACGGTGTTGAGTTGCGCTTTTGAGTTATTGCCGCTCTCTGAGTTAATGAGTTGTAACTCATGGACGGTGACTGGATTTTAACACACTGAAAAAAATTTCAGAGCGATGATGATTATACGCTTTTGCTTTCCTTGGTCCTTTTTTGAGAAAACCTAAGTTTTGTCGAAATCAACAAGATAACTTTCCTTCGCTTATTCGAAAAAGGCGATGAGTTTGAGGACCAAACTGTAAAGACGACGAATTTTCTTGTAAAATCCATCGTTTAACATTTTTGCATAAATAACTCTCAGTTTGCCAGTATTTTACAGTAAAACCTTACGAAAAACGCGTTGTCCTGTTTAGGGACAGCTTTGTTTAGAAATATTGACCTAAAAGTGAAGAAACCGGAATTTAAATAAACCAAATTATTCACAGCGACAAAAGTGACGAGTTTTCCGACTAATTGATTATAAACTTTCACTTGTTCTGTTCGGGGAAATATTTTTGGGAAAAAAACTCAGAAAAAATTATTAGGGTTTTGTCCAAAATTCGAAGCTGCAAAAGGTTCCAGAAAGGTGAAGATTGTCAGAATTTTAAGTAAATATAAAAATTATACGTTTTTTTGCGTAGAAAGCATTGCTTAATAGAAACTTTGATAAAACTGGAAAGACCTGAATTTTTATAGAAACTTGAAAAATCTTCAGAGCTATGAGGGTTGCGAATTTTTCAAATATTTTGCTTTCTGGCCGTTTTTTCAAGATAATTTTGATTACTTTCGGAAATAAACTGAATAAAATTATGTGATTTTTGTCCCATTATTGTCAGAAAATAAGAAAATCATCAGAAAATAATGTTTCTTTGCGTTTTTGCTTAAAAACTTTTAGTTTTGTGATCGGTTTTTGATAAAATCTTAATGATCTTCAGGAAAAAACCGGAGAAGTTTATTTTTATTTTTGTTCCGAATTCGACGCTGAAAAAACTTTCTGTAAAATTTCTTCAAAGCTATAGATTTATCTCGTAATTTTTCGCGTAAAAACCCTTCAGATCGTCAGTATTTTTAAGTGAAACTCTACAAAATAGAGCGTTTTTGACTGGAAAGTAAAGCAAAAAAAATCAGTCAAAACTAAAAAAACACATTTTTTTAACAAGGTCTACAGTCTTCAAAAGAATGCAGGTGACAAGTTTTCTAAATAATTTATTATAAACTTTCGCTGATTCTGTTCATTTGTGGATAGAAAATTATTTGATTCTTGTCTCAAAGGTGGAAAAGGACTTCGAAACTTTTTACAACAGGACGAAGGAGGCGAGTATTTTAATAAAATTGATTTCATCATTTAGTATTTTTAAGGAAAACTAAAGGAAAACCGGAATGACCTAAAATTTTAAAGAAACTTTAAAAATCTTCAGAGCGATGAGGGTTGGTTTGGTTTTTTATCGGTTTTTGAGAAAATTTTCATGATTTTCGGGAAAAACCGGGAGAAATTTATTTTAGTTTTTGTCCCGAATTTGACGCTGAAAAAAGCTACAGATTTATCTTGTAATTTTTCACGTAAAATACATCCATTGATCATTGATTCTAAACTTTCACTTGTTCTGTTCGGAGCTATATTATTAGGAAAAATTCAGAAAAAAATATTAGGGTTTTGTCCAAAATTCGAAGCAAATGTTTCAGAAAGTTTAAGAACGAAAGGTGAAGATCGTCAATATTTTTAAGTAAAACTCTACAAAATAGAGCGTTTTTGAGTAGAAGACAAAGCAAACAAAAATTCAGTCAAAACTAATAAAATACATTTATTTTAATTAGGAATGGAAAGGACGAGTTTTTCAAATAACTATTATGAACTTTCACTTATTCATTCGTTTTTTGACAGAAAATTATTTGATTTTTGTCCCAAATTCGAAGCTGGAAAGGGGTATAAAAACTTTTTACAAAGCGACCAATGAGGCGAGTGTTTTAATAAGTCTAGAAAATTGGGCATTTAGAAAAAAGAGCAACTTTGCTAAAACTGGAAAGTTCTGAAATTTTGCAATCTAAAAACAAGTAAAAAAGTCAACAACATTTTCCTAGCAACGGAACTGAGTGACTGCGCCGGTGCGTTGGGTTGGCGGACCAAGCCATTTGCGTAGCATTGCGCCAACTCCTAAAAATTAATTGAGTCACCCAGGCCTAGATGGCTGAATACTTATTAGGACCTTTTCGATAGAGCGTTTTGAGCGCCATCCTACCTTAATGAGGTTTCGTCAGATATTCTTCGCCTTAAGAATTTAGAAGCAAAATGGCATTGCTTAATTTTTCCGACAAAGTTTGAAAGCTTCGATCTCGGAAAAGGTTGGAAATATCTCGATAATCGCTTGGATCTTTTTGGTGAAACGTTTTAAGATCTTTGTTTTCCTTATTAGTTCGTATCAAACTTCCCTTAAAAACCTAATAAATTAAAATTTAACAATTTCTCTACCCGAAAACGGAGAGTTTTGCGAAATATTCTCTTCCCTTGAATTACCTTCGGTTATAACCGCAGACCAAGCAGTGTCATAGAAATACCCATTTTCCTCATCATAACTTCCACTGGCTGCTTTGCGCAAATACTCCAGAGGAATTTCAGTATCCGCATTTTCATATCGAGAGTCGTTGCTCTCGTTTATGGAATGATCAGAGCTAATATCAAAATCACCATAATTTTCTTCGATATCGATGGTGTCCCCGGTTAAATTGAAGAGCCAATCGGTGTGCGCTGCCCGAACAGGCCTAGTTGGAAAATTGTTTTTCTTTTGGCTGCAAAGGAATATTTTAAGAAGCTTTTCTCAAAAAGCTTTTCTTTCGTCAAGAAAAAGTCGATTAAAGTTGACATGCGAATGCAAAGCATCTGAGCGGGAATTAGTCGTTAAAATCCAATTTACTCCGTTCCTTTCGTAAAAATTTCGCGGGCGTAACGAATTTGAATCGATTCATACCTTTTAAACAATTTGTGGGCGTCATTGAAGGGTTCGAAAAAATACGAGTCGTTCCCCATTTCGAAATAACCCGTCAGTAAAGTGTTGCAGATGGACACGGCCGCTCTGCTCCAACTTTCCAGGCCCTGGATATATCCAGTTTTAAAACTGCATTTAGTCGCGTCCGAACTTGAGGTCGAGTTGGCCTTTATCCACTCAGCTTTGAAGTTTGATGCAAAATGCAAGTTATCTGGAACAGAAGGGTCTGGATTCACTTCGGGATAATTGAATTAGCTATAGAGTTGCTAGGGTGGCGTTGAATGAAAGTCATTTTCATTTGTTGATAAAGCAAAATTTAAAAAAACGTTTTTTAGCTTCATGTTTTAAAAACTACTTACCAGACTTGGTGAATATCAGCAACCATTTGTCTATGTGTATGAGCAGAATCGGCTGCTCAAAGATGATTTCTCGGGAAACTTTCGGGTGAACTATCAAGTACATTTCCGGATTTCCCTGATGAGGATGCACGTTTTCTAAGTCCTGCCAGTCGTGCTGCTCTAAGTACTTAGAATGCGGTACCGGCACTTGTGAAAAACCAGAGTAAACCACAGCTTAAATTAATGAATGTTCTACTCACCAATGGGTTGAATGCTTTCAAAAACGGCCAAAAGAAGGGTAAGTTCGATGACTCTGAGCTTTGCACGAAACATATCGATTCCGAAAGCCTTCGAACGAACAAACTTCGACTGAATCCAGATCCAGATGCGTTTTAATTAATGTCTAACGACTTAAGTGGTACGGCGGCTAATTGGTATTCTTGACCTAATCATCATTATTCATTGCAATTAGTTTTGTAAATTGTCGCATAAAACTCGTTTATTACAGAAATAGACGATGGACATGGTTGGAAGTTATTGGAAGGAATATAAAATAGAAGAATCTGACAACAGAGATAAGAATCACGTAAGTAGATGAGGATTTCGAAGTGTATTAATCTCAAATTCCCCAACATCAAGAAAGATTTATAAAAATGTTCTGTGTTTAGACCGGAAATCACATATGTATTAAAATGGTTTAGAAGCTTGAATGCTCAGTTTTGACTGTTTGCAATGCAAACATTTCAAACAAGTCGACTTTAAGTTTAATTATCCGATGGTTTTTTTCTGCAAGCATTTTTGCATTAAACCTTGTTTGATTTTGCAGAAGATTCATACTTGTTTGTGTCGTTTTAGATCAATTTTGGTTCAGCATTTTGCGTTTCGGCCTGCTTCTCCAATTCGTTTTGATTCTTTGCTGTATATGTTTGTTTGTTAGCCGTTCTACTACTGATTTTAGTATCACCCAAGTGAAGAAACTCACGTACAGAAGAAAGAGGCCGGTTTTGAATAATGTTCAGAAATATCGCCAAAAAATGGTAAATTTGTTAACTAAAAACTTTTTCGTTGCGTTTTTATATAGTTTCCAAGTTAAGAATTTCCTGAAAGTGCTCTAAGGCATGCGCTTAATTTGGAAGGTTGTCAAAAAATGCCTGAAAACGATCAAATTTTGGACCTTTTTAGTACTAAAACACCTATTTTTGTCTACAAAATGCAACAACGCGCAAATTAAATGTATTCATCGTTCCCGAGTTACAAGTTTAATCAGATAACTTTGCATAGGCTCATTAAAAGAATTTTCGGAACACGCAGAAAAAAGATCCAAATGTTCAATTTTCCGGCGATAATCAAGAATCTTTCCTCCATAAAACAGGGTAATGGACAATTTTTAGTTTTTAGTTTATAAAACAGTCAAAAATAGAGCACCAGCTTTGAAAAATTAATATAACCCATTTTCTCTAAAAAAATGGCGTATGGTCGAAGTTTTCTGTCGTCTTGCATCCGAGTTATAAATATTTTAAAAGAACTCTGCATGAGCGGATCTCAAGTAGCGTGCCAGTTTTTGTAAATTTTATGTAAAATACCTGAAAATTTTCCAAATTTTAAGCTCTGCCACCAAACACAGCCAACTTTTTCCTATGAAGAACCGTAATGCACATGATTCATTTTTTCATAGTTTTGAAAATAGCTAATTCAAAAAAAAGCGCAAGTTTTGAAAAACCGTCAGAAAATTCCTGACAAGGCCTCAAATTTAAAACTTTTTTGGATTCAAATAACATTCTTACTTCATAAAATGTCGGAACACTCAATTTTATGTTCTTTGCCGTTTCTGAGTTATGAATCTTCTAGACGAATGAGCATGAAAGCGCCAGTTTTCTAAAAAAAAATTCAAAATCCCCGAAAATGGGCCAAATTTGAAATTCTGCTGTAAAAAGTAACCAACTTATTCCTATAAAGTGCTGCAATGCACAAGTTTTACTTCCGTGGCGTTTCCAAGTTGGATAGTTTCTGAAATAACGGTTCTTGTACAAGCTTTCAGGCAAACCGTCGTTTGAAAAATTCTGAAAACTTCTCCGATTAAAAGCTTTTCTGACATTAAAAAGCATACTTTCGCTACAAAATGCCATAAAGCCTCAGTTTCAGTTCTTTACAGTTTCCGCGTTATGGACATTCTCAAAAAACTGTACAAGAGCGAGTTTTACGCAACGCCCCAGTTTGAATTTTTTTTGCTAAATGTCTGAATACGTCGCTAATTTGGAACTCTCTTAACAAAAATAGCCAACTTTTTTCTATGAAGCGTCGTAATGCACAAGCTTCTTTTCTTTGCGGTTACCAAGTTACGAGTTTTTAAAAGTAACTGGGCATGGACTGGCCTTCGGAAAAGCGCTAGACTTGAAAAAATCTCAGAAAATTCCTGAAGAAGACTTACATTTGAAATTTTCCGGCCACAAAACCCCCAAGTTGTCTATATAATCTTAACTAAACTAACTTAAGTTTGCTTTCTTCATCGTGTTCGAGTTTTCTATTTTCTCAGAGAACTATGCAAGAGCGGGTTTTAAGAAACATGCCAATTTTTGAATTTTTTTGCAAAATGGATGAATATGTCCCAAATTTGAAACTTTTCTGCCAAAAACATAAAACTTATTTTTCTAAAACGCAGTGATTTACATGTATAATTTCCACACGGTTTTTGAGATAGGAATTTTTAAATGTAACTGTGCATGAACTGGCGCTTGAATTTCAAAATTCCCTAAAAATTCCTGGAAGCGACTCCAAGATAAAATTTTCCAGCTATAAAACATCGTACGTTCTCTATAAAATGACCTGATACTAAAGTTTGGTTTCTTAGTCGTTTCCGAGATTAATTTTTTCGAAGAACTGTGCAAGAGCGAATTTTAAAAAGCCCGCCAGTTTTCCATGCAATTTTTTGCAAAATGTTTGAAAATGTTCTAAATTTTAAACTTCCCAGTCGTAAATATACAATTAATTTCTTTAAAACGACGTAATGCATATGTTTAAATTTTTTTGCGGTTTCCAAGTCAGGAATTTTCAAAAGTGACTGTGCACGAACTGGCCTTCAGAAAAACGCTGGACTAAAAATACAAATTTTTTGTCCAGTAACTGTGCATGCGCAAGTCTTAAAAAACGTGCGTGTTGTGGAATAGTTTTTGCAAAATGCCGGAAAATGTTCCAATTTTGAAACTCTCCTGTCCTAAATAAACGACTTTTTCCTATTACATGCTGTAACCCACAAGTTTCGTTTCCTCGCAGTTTGGGAGTTACGAAATTTGTAGATTAAGTGTGCATTAACGAACCTTCAGCAATACACTAGATTTGAAAAATTGTTGAATGCCACTCAAATTTGTAACTGTACTGTCATCAAAACCCAAATTTTGAGAAATTCTGAAAACTACTCAGATTAAAAGCTTTTCTGGCATAAAGAAGCATACTTTCTCTACAAAATGCCTTAAGGCCTAAGTTTCAGTTCTTGTCAGTTTCTGAGTTATGGAGATTCTCAAAAAACTGTGCAAGAGCGAGTTTTACGAAACGCGCCAGTTTTAGAATGTTTTTGCTACAGGTCTGAATAAGTCGTTAATTTGGAACTCTCTTGACAAAAATAGCCAACTTTTTTCTGAGATCCGCCGTAATGCACAAGCTTCCTTTTTTTGCAGTTACCAAGTTACGAATTTTCAAAAATAACTGTGCATGGACTGGCCTAGCGCTAGATTTGATTTGAAAAACTCTCAAATTTGAAATTTTTCAGCCACAAAACACCGTACGTTGTCTATATAATCGCTTGATACTTAAGTTTGCATTCTTCATCTTGTTCGAGTTATCAATTTTCTCAAAGAACTGTGCAAGAACGAGTTTTAAGAAACATGCCAATTTTTCACTTTTTTGCAAAATGGCTGAATATGTCCCAAATTCGAAACTTTTCTGACATCAACAGAAAAATTATTTCTCTAAAACGCTGTGATTTATATGTTTAACTTCCCCACGGTTTTTGAGCAAGGAATTTTTAAATGTAACTACGCATGAACTGGCCTTCAGAAAAGCGCTGGCTTTTAAAAATTCTGTAAATATTCCTGAAAGTTACTCAAATGTGAAATTTTCCTGCTATAAAACATCGTACGTTCTCTATAAAATGACGTAATGCTAAAGTTTGGTTTCTTCGTCGTTTCCGAGTTATAATTTTTTTTTAAGGAACTGTGCAAGGGCGAATTTAAAATGACGCGGCAGTTTTCTAGTTTTTTGGAAAATGTTTGGAAATGTCACAAATTTGAAACTCCCCAGTAACAAATATACAATATATTTTTCTAAAACAACGTAATGTTTAATTTCCTCACGGTTGAGTATTTGACGAATTTTTAAATGTAACTGTGCATGACCTTCAGAAAAGCCCTGGACTAAAAATTCTCAAAAAATTCCTGAAATAGACTCAAATTTCAAATTTTCCTGCCATAAAGCCCCACATTCTCAATAAATCGCCGTAACGCTGAAGTTTGCTTTCTTTGCCGTTTCAATTTAATTTCATTACCAATTTTATCAAAGAACTGTGGATGCGCTAGTCTTAGAAAACGCGCGTGTTGTGCAATAATTTTTTCAAAATACCTGAAAATGTTTCAATTTTGAAACTCTCCTGTTCTAAATAAACGGCTTTTTCCTATGAAATGCTGTAACCCACAAGTTTTGTTTTCTCGCGGTTTTTGAGTTTCGAAATTTCTAGAGTAAGTGTGCATGAACGAACCTTCTGAAATACGCTAGATTTGAAAAATTGCTGAATGCGACTCAAATTTGTAGCTGTACTGTCATCAAAACCCATATTTTCTCTACAAAATGCCGAAATAGTCAAAATGGTTTTTCTTCACACTTATCGAAAAATAAATCTTCTAAAACCACTATGAATCAGCGAGTCTCAGCAAGACCGCATGTTTGAGCAACATTCTTAAAAAAGTTGCCCAAAATTTCAATATTTTCTGTCATAAATAGAAAATAATTACGGTGAATTTTTTCACTATGGACTGGACATGTTGCCAGCAAAGTTGAAAAGTCAATCCAAGAACAAACAGAGTAAAAGTTAATTTAAAGGCAAACTTTAATTGGATGAATTAATTTCCTCTAATCCTATCTAGCATTCAGGACTTTAGCTAATTTAGGTAAAGTGAAACTCACCCACGAACAGAGCAGAAAAAGTCTAAACTAGTAAAAAAAATTATTCAAATTAGACCCTGAACTCAAGAATCGCATTAGGAAGCAGCTTAAAGGAGCACGGTTTTACTGCGTAAGCAAGCCAGAAAATTCTGAAAAAAAACCTATTTATTAACAAATCTTCTTATGGAATTATCCTAAACATGTTGAAAACAGCAATCAGTAAATCCTCAAGAACAAAACGGGCTTGTTCAGCCCCACTTCCCGAGTTGCAGAAGTTGTGCTCGTCACAACACGTAATGCAAGAATGCAGTTTGGTTCTTTCCCCAATCACTATGCAGCCGGAATCGCACGTTTCCAAGCAGTTTCTTTGCAACAGCCACAGTTTCGGTTTTCCGGTTACCTCCTCAGTGCTGGTCGACATGGATATTCTGCGCACCTGCAACACATTAATTTGATTCTTCGATGGATGCCAGAAAATCAGTTTTTGTACATGAAAAGTTAGCACAACCGAGCCTTAGAAAGGAAAACCCTGTCGGCAACGTGTTCAGTTTTCTTTATTCTTGAATTACCAAACTCCTCAAAAGCAGGCTTTGGGGCTCAGACAAAAAATGAGCAAAGGAAAACTCAAGATAATGTCGCCCTCAGGCTATTAATGGAGAACGAAAATTATATTTTCATTCTACGCAAAATTGTGGCTAAACTGGCTTTATTTTTACCGAACATTAAAACTACACCTATTAAGAAAACATGTTGGATTATTGGTGGTTTACTGGACTGGAAAGTCCTGTTTTTTTCTCATTTTAGCGAAAGAATGCAAACTAAATAAAGGAATTTGCGCCGTTCTCTGGCATAAATCATGCAAAACTGACACTGCGGGAAATGCGGCAGATAAAATAGAATTGACACGATTTCACAACAGCGGCAGCGCAATTTAAATTTTAAATCTCCTTCAGTGGGTCGTAAAACCCCCAAACAGACCGACGAAATGGGGTAGCAAATAAACCACCCATTGTCGTCTGGGCAACAGTGAGCTTTCCCAATGAGTCTGGAAAATTGTTCGTGCTGGTGGAAAATCTGAAAAAGTTTTATTGATCAAAGAAGAAGCTGAAGATGAAGCTAAACTGAAATAACTGCGAATTTCAGAGTCCCAGTATATAAAAGTGAAAACACCTCGAGCGTATTGTTTTTTGAAGAGCAAGTGCATTTGACCTTTGAAAATCTTATAACTCAAGCACCAGTGAGAGGAGCAACTTCTGACTTTATAGAGCGCTAAACAAGAGCTGGGGCTGCCTTTGAGTAAATGTCGCTTCAATCTCCTCATGTTGTAATTTTTTAGGGTCTCTGAAGCTTTGCCTCAAAGGTACAGACTTTGCACAGTTGTGCAACATTCGGAAAAAAATCTGAAGTCCGACTCAACTTGCACGAGTGAGTTGTCAATTACTCAGGAGGCAAACCACCAATTCAGCTACCTTTTGTCCAAATTTCACGGGTATTCCCAAATGTTTTTTGATGATTGGAATTTTTTTGTTCTTCTAAACCGTAACGCTCTAATAGCAAAGTGTTCAAAACTTTGCTAGCAAAGAAAAAAAATTGAAACTCTGGCACTACTTTGAGTAGCACACGGAAAATCACGGCAGGAATAAAGAAGGCTTTCAGTTGTTTTTGCGCCAAAATTTACCTAAATGCCTTCATGGGCTCATTTTTACAGTCTCTGAAACTTCACCTTAGAGATACCGAGCTTCCACCGGAATTCATTTGATTCAACTGGAATCAGCAATTTTCCTGCTAATCAGAAGGTAAACCAAACATTGAGCTAATTTTGTTCCAAATATCACTAGCATCGCCTTATAATTTGTGATGGCTCATCATTATTTAAACTTTAAAACTCTAACGCTGTAGCATCGAACAGTGTACCACTGCGCTACTAAAAAAAAAATCGCCACCCTCACATTACTTAGAGTAGCACATAGAAATTCACGGCAGAACGAACCAAAGCTTTGAAGCATTTTTTGACAAAAATTCACTTAAATGCAAGCGTTCCACCGCTGCGCAACATTTGAAAAATTCTAAAATCCGATTCAACTCGGACAAACGAGTCATCAGTCTCAGCAGAAGGTAACATAGATATTGGGCTTCCGTTGGTGCAAATTTCACGGGCTTTCCATAATTATTTTGAGGATTGGTGATTTCATAAGTCTCCAAACCACAACACTGTAGTGAGACACTGTTCACTACTTGACTTCACAAGAACTATACCTTTGAAATTCGTCACAGTTACGCGTGGTAAATTACGTCATGAATACAGGAAGCTCTCTGAAGTCTCTGAAACTTTGGCCAAGAGGTACAAACTTTCCATTGCTGTGCAACATAAAAAAAGTCTTAGATCCGACTGAACTTGAAAGAGCAAGTTGCCGGTTACTCAGAAGGTAAACGAAACATTGGACTATATTTGCGAGAAATTGTACGGGAATCCTCTTATGATTTTTGATATTTTATGATTATTTAAACCTCCCAGCCATGAAGCTGTAGTATTAAAGTTTTGAGTAGTGTACCTCAAAAGAAAAAACTTTAAACTCAAAAAGAAACAAAAACCAAAAAAAACACTTAAACCTCTTAGAGTTAGGTTTAGTAACTCATGCCCGGGAATACGGTAAGAACTGAGTCAGTTTTTCACGAAAATTTGGTTAAGCTCCTTTATGAGATAACTTTTTCCAGCCTCTGAAACTTTGCCCTAAAGATACAAAATTTTCACCGTTGCCCAACATTCCAACAAAATCATACATGTGGTTCAACTATGAGAAGCGAGTTGCCGGGTACTCAAAAGACTACAGAAACGTTGAACTTTCTTTGGGCCAAATTTCACTGGCTTGCCCCAATGATTTTGATGATTTTTATGATATTTTATACCTCCAAACCAGAACCCTGTAAGAACAAAGTTTTCGCCATCGTACTTCAGATAAAAACCATTTTCACCAAAACTATTTAGCCTAGTAAACTAGAACACAGAAAGTCTTAAGGCACTTCTTTTTAACAAAAAATCAGTAAAATCCCTTTATGTGCGCTTTCTCTAAAGCCTTTGAAAAGTTGGCCTAATGATACAGCACTTGATGCGGCCGTTGACTCGCATTTGAAAAACATTTTTAAATCCGATTCAACTTGAAAAAGCGGGTTTTCAGATACTAAGAAGGTAAACCAAACCTCTCACTACCTTTTTGTCTAATTATCATTCCCATTACCTTATAAATGTTAAACGGCCAAACCGTAACGTTGTAAAAAGATTATAAAGTGCCACCAAAGAAAAAAAATTGTAACTGCAACTAGGTACTTAACGAAGCACGGTAAATCACAGAATACATAAAAGAAACTTTGAGATTCACTCTTCACGAGCTCATTTTTTCCCGCCTCCAAAACTTTAGCCTGGAGTGTCGAAATGTTCACCATTGCGCAACTTTCGAAATAAAAATCCTAAATCAGTTCAACTGGAAGAAGCGTGTTTCCGTTTAATCAGAAGGTAAAACGCAGCTTGGCCTTCCGTTGGTTTACATTTCACTGGCATTTTCTAATCATTTTTGAAAATCGATGATTATTTGAACAAAAACGCTAATAACAAAGTGTTTACATTGCACGAGAAAAGAAAAAGTTGTAACTTCACGAATACTTAGAGTATCGCGCGGTACTTCACACGAAAGATGTATTAAGAAAATCCTTTATGTGTCAATTATTTAGCACAGTGGTTCCCAAACTTTTTTTCTCGTGAACCACTTTTAAAGTTTTACTAATCTCGGTAGACCGCCCTGCTGGTACATTTCTACTGTATTTCCAAAACTGCTCAAAAATATCACCCCGAATTGGAGGCCTTAAGAAGAAAAAAAAGTAGCACATTTTCTTGTCTCCTATTTATTAAAATAATACTTGTGGTTAAAGAAAATTATAAACATTTATTATTACAAACAGTCAACAATGAACTTTGAAATGTTAATCAACAATACTTTCTCATACTCATACGTTTAATGAGACGTACTTGGTGAATTGACAGCAAATTATCAATATTTGGCTTCAGTTTTGTAAGAAGTAATCTGAAATATCTCGGTTCTGTGATGCTCAAACTGCTCCTTTTTTGTAAACAGGTTGGCAACGCTACTAAAACTGCTTTCGACAAGATAGGACGAGGGAAACGCTATCAAAAATTTTCTCACAATTTCCGATAGCCCAGGATATTTTTCGGGGATTTCTGCCTGCAGCCAAAATGTTTGATAGCCTTTTTAAATTTTACATTCAGTTCCTCGTTGGTGCTGAGCTCAAGTAGCTCCTCTTGTAATACATTGATGAAAGCAAACCAAATTTCAAATAATCAACACTGTACTGTCGACATTTCTTCTTAAATTCAGCCATTTTTCGTATCAGTTGTGACCTGTAAAAAAATGATTGTTTTTGAGGCGATTTTACAAGAATATGGGTATTATAACACAACAGAATAGAATTATTGCAATAAAAAAATGCCCGTAGAAACACCGCTCTTTTAATGAATTGTCGTCGCGTAAATAAATATTTTTAAACAAAAAAGTACATAGGTGCCTAAAGTTTAACCTTTCTTGGCTTTTTGTTCTTTTATAGAAGTTTTGCATAATCTTTAGTATTTAATTTTTCCTATATAACTACCCACTACAGCTATACTCAAATAGTAAAACAAATATAATATGATTAATAAATTACAGTATACAATAAAATATGTATAACAAATAGGCAGATACTTACTTTTTCGGCACTGCAAACACTGACATCGATTCTTTCACAGTCACACTTTTATGTTCAAAATCCCAGAAACAAATGAGTTACATTTTGTTTTTGGCATTCGTATTTGTACTATTGTAGATGCAAGCACAGCGCAAGTCTCATTTGATCCCTTTGCAGGTCAGGGTGCAGGTGAGTACCAACCTAGTGAATGATGCTACCTGCCTACGTTGATAGCTAAATCCAAGCCAAAATTTTTGTTCATTATGAAAACCAGCAAATTTTTGGGCAAACCCTCCTTACAACTTGTGAACCCCTGTTTTCTTTTCACGTCTACGTGGACCGCCGTGTGGTCTCCTATGGACCCCTTTGGGAACCTATGATTTAGAGCCTGCGAAGCTTTAGCATTCAGGTGCAAAATTTACCGCGATGTGCAGCATATTCGATCCAACTGGAATGACTGACTTTCTGGTTTCCCAGAAAGTAAACCAAATATTGAACTTCCTTTGGATCAAATGTCCCGTTCAGGCCCCAATGAGTTTTGATGATTGATTATTTTTTAAACGTGCAAACCAAAACGCTGTTACAACAAACAATTATTTACCGCACTTTGATAGAAAAATAATTTTAACTCCGAAACATTAGAGCTGCACATAAGTAACGCCAAAAATAAAAACAACTTTGAGCTAAATTTCAACTTTTTTTCACAACATTTCACTTAAATCCTAACAGATTCTCAATTTTTAGAGGTTCCAAAACTTGAGCTTGGAGATGACCTGACCCTAGCTAGCAGTTCAATGCAAAAAATTGTACTTTCAAAAACACTTAAAGTATCACATGGAAAACCACGTCAGCGGTAAAGAAAGCCTAAAGCTTCTCTTTGCCTCTAATGCCATTTTTTAGAGCCTCCAAAACTTAGACTTAGAAATAAAGACCTTAGCCCGTTGAGAACGATTAAAAAAAACTTAAAAATCCGGCTCAATTTGGAGGAGTGAGTTGAGTTACAGTTTACTCAGAAAAAAGTGTTGAGTTAGCTTTCGAACAATTTTAACTTCCATTCCTTAATGATTTTTGATGATAGCTGATATTTTAAACCTCCAAACCACAACGCTGTTATAAGAAAGTTCTGGCTACTGCACTTCAGTGGGAATTTTTTAACTCCGATACTACTTAGAGGAGCATACGACAAATAAAGCCAATATTAATGGAAGCTTTGTTCTATAATTCGGTGAATTCTCAGTTAAGTATCCTCATCCGCTGACTTTTCAGTTTCCAAAACGTCCAGAAGGAAATAAACAGTTTTTGCCACATCTGTTTGAAGGACCAGGTTATCAGTTAGAATGTAAGCCAAACATTGGATAACAGCTTATGGTTTCCTAATCTCGTAACATCCGTGGCGTAAATTTTGAAACCTCCCAACCGTACGTGTCTAACAGAAAAGTGTACTGCAATGGAAAAATCCAAAAATCCAAAAAATCCAAAAAATCCGAAAATCCTCCGCAATTTGGAACAGCAAGTTCCAAATTGTTGTACGCGAAAACCAAGCACTGAGCCATCGTTTGTCCAAGTTTGACTCCAATCCCTCTAAGCATTGATTTTTGAGAAACCCCAGATGCTGAAAGTTGCAAACTCCGACATACTTGTACTACCTATCACTGCATTACATTTCTTAAAAAACTCCCAAACCCTTAGGAGCATTAAAATATAACTCCTAGTGGCAGTGGCGAAGGCTTTAGGAAACCGTTCAGAAATTCGTCACTGAGCTCAAAGCACACTCTGATATTTCCGACGGTCTATGGTAACAGAGGCTGAAGCAAGCAGACAAAAGATTCGATTGTTTTCCTGTAACCCCGCCAGTTTTCGTGCGATATTCACAGTTAAAAAGTCTTTTCCAAGCCCATTTTCTAGGCTTTTTATTTCCCAAATTGGCTGCCAACCGATTGCCAGAAGATATTAAGGGCTGTCCGATTCTGAACGGTTAAGAACTCCAGACAACAAAGTCTGCTCTATTTTGGACTCAGACACAATGACGTGCATGTTGAGAAACTTCAAGGCCCACAAAAAATCAATTTGCATTGGAGTAAACAATCATGTAAAAAGCTGGACTTTACCTGACATTTTTTCTGTTCTTTGGCACATTTCTGATGCAGATGGCTGTAGTTTCCAGACAGATCGAGACATTTGTCCCCATCCACCATAGAGTCACATTTGTGGCACCAGAGGTCGTGCTGTTTCTCGCTGGCCGCTTTTGTGCGATGCTGCGTCTCGGTCATGTCTAAAAGTCAGCTTTGAACACGATTTTTTCTCCGGAAAACTGGCCTCAATACTCACGAACGGCCTCTACAGGGAACAAGGCAACTGAGCAGAGACACCAAATCACTCTAATTATCATTCCTAAAGAGAAAAAGGTCGAACAATTCACTCATTTGTGGTATTTGATGCCCATGTGAAACCATCCAGAGATTAGAGCAGTTGCAGCAATGCGATTCATCTGTTCAAAATGCGCATGTTCTTTAGCCTGCTTCCTGTTTCCCCGAGGTTTTCCTTCGGTTTCCAGGGCAACGCGACCACGTCACAGGATCATTAAAGTATCCCGTATTAGTGCGATGTTTCGGTTATTTATAAGAAAATATTGGAAACGTGATTCTCTCATATTTTGTTTCACCTGTCGCACCTGTCGCTGAGTTAAATTGATCCAGAAGTCTACAGGAAGGCATTTTTCAGATGTTTCTAATTCGCCAGCAACAAGGACCAAGAAACGGTTAATTGTTGTGGGCGATGTAAATTAAGAGCGCCACAAGTACGAGACGTTTATCAGGAATGAAATGCAATTAGCTTAATCCAAATACGCTTGTTATGAAAAACATTTTTCAATTAAGTCGAGGCATCAGAATGCCCACCTTTGCAAGCTTTTTTACCTTCGCAGATTGTCAGCGACAGGCAAACAAGCTTGTGGAGGATGCAACGTTTTGGAAACGTTCACTTTGAAGTTATTTGCAAACAAAACCTTGAAATATTTTGTTGATTTGGACGCTCAACCGACGTTGCTGATGCGTATAAATAACGTTAAAACTGTGTAATTTACATGATCAAATTGATTATATTTGACTTTGCGTTTGATTCTTTGGCATCTTTAAGATAGTGAAAATCGCGTTTTACTGTTGCAACATATTTTGCAAGATTCTAATTTCCTTTATATAGATGAAATATGAAAAATAAATAAGAAATTTTTAGCAAAATCTCCAAAAGTTAATTTTCCGATTTAAAGTCCACTAATCAATTTGACACACTTTTCTATTATGTTTACGTCCATTTTTCTACTATGCACCAAATTTCATTTCTTACGTGTAAAAAATATTTCTAAACTAAAAAGTATCTAATCAGAAAACTCGCCTCCCTTATCGCTGTGAAGAATTTGCGAAAAAAATAATATTTTTTAACGTTGAAACCACTGCAATTTTGACCCATTTTTGGTTTATATTTAGGCCTGACTTTCTAGAATTAAGAAAACTTAATTATTTACGCTTCCAAAAAATTTTCTGTCAGAAAGTGTGTAACTGGAAACTCGCCTCTTTCATTGCTGTGTGGAATTTTTATAAACAATTAGTCTTCTTTGACGTTGGATTCACCGAAATTTTTGGCGCATTTATGGTCTATTTTTACGTCTGACTTTCTCCTAATAAGAATTCTTAAATTGTGAAGTCAAAAAATGTATTCAAAGTAAAAAAAAGTGTCTAATTAAAAATCTCGCATCCTTCGAAGATGTGTAAATACTTTAAACTAAATAATCTTATTTAACGTTATATCCACTGCAATTTTGGCACATTTTAGATGCTCTTGACTCCTGACTTTCGACTAGTAAGGAATTGAAATATTTTTAAACTGAAATAAATCAGTGATTGAAAAACCTCTAGTTGGAAAAGACTCCGCATTCTTTATCCCTTCTAATCAAAAACGTGTCTAATTGAAAATTTCCTTTCCTTCATCGCTGTGTGCAATTTTCGAAAGTAGATAATTTTGTTTCTGGTTTATTCCCTAGCAACTTTGGCCCAATATAGATCTGGTTGAAAAACTCGCATCCTTCATTAATTGTTTTTTTTGCGTTGAATCAACTGAAATTTTGGCACATTTTTGGATGATCTTGACCTCTGGTGATCCACTAACTGTAAGCCTAAAAATGTTTAATCAAAAATCACCTGGTTGTAAAAAACACAAATTTGAAAACTCACCTCCGTCATAGCTGTGAACAATTTGCGAAAATAAATAATCCTTTTTAACGTTTAAATCACTGCAATTTTGACGCATTTTTGGTTTATATTCACGTCTGACTATCTACTATTAAGGATTCCTAATTTCTGGCGCCATAAATATTTAAAATTAAAAATGCGTCTAATTAAAAACTCGCGTCCTTCACCGATGTGTAGATATTGAAAAGTAAATAATATGTTTTTAGCGATAAAACTATTGTCATTTTGACACATTTTTTAATAATCTTGACCTACAGCGTTCGCCTTATAAGAAATTTAAATATTTTCCCACTGAAATAAACCGGTAATTTAAAAAAGTGGAATTTGGAAACTCGCGCCCTCGATTGCTTTGCATAATCTCGAAAAGTTATCCTTTTGAAATAACGCTAAATCCAACAACAAATTTTAGCACAGTTTTGGATTATATTTACCACACACTAATATAAAAGAACAGTAAAAAATAAATATTTTTCCGCTGGGGCAAACCTGCGATTAAAAAAGAACTCGAATTAGAAAACTCACCTTTTTCATGGTTTTGTATAGTTTTAAATATTAAAATTTTTATATTACTTTAAGACAACTAGGGTAATTTATCACAGTTTTGGATGATATTTACGTCTGCTTTTCTAGTATTAAGAAAACGTAATTTTTTACGCTTCCATAAAATTTGCTAGGCAAGAATCTACGTAACTAGAAACTCGCTTGTTTCTTTGCTGCGTACAATTTTTATAAACAATTAGTCTTCTTTGACGTTGTATTCACCGAAATTGCTGGCGCATTTATGGAATGTTTTTACGTCTGACTTTGTTCAATTAAGAATTCTTAATTTGTGAAGTAAAAAAATGTATTCAAAGTAAAAAAAGTGTCTAATTAAAAAACTTGCATTCCTCAAAGATGTGTAAATATTTTAAAATAAATAAACTTCTTCAACGTTAAATCTACTGCAATTTTGGCACATTTGAGATGCTCTTGACTTCTGACTTTCGACTAGTAAGGAATTGAAAAAAAGGTTAACTAAACTAAATTAGTGATTGAAAAAACTCTAGTTGGAAAACTCGCCTCCTTCATCGCATTATATAATCTTTCAAAATTAACCTTTTCATATAACGTCAAGTCAACTAAGGAATTTTAGCGCTGTTTTGGAAGTATTTTACGCCTGCCTTTCGAGTGTTAACAAAACTTAAGAACTAACTAGAGTAAAGGACGTTTAATTTTGTTACCCTTGAACAAAGCTTTCTAATCAAAAAACGTGTCTAATTGAACATTGTGTTTCCTTCATCGATGTGTGCAATTTTCGAAAGTAGATAATTTTATTTAGCAATTTTGGCCCAATATAGATGAGGTTGAAAAACTCGCATCCTTCATCAATTTGCATATATTTTTAAAATAAACAGTTTTTTAACGTTGAATCAGCTGCAATTTTCGCTCATTTTTGATGATTTTGAGCTTTGACGCTCCACTGATAAGAAATTTGAATATTTAAAGACTGAAAAACCTCTGACTAGCAAATATCCTAATTTATCCTAATATTAAAACCCCTTCTGGAGGTTGAAACCTATCAAAACATTATTTTAAATGTTTTATTAAAATCTTCAAGTTGCACCTAAGAAATGCAATATCATGGTTTCCTCATTTTCTCAGTTTCAGCTAATTAATACAGAAAATTTGTGGCTTATCTACATTCAAATCCTTGAAGTTCAACTTGAACACTGCAAAACAAAAGGTTTTGGTAAAAAATACTTTTTAAGCAGGTTTGTATGCAAATTGTCTCAATGTCCAACCCACAAGCAAAGCAAAATTGACGCATTAACAAGTCATATAGGAAACAATACCACAAAAGCGTTTTCTGTCTCTAGAAAATTAACTGCCCTTTGATTGGTTATGAAATTACGCGATACATTTACAGGGTTTTTTTCATTATTAGTTTGATTGGTCATTAGACGGTGAGGGTGTTCCAGTCATAGTCTTCCTTGTTTCCTGCTCCCGTTTTGATCCCGAATCTGCGTTCCAGAGTCCTGCGACGAGTCGGCCCTAGTCAGTATCCTGCCGGAGCTCCGAGTGCCGAGAAAGGGGCGCAGTCCCGTTTTCCTTTCACTTCTTGCGAGTGTTAAATAGTGCGCTTCTAGTTTAGACGCTTCGCTAACGGAACCGTAACTTTTACGTTGCCGCCGCTTTATGACACACGGTAAGTTTGGGGAGTTTCTCCATCTAGTTTCTAGCGGGTTGTTTCGAAAATTACCCGTCCAACCATCTTGGATTGTTTGGCATCGGAATGATCTGGACCTGAGAGTCAACGACCGGTTTTTACAAGTCCGTTCAATTGCTGTAATAAAATAGCAACAGTGTGCTCTTCATGAATTGCAAGAGTTGCTTTCACACGGAGTGTGTAAGACGAATTAAAGTGTGATTTTATGCTTCATGGTTCATGATCGTGGTGTGGAAGGATTTCATCTTATTAAGCCAAAAAGTATTTATATTTGGCACATTTTTGCATTTTTTTGGCTCCAAATGAGATATATCTTATAATAAAAAAGTGACTAATTGGAAAACTCACCTACCTCATCGCTGTGAATTTTTGTAATTCAATATTTTTATTAAACCATACTTCGACTGCAATTTGAATGAATTTTTGGGATATATTT
Organism: Dendroctonus ponderosae; assembly: GCF_020466585.1. Taxonomy (NCBI): domain Eukaryota; kingdom Metazoa; phylum Arthropoda; class Insecta; order Coleoptera; family Curculionidae; genus Dendroctonus; species Dendroctonus ponderosae. The sequence continues at coordinate 47,582,496 of NW_026017110.1, read as the reverse complement.
AGGTCTGACGTTATCCAACAAAAGAGTTTCATTATGTTGTGCCTTCAACAAGAATCTGTGATTATTGTAAAAAATGCGGCGAAAAATTCGCTTCCTTCATATGTCTGTAGAATCTTTGAGCGTGAATATTATTTTTAAACTATATGTGTACTGCATTTGTGAGAGAGTTTGGGGTGATATTTGCGTCTGATGATCTTCTCCTGAGAGTGTTTCAATCTTTCATGCTTAAAAGGAATCTATAAGTATTTAAAAAAATAATGGTGACCTAAAAAACTCGCTTCCTGCATCTGTCTGTATAATTTTTCGAATAAATATTCTTATTACATCATAAATCTGCTGCAATTTCGATGGATTTTTGAGTGATATTTACCTCTGGTGTTCTTCCACCAAAAGTGCGTAATTATTTTATGCGTAAGAGCAGAAGCAATGATTTTTAAAAAATACGCGGCAAATTTAAAAAAATCGCCGGCTTTATCTGTCTGTATAATATTTGAAGTAAAAATTCCTATTGAACTTTGAGTCTGCAGTAATTGTGGAGCATATTTGGGTGATTTTTGGCCGATGTTCTTCCGGTAAACGGGTTTCATTATTTAAAATTAATGATCAAATTAAAAAAATGTGTCGAATTGAAAAACTTGCTTCCTTCGTCTGTCTGTATAATCTTTCAAAGTGAATAGTGTTATTAAACAATAAGTCAACTGCAATTTGGACATAATTCTGGGTGATACCGACATCCTCTTTCATCAAAAGTCTTTCATTTAATCCCTAAATGGAGAAACTGCGATTATTTTAAAAATAAGTTGCGAATTAAAAAACTCGCTTCCCTCATCTGTCTGTATAATCTTTGGGAGTAAATATTATTATTAAACTCTAAGTCCACTGCACTTTTTACTTATTTTTGGGCCATATTTGCTCTGACATCCGTCCACTAAAAGTGTTTCATTATTTTAAGCGTGAGAGTAGAAACTATGATTTTTTTTAAATAAGTGGAAAATTAAAAAACTGGCTTTCTTAATCTGACAAAAATTCCTATTGAACTATAAGCCCGCTGTAATTTGACGCATTTTTTGGGTTTTTTTACGTCTGATATTCTTCCAGTAAAACTGCTTCATTATTTACAACCTAAGAAAATCTATGATAATTTAGAAAAATGTCTTGAATTAAGAAACTCGCTTCCTTCGACTGTCTGTGTAATCTTTGAAAGTAAATATTTTTAATAAACAATGAGTCCATGGCAGTAATAATTTGAGAATTGACAAACTCGCCACCTTCATCTGTCTGTATAACCTTTGAGAGTAAATATTATTATTAAACTCTAAGTCCACGGAACTTTTATCGTATTTTTGGGTGATAATTACATCTGGTGTTCGTCCACCAAAAGAGTTTTAATTATTATATGCGACAGAGTAGAAGCTATGATTTTTGAAACATAAATGTCAAATTAAAAAATTCGCTTCCTTCGTCTGTCTGTATAATCTTTAACAGTCAATATTTTTAGTAAACAATAAGTCCACTGCAATTTGGACGTTATGCTGGGTGATACCGACATCCGACGTTCTTTTATCGAAAGGGTTTCTCCGTATTCCTAAAAGGAGAATATGTGATTGTTAATAAAATATTCTTAATAAGTGACAAATTAAAAAACTCGCTTCCTTCATCTGTCTGCATAATATTTGGAATATAAATTGCTATTGGACTATAAGCCCCCGCTGTAATTAGACGCATTTTTGAGTCCACTGCAGTTAGGACGTTATGCTGGGTGATCAGACATCCAACGTGCTTTTATTGAAAGGGTTTATTTGTATTCCTAAAAGGAGAATCTGTGATTGTTAATATAATAATCGTAATAAGTGGCGAATTAAAAAACGCGCCTCCCTATCTGTCTGTATAATCTTTGAAAATAAATATTATTGCTAAACTCTAAGGCCACGAAACTTTTTACGTATTTTTACGCATTTTCGGGTGATATTTACATCTGATGTTCGTCACCAAAAGTGTTTTCATTTCTTAATGAGTTGGAGCAGAAGCTATGATATTTTAAAAATAAGTGGCAAATTAAAAAATTCGCTTTCTTCATCTTTTTGCATAATATTTGGAGTAAAAATTCCTATTGAACTATAAACCCGCTGTAATTTGACGCATTTTTGGGTTTTTTTACTGTCTGATATTCTTCCAGTAAAAGTGTTTCATTGTTTAAAGCCCAAGAAGAAAATCTATGATCATTTAAAAAATGTGTCGAATTAAAAAACTCGCTTCCTTCGTCTGGCTGTATAATCTTTGCAAGTAAATATTTTTATTGAACAATAATGAAAAAATTGAACAATAAGTCCCCCGCAATGTGAACGTAACGTAATTCTGGGTGATACCGACATCCGGCATTCTTTCATTATGGTGAGTTCAGCGACGGTGATTATTTAAAAAATAAGTCGCGAATTAAAAAACTCAATTCTCTCATCTGTCTGTATAATTTTTGAGAAAAATATCATAATTTAACTCTGCAATGAATTGCAATAATCTGCAATTATTTTTAAAGTCTACTGCACTTTTTACGTATTTTTGGGTGTATTTTGGATTTTTACATATGATGTACGTCCACCCAAAGTGTTTCATTATTTTATGCAGAAATGGAGAATCTATAATTATTTCGATTATTTCACTCTTCCATAGCAACGCCATAGGGCAAAAAAGGTATTAATAAACGGTAATTCACTCTGGCATGTTTTCCTTGCAAATTTCACTCGTCCTTCGGACTCGTGAAATTATGGAAAACATGCAATCCTGAAAAATTATCGGTAATTTCAAAGCACTCGTGGTATTACCTCCGAAAAATTTGTAACTAATTATAAAATTCACTTAAATCTGTTCGCATATTTTTTCAAATAAGATATTGTTATTTCATAATGCACTAACCAATTTTGGAACATTTTTGGAAGATTTTTACACACGACGGTCTTCAACCACATAACTATTTTAACGATTGAAAATTCTTGTGTGTAAAAATATTGTGAGGCATCAGAAAATTCGCCATATTTTTACTTAAACAAAATGTACTATTTTGGCCTAGAATTGGGTAATATAAATAAAAGCAGATTCTCTTTTTTGCCAGTATGCCCATAGAGCAATTTTTGAGCATTTTTATATAATCCTTTCGTCTAACGTTCTCCTACCAAAGTGTGTAATTTTAAATTAAAAAAAAATTGTTTGGTTTCTTCAAGAAATAAGTCGACAATTAGAATACTCGGCTCTTTTACTGGTTTGTAAAATTTTTAAATTCAAATTTTTCTGTGAGAGAAAGTGTAAAAAGCAACTTTTGCACACTTTTGAGCAACCTTTACTTCTGACGTTCTCCTATCAAAAAATTTTAGATTTAAACCCTGAAAAAAACATTTATGGATGTTTTATCAAAATAAGTTGTTAATTCAAAAACTCGCATTCTTCATCGGTTTGCATAAATTTTAAAAGTAGACTCTTTTTTTACCGTAAGGTGATTAATTTATGTTGATAGTCTCACAGTTTTCACTTATTAGCTGCAAGGGTTTTATTCTTTTAACAAACATTTAATAAACTAGAATAACTAACTACAAAATCATACAAATAGAAAACAATAAATTTGAGAATTTCAGAAAATAAATAAATAAATTCCCTGTTAATAAATGTGTCAAACAAAACACTAAATCACAAAGTTGTTTTTTCTTTAAATTTTTTAGAGTATTGATTTCCCTTTTAACTGTCCCCTTACACATTAATTTCGTATTCTGTCCCTTCGACTACTCTTTTTGATGCTATTTTTTATTCCAGCTGTAATTCTATGTTGTATCCACCTCCACCTTTTCCTCTTCGTTCTATTTCCTCCTTCATCACTACCCTTTTCGACTTCACTTTCGCTTTCAGCTCTGTCACCGTTTTCCTCATTAAGCAGGTCTGGTGCTGATGATTGATTATACTATTTACTTTCTTATTTTATTAGTTTTTTTAATTTATTTTGATTGCTGATAGTTGATTACTTCATCGTTTTACAAAATTGTTGCAACGCTTCCTTCTACTGCATTCTCCATATTTTTCACTCATTTACTTTGCGTTTTATAATTTTAATTTATTCTCCCATTATCACCCATTCTGCTGAATTTCAAACTAAAAAATATTTTACAATCCACAAAAAACTTTTTCTGCAAAATCCTCCCCGAGCTCTTGGGTCATATTTCAATCGCTCCAAGTCGCTGTTATTTCTTCTTGCAACAACCGACAAGAAAAACGCGTCAACTTTTGCGCTCAATGTCTAAATGTACTTTATTTCAGACCAATGTATTACCAACAGTCTTGATTTATTATCGCATTTTTTCCAAATTCCCTTAAGAAACAGTTTAGCAAAGTTTCCTTGCACTTTCGTCCTGTGCTCCACGGGGAATCGTAAATTCCGTTTTCCCTGTCGCCCTTAACACGTAACAAACTGGGAGGGTTTTCGAAAACTTTTCACTCAATTTATTGGGTGTGTTTTACGATCTCATAAACTGAACAAAAACCGCCTCAACTCCAGAAATCCTAGTGAGGAAACTTGGAATGGGAAATTATATTTTCATTGTCTGTTTTCATAGTGAAAACTTGCCGGCTGCAGTTGAATAAATGTTAATTAAAAATAAACGTTGGTATGTTTTTACTGCATGCGAACGTACACGTAACGATTAAATGGGGCGAATTACATAAATAAGGGGTTGCTGTGCGGAAATATGTTCATTATGTGGATTTAAATTATTTTAAAATCATTCCAGTACACAAACATTTGATGGTGATCAACAAATTAAGCGATTATTTCTAATTCCGTTTTAAGCTAATAACGGTATCATGGATAAAGACGGTTTTTCTCTATTTTTTTTAGGCCAATCATGCCAATAATCCGAACGGGAAATTGAAAACGTTCGCAATCTCGCAGTATGCGGATAACGATATTTTCCTTCCGATATCTATTTTCTTGTTAAAACTGCCTTCTTGGACAAAACGGTTTATTTGAAATTGTCGCCTTATAATGTTCCGATGCCAGTTATTTATTCAGCGCCTTAAAGCCAAAAACCATTCCTTGAATAAGTTAGTCAGCGATCACAAGAATCAATAATATTTTACCGTATTGAGCATAAAGTCGATTTTATTAAATTACCTACCAGGAATAGTTAACAAAAGTTAACAACCAGCGACTTTGCCCGTCCAATTAGTAGCTTACTTAGCTACTAAATGAACATCTATTTCTGGAACAAAATCTCGATAATTCAGTGTTCGGGCTCATTAATTTCACTTTAAAGCTCGATTTGGTTAAATTTAAGCGTATCGATGAAGGAGGCGAATTTTCGAACGATCGTCGAAAATAATACACTAAAACGGGATTTTTCGGTTGGAAATGGCATCGACTGCGGCAAATATATAACCCGAAATGGAATTCTGCGATTGGAAAATACGAATCATGCCAGCTGGCCGACAAATGGGAAAACAAGATAGCGCTGATCGGCTCACTGGCTTTAAAATTGTGCAATTGAATGGAGGCACAATAAATGAAACGACCTCTTTGTATGCGATTCCCATAGCTGACAAGTCATTAATATTAGCCAGTAGATAATGCCCTCATTGTCCTCATTTGCTCACTTAAAACACCTTTACACCAGATGATTGCAAACAGGTAGCTGAAGAGCACTTGAATATGCTTAAAATACTTTTATTTTCGCACTGAAATCCATATTTTCAACGCTCGTTTCTTATCAAGTAATCGAAGAAAATTGTTCATCGCATACACTTTTCTTAGAACTGATTTGCCTCAAATTGATCTCGAGCTCCCTCTTTTATTAGCGTTGACAGACAGGCTTTTTACTCCATTAAACTGTTACGTTTTACCCTTTCGCTTTCACTAGTCAAAATTGAACCAAATATCGCATTTTAAGCGCTACCTTCAATTCCATTAACATCCATAAAATCACTAAAATTTTCAGAAGTGAAACAATCAACCAAAAGGGACAATTTTTTACAACTATTTCCACTGCCGTTCAGAAGCTTTTAACGAAAACTTAATTATGAAATCAATGAAAATTCAATACATATAAACATGCTCAAAAAGAACAACTAGAGGTGAGTTTTAAAGCTCCTTTTTTCGATTAAGATCTAAAAAACGTTTAATGCTTTTTTACCCAACAGATGTTGCAAAATTACATGAAAAAATACTAAAGCTGATCCAAATATAACCAAAAGGAGAATAAAAGCTGCAGAAGTAACCAAAAAAAATTGTATTCACTATAAACTCAATTTACTAATTTAGTTACTTTATCTTAAACGCTACCTTCAACTGATTATTTGAAGAAAATTTTTAACTCACCTTTAAAACGGTCGGTTTTAAATCTCACCTCCACTTTAATGTCCTGACTTATGAATTATCTAAGTTTTAAATTATCTTTCTTTTTTCATAAAATATCTCATACTAATGTGTATTTACTCAAATCAGATCAACTTTCACCTCTATTTAATTCAGACATAAGAGAAGCAAATACACATCTACATTTAAACTAGTAGAAAAAGTCGAATATAAAATTTACGTAGCCTTCGATTTATAGTTAGCTCCTGAAGGTGTGCTTCATTTTGAACGAAGCTCGGTTTTTAAAGGAACCTCTTAGGCTCTTAAATCACCTTCAGTTAGACTTCTTTTTTCGATTAAGATCTAAAAAACGTTTACTGCTTTCGGACCTCGCGTATTTGCAAAATTACCTCAAAAAATACTAAAACTAACCCAAAGATAACCAAAAGGAGAATAAAAGCTGCAGAAGTAACCAAACAAAAGTGATATTCACTATAAAGTCAATTCACTAATTTAGTTACTTTATCTTAAACGCGACCTTTAATTGATTTTTTGAAGAAAATTTTAACTTCGCTTTTAAAACGGTCGGTTTTATATCTCACCTTCACTTTGATATCCGGACTCATGTATTATCTAAGTTTTAAACTCTCAAATAAAATCGTAGAAAAAATGAAAGAAAGCGTCCTAAGGAAATAGCTTTAAATGAAGATTAAACTTGTTTCTGTTTTCATACAATAACTAATTTTTATCTGTATTTACTGAAATAAAATCAACTTTAAAAGTTCACATCTATTTAATTCAGACATAAGAGAAGCAACTGAATATCTACATTTAAACCAGTACAAAAATTCGTATATAAATTGTATGTATCCTTCGACTTATTGTTGGCTACTGAAGGTGTGATTCATTTTGATCGAAGCTCGATTTTTAAACGAACCTCCAGGCAAGTGAACCGTTTAAATAACGCATTCATTTGCACCCAGCCAAATTGTTCAAACTGAGCTCTTAATCTCACCTCCATTAGCTTAAGTAGATTTTAAGAAATTTTTTCAGTCTCACTAATAGTAGAAGAAACAAAATCTTTCTAGAAAATATCAGACCATATTGCCTCTTAAACCACACCTTCAGTTAGGCCCCTTTTTTGGATTAAGATCTAAAAAACTTTTACTGCTTTTTTACCTCACGGATGTTGCAAAATTACGTCAAAAAATACTAAAGCTAAACCAAAGATATAAATATGAAAGGAGAATAAAAGCTGCAGAAGTAACAAAAAAAATTGTATTCACTATAAACTCAATTCACTAATTTAGTTACTTTATCTTAAACGCGACCTTCAACTGATTTTTTGAAGAACATTTTAACTTTGCTTTTAAAACGGTCGGTTTTAAATCTCACCTCCACTTTGGTATCTTGACTTATGAATTATCTAAGTTTTAAATTCTCATATAAAATGGTAGAGAAAACGAAGGAAAACGTCCTAAGTAAATGGCTTTAAATGAAGATGAAACGTTTATTTTTTTATAAAATATCTAATTTTCTTTTGTATTTCCTCAAATAAGATAAACTTTAAAATTTCGCCTCTATTTAATTCAGACCTAAGAGAAGCAACTGAACATCGACATTTAAACTGGAACAAAAATTCGTATATAACTCGTATGTATCCTTTGATTCATAGTTGGCTTCTTCATTTCGATCGAAGCTCGGTTTTTGAAGGAACCTCCAGGCAAGTGAACCAGCCAAATTGTTGTTCAAACTGAGCTCTTAATCTCACCTCCAATAGTTTAAGTAGATTTAAAAAAAATTCTTCAGTCTTGCTGTTAGTAGAAGACACAAAATATTTCTAGGAAATATGTTGCTTCTTAAGTCACATCTTCAGTTAAGTAATCTGCAAAGAAATTGTTAAATTTATTGTTTATTGAAAATATTTTATAACGTAAAATATTAATTTTAATTAACTTAATAACAACAATAATAAATTAAGAAATTCCGTTGCAGGTTAGTTCACTGGAGGTGAGATTTAACAAACCGCTTGACTAATTCGTTTGATCCATGTTGACTTTCCTACTAATACTGAGGCTGAAGAGTTTTATTTTAAATATATCAAATTAAAAGGAGGCGAACTTTAAACCCCAGTGTAGACAACATCTTGTGCAGACCAATTCAATATTTAACAGTTTTATTATTCTTAATTAGTCAAGCAAACAGCTTGTTTGCGTGAAGGTTACTTAAAAAAAAACGCTCTAAAGAAGGTGAAGCAAATTTTCACTGTCTAGCTGAAAATACACATTAATTGAAGCAATACATTGGCACAGTTTACTATTAGTAGTAATATTTAGGGCATTTGTTTAATGTCCGCTTAAAGTAACGAAGCTAAACTTTAAAACACAATTTAAATATATGTTTTGTTCAGTTGCAAACGAATTAAATACCAAAATGTCTTATTCTTAACCAAATTAATAAAGTGAACAGTTCACTTGCGTGAAGGTTACTTTAAAACAGTCGCTTTAATGGAGGTGAAGGAAATTTTAAATGTACAATGAAAAATAACAATTGATTAAGGCGATGCAACAATTTATTTGGGTGGAGGTCACTTTTAAAAAGTGGCTTTAATGGACTAGAATGGTTTGGCAATTTATTATTTGAGTTAATTAATGTTAATGTTTGAAAAAATGTAATTAAATTGCATTCACCTTTTCGAAAAAGTCTACACTAAACTTCTTCAAATGGAACGAATGAAATACACGTTAAATCCAAAAAAATAAGCATAATCATCGAAGGAAAGCCAAGAAAGCGAAAATATAAAATAGGCAATTTTCATAAATAAAAACGGGATTTCAAGCAGCTTGAAGCTGATTTATATAAACGGAAAATATTTGCGCCGTCTGGAAATCTGGAAACGCAAGTCGTGCCAGGCATTTTCAATTTTCGAGTCGGTATTCAAATCGCACAATTGTGCTACTTTGTTTACTCAGCGATTTACCCAGTTTACTCCGTTTAACCCTTTCGTCTGTATTTGCCGGAAAACGTGAAGATTTCAGGGGGAGATATTTCTGTTTAATTGGCCTGGAAACTGTGCCCTTATTGCTTATCTAACGACAAAGTACCCTTAAAGTTTCGAATATTTTCTTATTTCCGTTTGGGGTTGTACTTTGTTCGTTTATCCAGACAAACGGATTTATGTCTTGCACCGGTGTAGTCGAAGGGTTGCTTCGTAAATATCGAGGAAATTTAATAATTAGCGGAGAATTTAGATGAAGTGTCTAAGAACGCAAAATTGGACTTGAAATACCGATCGATTAACGAAACATTAGTTCAAGCTGTTGTTAGGGTTCGGAAAATCTGAAGAATTTTGGACTTTGCAAAAATTCACCCGTTTATTGACTCAAAAACTTAAATAAACAAAGTAGTAAAAAATGCATTTCATATGAGAATCCATATTAGACTAATCTTCCGTATAAGTTAATCGAAACCAAATGCGTAAATTCATAACAAATGTGTCTGTTTGTGTAATTTTCATATGCAAAATTGACAATTAGCGTTGGCTAAAATCCTAAACAAATCGTTCTGCTCGTGGACGATTTCGGTCTAAAAATGGAACAAAATAGGCGTAAAATTCGTAATTAAACACAAAAACATTCAGCAGAAAAGTAGATTTGACAAAACGAAATTAATTAAGTTTTAGTGCTCATTATTCTGTGTCCAGTGGTTGGCCGTATTAATTTCATTATGCTGGTGGGTATTAGGCAACTTTCAATCTCATTTACAGAGTTATTAGCAGAAAAGCCGGTAAAGTTTGGACTACGGCGTACTTTAATTGATAAACTTTAACAACTGGTAACTAATGATGAGCTTTCTCTCCTCGAGGAATTTCCTTGATGGAACGTTTTACTTGCAGAACTAAGTAATTCTTCAGAGGTTCACCATTCCTCCACTTCTTGATAGCTTACTCCTTCTCGCTAGTGAATTTTTAAATGTTTCATATGTCTGTCCTATTAGAGCCAAGAAAAATGTTAAAGGACAGTAGCTGAGTGGGAGTGCCGTAATTTCCCCAGCGTAATCAGACAAAGTTCGAGTTTCACGACTTTGTCTTGGGCAAATATCGAGCTGATTTGACGGAGTTTTTTGCCCTTTTCAGCAAACTTTCGAACCAATTACTCAATAGGGATAATTCGGCAAAATTTCCCGACCAATACCAAGACAAATATTTCGGTTTTAGCCGCAAAACTTTTTCGATTTTTTCAAGCTTAAATTGAAATTTCTAAGACGTAATTGCTTTAAACACGTAACTTCCAGTTCAACCTCAATCTCCGCCGTTTAAAGACAAATTTCGACTTTGAAAATTCATTCGCTGCTTCCAATAACTTCCAGAATAAAATCCAAAGAATATTTATTTCGCTTAAATTCGAAGTTTAGACTTGTGAAGGCAATTTCAAATTCAAATAAACCCGTTTGAGTTTATTACAAGCATTTTTTCAAGCTGCACTCGAAAATGTGAGTCTTAAGTTTAATTTTTTTTTCAACAATTTTTAAACCACTTTTTTCTTGGTACTAGAAGTATTCACTTCAGAAGCTAAATTCATTTTTTCCCAAAAACGTGTGTGGTTGAACGTTTAACGAAACAACTTTGTATTTTTAGGTTTTTCGACATTTATCGGTAAAAACGTTCAATTTTAATTTTCACTATCAAGTTTCGACTTTAGGTATAAAATTCCACCTAAAATTTCATTTTTTGAAGAAAATGTACTGGATTTTTAACATAGAGATGGAAAGTTAAATATAATATTGAGTCGTTTTCAATCAGGCCTGAAACATCGATTTAAATAAAAGTTAAAGTCTCTTTTGATGCTTAAAATTAAACTATTAAACGTGAAATTCGGTCAATATCAATATCGTTTTTTCCAAGTTAAACCTGAGGTTTTGACCTTAAATCCAAATTGCTCCTGCTTGCTTTGCTTAGACGCAAAAAATGCGTCTTTGGATGCTTTACGGAAAGTTTGTACTTTGAACGTAAGATGATGACAATTTAATGAGACTCAAAACATTGTTTTCATGGGAAAAGATTAATTTTAAATGTGCTGCATAAAGTTTCGGTCTATAAGGGAAAATTTCTGCTTGGAACTGGCAATTTTTTGTTTCAACACCAAAATTAACTTTTTTTGTACAAAGACCTTAGACGCCAGAGAAAGACACGATTTGACAAACTACTATTAATTATTAAATTTCAAAGTTCTTGAGAGTTTTTTGATGTACAAAATTGGATTTTCACAAAAACAAGACAAATTTTCAAATTTGATGCTTCGATGTTAAATCCAAAAATGCGACTTCAGACTCAATGTGGAGCTTGTGAATGGGAAAATTCGACATTTCGCGCAAAGTTCGTGTTTTGAATGTACGATGAAGTGAATCTAATCAGACTCAAAACAATATTTTTAAATGAAGAAGTTTAATTGAAATATTCTGCATGAAGTTTTGGCCTCAAACTCAAAAATTTAATTTCTATCTGGTCAAACAGGACAATATCTAAAGAAAAGAATATACGAACATAAGTATAGCCTAAGAAAAAATAACGAAAATGGTACAGCATTAGCACAGCA
>NW_026017110.1:47545835-47569707 GCF_020466585.1 Dendroctonus ponderosae | reverse complement strand
TTTTAGAAAAACTGATGATGGTGGAAAAATACACCGAAACGTATTTTAATTGATAAATAAAGACAATAAATGACTGAAACCCAGGAATTAATTTTAATTTCTAATACCAAAAATATTTTTTTTACCGCAAAGTTAAAGGTTTAGACGCCAAACTGAATAGATTTAATGCAACTCAAGACGACATTAAACGAAACAATGTTCATCCGAAGTTTTTTCGGTCCACAATACAAAAAATTGACTTCAGACTCAGAGTTGCATCCTTGAATGCCAAAATTGGATTGTGAAAGTAAGTCGTTTTTTTTCAGACTAAAAATAAAATAAGTTTTGGTATTAAACACAAAGTAAACTAAAAAGGGTATCGTTAAATAGCAAAATGGAATTTTCACCTAAAAGGTAACAAAAATCGTTTTTAACTAATAAGTTTAGAGTAACAACTTATCCAATTCAACATTAACTTTTGGATTTTTAACCCAAAGATGCGACTTCAAGTGGCGACTTTCAATGAGAATTTTCGAAGCTTATCGAAGAAGTAGAACTTTAAACGTAGAACAAAGTCAAATTTATCGAATTCAGGACACCGCTTTCAAATAAAACCATTCAATTCCAATGTTTAAGATGAAATGTAAATATTAAATGTAAAAATCCGGCTTCATATTCCAAATCTCCGCTTTCAATGGTTTTACCTAAAATGGAACGTTATTATGTATATAACAGGAAACGCTCAAATTTGATGTTCTAAATTTCGTCTTTCAGCACTATTTATACAGACTGAAACCATCGTTTTCAATGAAAAATATTCAATTCCAATTTTTATCGTCAAATACCTACATTAAATACAAATTTGGGCTTCAAACTCAAAAGTTTACATTTCAAAGACAACGTTAGATCTTCGGCATAAATTTCATACTTTGATGGTCAAGTTGGGGCAATTTATCCAGACTAAATGTTTAACGTAAAATATCTACATTAAATACAAAATCCGGCATCAATCTCAAACATTAACCCTTCAAAGACAATTTTCAATTTTCAAACAGTGGATTTTTCTGAGTCTGCAAACGATAATTTCCGATGCATTTTCGACATTGAAGTTTTTTTCCAAAGTTCAAACTATTTTGAAAGAATGCAAAAAATGTTGGTTTGAAGTTCATGTTTGCGCAAAATATCCAGTTTAAAAAAGACATTTTGACCTCAAAATCCACTTAAGTGCTTGAATTTGCTTGAAGGAGCGTTTTGCTAACAGAACTAAATTAAATCTTTCGAGGTTCATAATTCCTCCACTTCTTGATATCTTGCTCCTTCTCGCTGTTGGATTTTAAAATTTTTCACATGTCTGTCCTATTAAAGCCAAGAAAAATGTTAAAGGACAGAAGCTGAGTGGAAGTGCCTTAATTTCCCAGCGTAATCAGAAAAAGTTCCAGTTTACGACTTTGTCTTGGGCAAATATCGAGTTGATTTGACGGAGTTTTTTGCCTTTTTCAGCAAACTTTCGAACCAATTACTCAATAGGGAGAATTCGGCAAAATTTCCCGACCAATATCAATACAAATATTGGGCACGTGGGACAAATATATTCGGTATTCGTGCAATGTTTGAATAATTATAGATTTTCTCAGTTTCATTCCCAAGTTTTGAAACTTTTGAATTGTAAATTTAACTTGGCTTTAAATGCATGCTTGGAACTTTTTTGTTGACTCAAACCGTGAACTTTAGTAGCTGGAAGAAATTTAATTTTAAACAGACAATTCTGTGTTGTAGCACTAAATTTCGGTTTCAGCCGCAAATTTTTTTCGATTTCTTCAAGTGTACAATTGGACTTAAGACGTAATTGCTTTAAACACGTAACTTCCAGTTCAACCGCAGGCTCCGCCGTTTAAAGACAAATTTCGACTTAGAAATTTTAGTCGCTGCTTCCAATAACTTCCAGAATTAAATCCAAAGAAGATTTATTTCGTTTAAATTCGAAGTTTAGACTTGTAAAGGCAATTTAAAATCAAAATAAACTCGTTTGGGTTCATTATAAGCATTTTTTCAAGCTGCACTCGAAAACGCGAGTTTAATTTTTTTTACAATGTTTAATACTTTAGACATTAAATTCCTTTTTTTTTCAAAACCGTTTGGTTTTGAAGGTTTAACGAAACAACTTTGTATTTTTAGGTTTTTCGACATTTATCGGTAAAAACGTTCAATTTTAATTTTAAGTGGAAAACTTCATTCAAAATGTCCTTTTTGGATAAGAAAATGTACTGGATTTTTAACGTAGAGTTGGAAAGTTAAATATAATATTTAGTCGTTTTCGATCAGGCCTGAAATATCAATTTAAACAAAAATTTAAGGTCTCTTTTGCTGCTTAAAATTAAACTTTTAAACGTAAAATTCGGTCAATTTCAACTTTGTTTTTTCAAGTTAAACCTGAGGTTTTGACCTTAAATCTAAATTGCTCCTTTAGACTCAAAAAATGAGTCTTTGGGTGCTTTACGGAAAGTTTGTACTTTGAACGTAAGATCATGTTAATTTAATCAGTCTCAAAACATTGTTTTCATGGGAAAACATTATACTAAAAATACAACACATACAACTAAAAGGGAAAATTTCTGCTTAAAACTGTCAATTTTTAGTTTCAGTACCAAAATTAACTTTTTTTGTACAAAGGCTTTAGGCGCCAGAGGAAGACATGATTCGAAGAACTATCAAATTTCAAAGTTCTTGAGAGTTTTTCGTTGTAGAAAATTAGATTTTCACAAAAACAATACAAATATTCAAATGTTGAATCTGATGTTTCGATGTTAAATCCAAAAATGCGACTTTGGACTCAATCTTGGGTTTTTGAATGGCAAAATTCGACGTTTCGCGCAAAGTTCGTGTTTTGGATATATTCTGAAGTAAATTTAATCAGACTCAAAACATTATTTTTAAATGAAGACGTTCAATTGAAAATTTAATTTCCAAGGCCAAAAATATTGTTTTGCCGCAAAGTTACAGGTTTAGACCCCCAACTGAACAGATTTAATCCAACTCAAGACATGGCTTTAAACGAAAAAAATCCAAAGTTGTACATATTTTGTTGGGTCTAAAATACAAAAAATTGACATCAGACGCAGAGTTGCATCATGAATACCAAAATTGGATTGTCAAATTGAGTCGATTTTCGTTCGCTTCCCCCAAAAAAAAATCAGTTTTCAGACTTAAAATAAAATAAGTTTTGGTATTAAACGCAAATCCTGAGTTTAAACTAAAAAGGGTATCGTTAAATGACAAAATGGAATTTTCACCTGAAAGGTAACAAAAATAGTTTTTAACTAATAAGTTTAGAGTAACAACTTATCCAATTCAACATTAACTCTTTTGGATTTTTAACCCAAAGATGCGAGTTAAACTGGCGACTTTCAATGAGAACCTCCCAAGCTTATCGAAGAAGTAGGACTTTAAATGTAGAATAAAGTGAAATTAATCAGATTCAGAAGTTCATTTCCAATGTTTAAGATGAAATATCAATATTAAATGTAAAAACCCGGCTTCATATTCCAAATCTCCGCTTTCAATGGTTTTACCTAAAATGGAACGTTATTACGTAGTTAAGCAGTCCTTTTCAACATAAAACGTTGAAATTTGTGGCTCCAAATTTCGTCTTTCAGTGCAATTTTTCGGCTTCATAGATAAAATATCGATATTCCATACAAAATCCAGCAAAAAATATAAATAAATATCCTTAAACCATCGTTTTCAATAAAAAAATGTTCAATTTCAATGTTTAGCGACAAATACCTATATTAAATAGAAATTTGGGCTTCAAACACAAAAGTTTACCTTTCAAAGGCAAAGTTAGATCTTCAGCATAAATTGGATACTTTGATGGCCAAGTTGGGGCAATTTATCCAGACTAAATGTTGTAAATGTGTAAGTATTAAATTCGGCTTCAATAACAAAAATTTACCCTTTAAACTAATTTTTTGACTTTCAGTAAGGTTTAATGGAAAAACTGAGTAAATGTATCAAGACCTAAACACCGTTTTCAGACAAACACGGTCAATTTAAATTAGTTAAGGTTCAATCAAAATTCTATCTTCTAATCTGAATTTCCGAAGCGTTTTCCACATTGAAGTGTTTTTTCCAAAGTCAAAACTATTTTTAATAGAATTCAAAAAAATTCGGTCTAAAGTTCATGTTTGGGAAAATTACCACTGAAATTTCGAGCTTGAACCTGCAAAGTAGTTCAAAATATCTGGTTTAAAAGAGACATTTTGACCTCAAAATCCACTTAAGTGACTAGAGAATAATCTACTTTAAGAGTTGAAATAATTTGAACTTCTGAATGAATTATAACAATTAACATAAAACGTTTGAAATTCCCTGAAAAACGCTGCTCCATCAACGTTTTAAATTCCAATTTTCCTGTCGATTAAGGTTGCTTGTTCATCCCGCGAATATTCCGGAATTCATTGACCATCTATTACACCGGCATCGCATTTAATACATCCGTAAAAGGATTAACTTCCAGCTGAGTTACCAACCGGCCAATATCCTGGATATGGAGCATACATTGGAATATTTAAATTATTTGCCGGGAGTAGGTAAACCAGGCGACAAAACGATACTCCCGAGGGAAGAGATTGGGCCCCTCCTCCAAGCGACCTGAACGGGAAAATCGATTTTTAATCACCTTATTGAATCGTCTCATATGTGACGGTTTAATTTCCACCCACTTTCCAATGCGTTTCAGCTCATTGGCGAGAAATTCTACAGTTGTAATGGCACTTTTAATTAGGTTTTATGTTGGGCCCCGTAGGGGTTTTCTTTGATGTTTCGTCTGTGAACTATTTATTTCTTATTTTAAAATTGCTTTGTTGAAAAACGGAATTTTACGGTTTTCACATCATGTCGGTCAACACGTTGCCAATTTCCCAGCTAAAAGGCTCTGTAAATAGCAATTTAGTGTTGGCCATTATCAAGGGAGAACCGCGCTACGCTATATGCTGAAACTAAATAGTTGCTTTGTGCTAAGAGCGACTAAAAGCTGCGTCAGCTTTCAACGGGAATATTCCAGCTGAAAGCTGATAAACTGGCTAAAACACGAAATTCTGGCAACTTAATGACACTTTGGCAAATGAAAATGAGAAACAACGAGGTATATTACGGGTCTGATGAAGATTCGAAAAGTTTACCAATAATAAAATTGCCGACTGAAACGCAGCCTCGCAGCAGTTTATACAAACATTTTAAATTAAAATAAAACACAATTTATCCAGAGGATCCATAATTTAAATCATCCAGCTCGCTCTTCGCTACCTTTCGCGATATTACCAGAAAATTCGTTTTCTCAAGCCAACTCGCAAAGTAATTAATGAGGCCAGTGTCTTGTTGCACAACAATGGGCCATTAAATGGGCCTCTGTTTGGCTTTATTGTTCGGGAAGAGATAACTTCAACGGTGCAAAAGAAGCCACATATGTAGGCCTAATTTCGAAGCTTGATGAACAAACATAAGAAGGAAAATAGACATAAATGTGTATTTAAATAATTTGCTTCTAGGCCTGGAAATCCAATTTTCGACTTTTAAGTAGTTGTTTCATTCAAAGTTTGCATTGCATTTTCTGAGGTGTTTTGCTTCAAGGCTTTCACTGGACACTGAAAAACACTGTTTTTCTTGGGCCAATATTTTCAAGTCTGCTTGGGGCTTAAAAATAGCGGAAACGTTGGCCACGTTCAAAGTATCAAATGATAAAGATTTCAATATTTATTTTTGAAGTAAGAAGTTGTACATTTCAGCAGAAAAACTTTAAAAGGCATTTTGGTTGCCAACTGAAAGAAGCATTCAAAAATTATTTTTAGTTGCATAAAAACCATTGGTAGTATTTTTATCTGGAAAGTATCAAATGCTAAATATGACGAAAATTTTCCCGGACAATGCAACGGTTTCTATATTTTGAAAAAAAGCTGCGCATTTCCGCATAAGACGGCAAAATGATTGGTTCCATAGGTTCCATTGTAGCCATAGGCGTGCATGTTTTTTTTTCTGCAAAATATCCAATCTTGCGGTAGTTTTTCCGGACAATACAACAGAGATTTAATTTTTTTATTCAAATACTGTGCTTTTTGTCAAATCATCCCAAAGACCTTTTTTGTTGCCCACTGAATCTAAAACTGAAATATAATTTTTACTGGCAAAAAAACCATTTGCTCGGTTTGATTTTTATCTGGAAAGTATCAAATGCTAAATCTTGCAGTAGTTTTCTCGGATAATACAACGGTTTTAATTTTTCTAATCAGTAAATGTGCCTCTTTTTGCAAAAAAAAATAAGTTATTTTCCGTTCTCAAGCAAATACGAGAGCAAAATACAATGTGAAACAACAAAGCAAAATGTATGTTTATTGTTTATAGAAAAGAGATGAAATATAGCAGTTTTTCCATAATTTTAATGGAGAGCCGAAAGCGGAGCGATTGTTGAACGTAATTTTTCGTTTTTTTGAAGATATTTTAATTTTGTATTTTTCAGTGCTTCCTGTTTGTAATTCGTCTACTCTTTTGAACTGTTCGTTTTTCTCTATTTTTTATGTGTTTCTAGCACCAGAAAAGATCGCAGCACTTATAACATTTCCCTTCGATTTCAGCCGCCCAAGCATGCGTAGATCATCAGTGGCCCGCCTGCAGTCGCAAACCTCAGAGCCGCAGATCGTAATCGAAGATCAGGAAAATGAAGAAGAGGCCCAGAAAACCAGCAGCTCCCAGCACAGTTCCGAGGATGGATCGCCCACCATGAACCCCTACCTGCTCTCCCCATATGCGCGCGACATTAGAAAGCACTCCCTTCCAACTCCCCAATGTAGCGGAATAACCGCGAGCCAAATCCGAAGACTTTCTGATCGGGGGGACGCCTCCCCAGGCCCCCGGCAAGCCGAGTTCCTGGCAACGCTGTCGCAGGCTCCTCAAGTATCTCCTGGAGGGCGGCGACATTCAGTGGTCACCATCTCCAAAGTTCCCCCTGCATTTTTCGGAGGTGGAAGAAATCGCCGAGAATCGGTAGCCGCTTTCCCCACAAGTTTTCCGCCCCGGATCTTACCGAATCGTAGGGAATCCATTGCATGCCCCCCATCGACTGAGTCGCGTGGCAGCGTCCATAATCTACAGCTGGATATAATGGACGACATTGTACAGGCGAGGAAAGTACGAATGAAAGTGTGGAACACGAGCAGCGAAAAACTGTGCGAAGTCCAGCCATTGGACGAGGCGTCTGGCAGTGCGCAACGATATACAAATTCCGGACGAAGATTTTCGGATTTCATTGGAACCACGCTTCCTCCTATTCCAAGCTCGACTAAGCGCAGAGCTTCAGAACTGCCGCCCCTACCAAGCGCAAGTAAGATTAAGTCCGGCATTGTTTGCACTAATACTGATCTGATATCTATTTTGTCTTCTCTTTCCACGTCCGCTATGGAAATCAATCAGTGGGAGAGGGAAGTGCAGAGCCCGACTCTTCCAACGCAACTGAGGACAGCTAGAACAAAGGGCAAACGCCCCCAGCTGAAAAGCTGCAGATCCAATAGCTTTGATGTATCAGTGCTGCAGAAGTTGGAGAATTCATTGCCGATTAGAAAACTGGACACCGGCACCAAGCCTCAACCACAAACCCCTTCAAATTGGTTCGCCAATAGACACCAACCCAGAACCGGGCGCTTAAACGAGAAGACGTTGCTCTTGGAGAACCTGAGCAAGAAGGTTGTGCGGAAGGAACCAGCCAAAGTCCTCTGGGACGAAAGAAGCGGCTCCTTAGTGGACGCACAGGCTCTAGGCACTGCCATAGAAGGATTCCTCAAGAAATCCTCTCCAGATTCTCCAGGCCCCAAAGAAGCCCCTTCGCCTATTAAGGGCAGCAAATTAACTGAGCGCGTGATGGGGGCTGCTAATAGAGTGCTGAGCGTCGCTAATAGAGCGAATTGGTTCTCCAAGGGCGAAGACGACTCAGATCAGTGCGATTCGTCCATTTGCGCCACCCTCAAGGATCTTTTCGTTAAGTAACTGGAAGTTTTACGTTTTGCTAACAACACGATGCGGATGACGACTTGGAAAAGGAACGACTTAAGGCCGAGCGCTCGTGTGAGTTGGAAATTTGTGAAATGGGACCGTTAGATTGATTTCCTCAGAAGTTTGCATGTATTAGAAAGAGAGGCAAGGACCTCCTTGTCGATTTTCATCTCTTTCTAATATGCACACTTGCAGATTTTCCTTGTCGCGCTCATGCAGGTTTTAATAAAGTTCCTTAAATGCTGATTTTACTTAGAATGGGCAGACAGTCCAGATTTTCGTGGCGTTAAATATCTGACTCAGTCGAAGGCCTTAATAAACTCAGAGAACTCAGAACAGAGAAAAAACTGTCCTGGGCCAACTTTTCGGCTTTATTTTAGCAATCATCAGCCCTCTGGAAGTGAACAGTGTCTAGATGGTGGTTTGTACCCAGAAACAAATTAAGATTCAATTTGACAGGCGATATTCTGGCGATAGCCTATTTCTTCTAGCGTCCTGATGATGGCTAAATTATAGTCGAAATATTGGCGAAACCTTATACACACAAATTATTTTTTTTCTAAAAGTTCAGGTAAAATTGGACTTTTCCTGTAACTGACTATCGAAGTTGTGTTGATCCAACAACATCATCTGCGAAATCAACTAGTTTGGAAGGGTTTTTGCATTCAATCCACTACCCAAGACTTGACACAACAAACGTTAATTCCGCTTTGTCTTGTAGCTATTTCCACTTCAATTATGTCTTTTTCCATAGCATTTCATGTTATTTTTTAATCTTAATTTATATTCTCCTGGCTTTCAGTTTTACAACCAACACTTCTTCACCGCGAAAGCTCATACATTTAAAAAAAATTAAAATAAATAGCTGTATGAAAGTGCCATTGAGTAAATCTGGATTATCTCGCACCATTCCTCACTGAAGCTCACCATTGCCCCAAATACTAACGGAAACCAAAGCAAATGTTGAAATACGTAATTTACTAGAAACTAGGACAACTTTCTGGTTTCGGCACTGAAATCCAGCTTATCCTAATCCAGGTTTTATCCAAGACTGTGAAATATGAACATCGTAAATCTCGACTTGCTTCCACTGTACAACCCAGTCCGAATATTACTCCAGACTCGCGTTTGGTCTGATAACTGAATTAAGCGTCTTTTGTGACTGAGTGGAACAGAGCAGTGCGTCAGAAAGAGATCAAAGCCTTCTTGGCGGATTTTCGTTTCTTTCTAACATGAACTCTTGCTACTTTTTCTTGTTCCGCTCATACAACATCAAACGTTGATTCATCACTCCAGTATGCAATTGAAAACAATCTTTGACGCATATCCATAAACGAAAACGCATTTTTCTTCACTCAGCCCGAAATGTATCCAGCTAAATCGAGCAGTTTTGAGTTATTTTCATGTAAATCATACAAAGCGCTCATTAGGCTTGATTGAAATTTTGTGTAAATTAAAAAATGTAAATTTGCTTTTCATATCGGAGATTATACAGGGTGTTAAGCTAAGAGCTGAGAAACTGATGTGTAAAATACATAGAAATTATTTTGTAGATTGGACTAAATAGTTTTAAAAAAAACCTAATCAATCTGTTGGAGTTTGGGTTAGTTCTCAAAGACTGGCGGTTTCACCATTTTAAACCACATTCGCACAAAACAAACTATAAAGGGTAGAAATTCAAACAGTAAAATTTTGCTACCGAACCTGAATCCAACTTTATTAAGTCAGGACCGGGTTTGTGGTAGAAACATCAGGAAATCAAATGGAGCTGTTTCATAATGTACAGGGTGCTGCAGTGTAGAAAACGATTTACTTATACGATGCGACACCCTGTAACAATCCATATTAGTGAATATTTAAAATTGTATTTGTTTGTTTAGTTTTGAATATTTGTACAGTAATTATGGTGATTTTATAATCAACTTCGCAGGTCGAAGTAAACTGTTTAGACGAATTTTCAGTCAGAATTTATATTTGGACCATGTTTTATTAGTGACTGTATAATAGACAATCCCCCGTATTTATAGAGATAGTATTTTAGTCAATATACAGGGTGTCCCGTAAGCACATGATCAAAAGGGTACTGCTATATTGTTTGGATCAAAATAAGACGATCTGACATAACTTTTATTAACACAAAACGTCGGACTCCTCTGCAATTGATGGTCAAAATTCTCCAAAAAAATTATCTTTTTTGAAAAATCCGGAGAATGATTCGATGTATTTTGGTGAAACTCGCTGTGAATTTCTTCTTATGTAAGACTCATATTTTGATGAAACAATCGAGTTAGCCGTTTTGGACAAGTGGTGAATTCTTGAGTGTCGTGGTACAAAAACTACCAGAACTTTTTATTTGGTGGACGGAATCAACTCATTTTTTTTTTGGTTGATGCACTAATAATTTATTCACAATTGTCTGCTCTTTGTAAAGTCTTGTAGCATTCAGTTTTTGCCCAAAAAAAAATGTCTCTTTTCCTGCCACAACAATGTTGAACGTTAACTGCAAATATGCGCCGGGTAAACGCGTACGCTTTCACGCAAGTTGTCTTCGCAAAACCCTAATACCTTGACCATGTCGGTCGCTTCTTCATTAGAAAAGGTCAATCAAAACAAATTTGTGAGATTGATTAACAATTATTTTATACCTCGTATCACGATATGCGCAGTTAATGTTAACATTGTTAAGTGGCAAGAAAACAATTTTTTTTCGCAAAAACTATGCTTGCGACAAGATTTAACAAAGCGCCCAAAATTGTGAATAAATTATTAGTGCATCAACCAAAAAAAATTAGTTGGTTCCGTCCACCAAAGAAAAAGTTCTGGTAGTCTTTGTACCACGACACTCAAGAATTTACCACTTGTCCAAAACGGCTGAACTCGATTGTTTCATCAAAATATGAGTTTCACATAAAAACAAATTCACAGCTAGTTTCACTGAAATACATCGTACTATTCTCCCGATATTTCACAAAAGGCATTTTTTTTAAGAACTTTGACCAACAATAGCAGAGCCAGACATTTGTTGTTAATAAAAGTTATTCATCATATATATAACGATACTAATCATTATCAAAGAATATCGCAGTATCCTTTTGATCATGTGCTTACGGGACACTCTGTATAGGTAGAATACAAGAGGAGCTATTCTAGTGTATTACGCAAATGTATTAGTCAACATTTCTTGTTTGCAGGTGAATTGGACGCATATTTGCCAATACACTGGCAATAGAAAAGTAAGATCTTGTATTGTAAAATTGAACGTCAAAAGCTGCAATTCTAAACGATGTATATTTTCTTGGATATTGAATAATTAAAGTATATCTGGATGTTGTATTTTTAGAGAATATTACGTGTTACTATCTACTTATTAAATGTTTAAAAAGAGCAACCTATTTCACCAAACAATCAGTGTTTTTAACCGTACCTACCTTGATGTACATATGATTTGTTTATCTATGTTACATCTTTATCTTGAATGTTAATAAATGTTTCATAAAATAGTCAGCGTTTTATATCGAATTTGTCGCCTAAAGCGCTTTGCGGTTGAGTCTAATGAATTTTTTGAGCACGCGAGCATTGAATTAATAAATCAAGCAACTGTTTGCCTAATCGATGAAGGAGAACCAGGACAAGGAGCTAGCTGCGCTAGAAGGATCGTTGAACAAGTCGGTTAATTTAATGTTGTATTTATTAACACCTTGACGCGAACCAATGGTAAAAAAAATTAAATGCAAACGTTTATCACTAGAATAAAAACGCAAACAGCGTCAATCAGATCACATTGACTGATGTTAAACTAACGGAAAATCCTTGTTACTATGCACCTAATTAGATCTAGAGATTATTTCGGTAAACTGAATGGTTAAAGTCGGTGTTACTTGAACTTGAAAAGTGGAAAGGTACTCAATAGGTGCATCCTTTCACGGTATACAAATTGGACATTTACAATTGGCCGCAGTCAGCAACAACGATTTTCTTGTTGGCTTTGCCTGACTGGGAGCCCATGGCCTCGATTTTCTTCACTACATCCATGCCTTCCACCACTGAACCAAACACCACATGCCTGGGGACAAAACATCAATTAGTCAAGGTTCCAATGGCTTAACCACGGCGTTTGAGCCTTACCTATTGTCTAACCAGGACGTTTTAACTGTGGTGATGAAGAACTGGGATCCATTGGTATCAGGACCGGCATTAGCCATGGACATCACTCCAGGTCCAGTGTGCTTCAGGGTGAAGTTCTCATCCTCGAACTTGTTGCCGTAGATGGACTTCCCGCCGGTGCCATTGTGGGCGGTGAAGTCGCCCCCTTGGCACATGAAGTTGGGGATGACTCGGTGGAAAGTGGAGCCCTTGTAGCCGAACCCCTTTTCGCCAGTACAAAGGGCGCGGAAGTTCTCAGCGGTTTTGGGCACCACATCGGGACGGAGCTGTAAAAAAAATCATACAATAATCGCGGAAAATTCCATATAAGGTTAGGGGCAGCCTTGAAAGAACACCGGTTCCTCATATGAATCATAGGTGGGATCCATTGAAGCGTAACTAGCTGACCGGATTTTTGCCGGCTGAATGTCCAAACCACCAAGCTTAGGAGGATTTGACGCCGATAACGAGGAAAAAGCAGTCGGAAGTTGCCTTTGAGGCACCTTTCCACTGTGGGCAGCCGGTGACTTGCACTAAGCATGGTGGTTGGCCGAATGTGATTGTAAAAACGAGTAAAAATCGCGGAAAATCTGCACGTGCTCCACTCACCTCGATAACAATCCGTCCCTGGGGCTGACCGTCGGCGGTCATGTCGAAGAAAACCTTTGGAAGGGCCATTTTCGAGCAGAAATTCCTTAAAACTGAAGTAGCAAAACCAAAGTGCAAACGCGAGCACTGACCTGAGAATGGGCTTTGGAAAGAAACGACGGCGCGGCGAGAGAGAGCGACGAGGGCCATTTTATCGGAAGTACTGCGTGAGTCAATGTGGAGATTTTTCCAATATTTTCCGTGACTTTATCGCCAACTAGCAAAAAAACATGCGACTCTGTCGAGCTTTTAACTGCTTGGTTAATACACAAGGCCCCCCTCCTGGAAATTTCTAGGAAAATTGAAATTTTCTATTATTAAACCTGAGATAGACAGTAAAGCAGATTGACATGGGGCCGGAAGTTTAACTGTTTGAAAGCAGCCGCGCAGGCTGGGACGCTCCAGCTCAAGGCATGCCTAATGGAAAATCCCCATAAATAACAATTAACGTCAACACAATTCAATTAAATCATCCATAAAATTAGAAAATCTCCAGTGGAAATTACTCCGTTTTTAAGCAGAGAACTCGAGGCTTTATCATAAATCGAGGTTATAAATCAAGGCAAAGGTTAAATATAGAGTTGTTTTCTGATTTTGGAAAAGTATCCTGGTTTCAAAAATTTTGTATTAATTAGAGCACAGAGCCCAGAACAGTTTCCACTAACTAATTTTTACTCAATTTCCACCCCACCCCTAACTAAATCACTTAAAACCTCAAAATTTTCCCAATGTATCGCGCTCTCTTAGCATTGTAAGGCCGACGAAGACAGTAGAATTTAGTGTCAAAACGCCAGTGACGTTTGTTTTGGTTTGACATCACAACCTCTGACCACAACAACAAACTTTCTGGACACTTTCCATTAAAGAGAAATAATGGACAAGTTTAACAAGTATTTGTACCAGGTGAGCAGCTCGGTAAGCCAGACAGTGTCGCAATTATCAGGAGTGTTGCCAGGTAATCCCGTAACCAGGGAATATGAGTCCTCAGCCCACATTGCTTCCGCTGGTCCTGGTAAGTGCAATTTACTTAGTTCCTGCCTTTTCTGGCTGTTTTCAAGGTTGATCCATTTGGGAGACTTGGAAATTGATCAAGCATCCTATTCTTGAATGTACATGCAATGAACGACTAACAACATAAGTCAATAATATATCTTTGGCTTATTTTCAGGCCTTCTATGGAAAATCTACAAAGGCACGAAGCGATCAACCAAGCAGGATGCATCAATCTTTGTATTCGAAAAGCGGCAGCTGGAGAAATTTAACAAAAACGATCGAGAATTGGTGCTGGAGAGCTTAAAGCACGGAGTGCAGCAATTGACGAAAATCCGACACCCACAAGTATTAACAGTGCAGCATCCGCTCGAAGAAAGCAGGGATAGCATCGCGTTTGCCACTGAGCCGGTTTTTGCGAGTCTGGCAAACATTTTGGGTGAAACGACCAACATGCCCCAACCAGCCAACATGTCCGACTACAAGTTCTTTGATATAGAGATCAAGTATGGGCTGCTGCAGATATCTGAAGGCCTGCAGTTTTTGCACAACGATGTCAAGCTGCTGCACAAAAACATGACTCCGGAGAGTATTGTCATAAACGCTTCGGGGGTTTGGAAGCTTTTCGGCTTGGACTTTTGCGTGCATAACATCAATCCTCCGAACCAAGCGACTAATTTTCCTTTCGAAGACTATTCTCCTACTGTTCCCATTGTTTGTCAGCCTAGCTTGAATTATTTGGCGCCTGAGTGCGTTTTGAGGCAAAGCCATTCTACTGCCAGCGACATGTTTTCCTTAGGTAAACCACAACATCCAAATAATCCACCTGATTCACTACTAAACATTGATTTAAGGAATGTTGGTCTACGCCTTACATTCCCCTGGGAAACAATGTCTGTCTCCCGTTAGGGATTTGCAGCAGTTCAAATTGCGGGCCCAACAACTGAAGATTTTGAGCACTGCGAAACTGCAAGCCATCCCAGAGGAGCTGAGAGAGTTTGTTAAACTCCTTCTCAATGTTACTCCGGAGATACGACCGGATGCCCACCAGTTTATCAAGGTATTTTTAAAACATCATTTCCATTAAAGCGTCTACTTTCTTGTTCTAGATTCCTTACTTCGACGATGTGGGCGTGAAAACCCTCACTTACCTGGACTCGCTGCTCCAGTGGGACAATTTGCAAAAATCCCAGTTCTACAAAGGGCTGCCAGACGCTCTTTCGCAGCTTCCCCATCGGGTTAAACTCCAAAGGGTTTTGGCCTGCTTGGTTAGAGATTTAGGGCAGCCCACCATGGTGCCTTTCATTCTCCCCAGCATCTTTGACATTGCAAAGAGCTGCTCAAAGGAGGAGTATACGGAGCATGTGCTTCCGCACTTGAAACCTCTGATGAAACTCATCGACCCCATTCAGGTAGCTTTTGCAGTTCCGTTGCCTTTTGCGCTGATTCTAATTGCATCGGTTTGTTTGCGCAGATTCTCCTGATAATGCTGCAGCAAATGCAGCTTCTATTGAAGCTCACTCCTGCTGAGGATGTGCAGCAACATGTTCTCCCTATGTTGTATCGCGGCTTGGATTCGGATTCGCCACAAATCCACGAATTGTGCTTGTCGGTGCTGCCAACATTTGCGGGATTGTTGGATCATGCCAATGTGAAGAACAGTCTGCTGCCTAGAATTAAAAAGCTGTGCCTCAGCACCTCAACGTTAAGTGTGCGCGTGAATTGCCTTTTATGTGTCGGAAAGCTGCTGGAGCATCTGGACAAGTGGCTAGTAGTGGACGAGATCCTGCCCTTTTTGCCCCAGATTCCCTCCAGAGAACCCGCAGTCCTAATGGGCATTTTGGGCATCTACAAGATCGCAATGAACCATAAAAAGCTGGGAATCAGCAAGGAAATTCTGGCGACCAGAATATTGCCATTTTTGATCCCGCTTTGCATAGAAAACGGCTTGAGTTTGGCGCAATTTGGGGCGATCACATCGCTAGTGAAGGAAATGTTCCAAGCTGTCGAAAGCGAGCATCGCACTAAACTGCAGCAGTTGAATTCGGTAAAAGATGAACAAAAGTTGTTGAAGTCCTCGATGGCTTCCGTATCCATTGCAAAACCAGTGGAGCTTGATGAAGCTTTCAGTGATTTGGACTTGCGGAATGGCAGTGAAAGTGCAACAGAACCCAAGTTGAGTATGGAGCAGAAGCGGGCAATGACCAGGCAGCAGGAAAGTGTGAAATTGATGGGAAATCAGGGGGCGATTGAGCCCCAAAGAATCACCAGCCCTCCTAGAAGCCAGCCCAAGGACTTAACTGCGAGTTTATTGAGCGATTTTGCTGGTAGCTTCCAGCCTAACAATAACAGCATGTCGCCAGCTTTCAGCCAAACAACTGGTGGAAATATCAATTCTAGTCCGTATCTGGGAATGGCAAGTTTCAACACAAGCTTCAACGGAAATCCAGCTCCTCTAAGCCCATGGGGGGGCACGCAAAACACCTTAGCAAAGCCGCAGAATCACCAGGATTGGTCGGCTTTGGATAATCTGCTGCCTTCCAAAGGAAACAGTACGAAAAGTCCGATGAATCAAATGAAAGGCAGTTCGCATGTTCCTTTGATGCCTCAACCTTCCCCTGCTAGTAGCAGTAACAATAATCAGTTGAGTAAAAGCGATTTGTTAGATTTTCTTAGTTAAGGAGCGGCAAAAGGCTGACGAGGTTTTAGTTTAATGTTATCGATGTGCACATTTACTTAAGTGAGAACGTAATTTATTTATTTATTTAGAGACGATTGTCAGTCCAAATCAACTGCAAATAGATGCTTAATTTAATTTGAAATAAATTAGTAGAAAATCAATATTACTAGCTAAGGAGACCAATAGATGGACATTTTGCTTGTGTAGTTTTTTCCACTACTTTTACAGTTTAATGTTTTTACTCAAGAAGTATTTGGGGTAAACCATGTAACATTCCAGTTTATTAGAGTTTGTAAATATACGAGAATTGACTATTAAACCATGTGTATTTCTCTTTGGAGTTGCGGGGCTCAGAATGCCATTCTGAGCCGCATTGTAAAACTAGGAGGAAACTTTGAGGGTTTAAAGACTGACGCCAATTTCATTCAGCAAGGGAAATAGTTTCTTCACAATTCCAGCAGTTTCGTTTCGTTTCGTTTCAGCTCTTAGAGTTTCGTCCGTAAAACCGCCATCATTAGGTGATTAACCACTTATTCGAGAAATCCTATCCCAATCGATCCTAGAAGTATGTATTCACCGTTTCTCCATGTTTCTTAGCGACCAAACTGACCATATCTGACCACTCTGAACCCTCACGTACTTTTACACACATTTCCATACGGAAGAAACACGCGATCCCCTGGGCCCTTTAACTGCTATTACCGGCTTTGTGTGTTTTCCTGGGATTTCACTGGTGATTTTAGAGGCAATTTTGATTTTTTTTCAATTATTGTGGGGCTATGCAGTTAACTAGTGTCCTAATCTGGATGATTCAACATGACTAAAAAACGGACTTTTGCAGGTAATTATAAAAAAATGGTTTATTGAACTTTGGCCCGAAAATACGAGATCTATTCCAACCCGCTTGAATGTTCTCTTTAGGTGAAACTCGCGTTAAGTTTTGCATTCCTTCAGCTAAGAGAACATGCGATCCGCCCTTAAAGTTTCAGTCTGCAATGGGCCTTCTAGTTGTAGTGTGTTGGTGTTGCGGCCCCATTACTGGTGCGTTGACTAGATTTTTCCCCAGCAGTTCAACAACAGGAAAGGGTTTTTTTGCAGTTTCAGCTATTTTGGTGTTCGATTCTTCTGCTCTACTCAACCAAGTTTTGGTGCCTGCAGACGCTGCCGTCGGCTCAGTGATCTACCGGCTCAGAGCTTCTGATACGCTGTTTGACTATCCTTTGTTTTTTCAGCTGAAAGACTCGATTACTGTGGCTTTGGAGAGTCTGAATTGTACCCGGTTTAATTCGGTAAGACTTTTTTTTTAAGTGGTGAATATTGGCGCGATTTCCTGCTGAAGCACTTTAATGGGGTTTCAGGGTCTTGAGAGTGGAGTTTTTTTCTGAAAAATGGTGCAAAAATGAACCTTTTGGATTGATTAGAGGGTTTGGTGGGAATTAATTGTTGAATGGGTGTCTACTAGTACAGACAACAGCAGGATTGATTTGTAAAAAGTGGAGAAAAGGTTCAGAAAAATTAAATTTTCTGTATTTTTAAGCTTAATTCATCTGTACTAGTTGTCGATAAAATACACCTTCTAATTGCTCCCATATTTTTGTGGTCAATTTTAGAGAATGGACGGCACATTCGGTTAAAACGGAATGACAAAGTTTAAGCAGAAATTTTGAAATTTTCTCAAAACCCTTTCATAATTTCTTGCAGTTCGCTTTTCAGTTCTCCAGTCAGCGGCATATTTTTTACTATAAAACGGGGTTAAAAGCAACTCTGTAGTGCATATCGTTTGGTGGCAATTAGCTGTTAAATAACGGTCTGCAAATTGAGCCAATATTCCAGCGGTAAGGTGTGGTTTCGCTCAATTTGGAAAACCGCCCAAATCAAGCGAAAAATGCCAAAAATTTGATGTGGCGTAATGTAAAACTGCATTATTCTGTGTTCAATCTCGTAAGGAATTTTAGTAGGAATTAGAAAGTCTGAGCTGCAAGTCTGAAAATGGAAAACTGTTTTCAAATTGGGCAAAATTGCGTGCTTGAAAACCCAATGGCTGTTTTTAAAGGGAACTTTTTTCTGCAAGATGGTGCAAAACTTATCCATCTACCATAGACAGTTTGGTGGAAAATAATTGTTGAATAAAAGTCTACAAATTGGGGCAACCTTCATTCGGCAAAGTGTGATTCCATTTGGAATGTTTGCAAACATCAAGCAAAAAATGGCGAAAAATTAAACTTTCTGGATTTGGAAAATTTACTATTCTGTGAAAAATGAAACTCAAATTTATCCCCTAGCTTGACCAAATTTCTTAGCAATTCAGTTTTGAACAAAACTGAATTTTTTTTTCAAAATTATATTACAAAATATGAGCGTCATTTATGAAAAATGTTTCAAACTTACTCAAAAATCCCCAAATAAAAGTTATTAAAAGTTTTTAGAGGACGTTATCTCTGTTAAACTGTGCGAAGCTTTCTAAAGTCCCCAAGTGAATGAAGAATGATAAAATCGCTACAAGCGATTTTATCCGACAAACTATTACATTTCAAACTTCATCCATTCTTTAGCTCAAAAAATAACCCTTCTAACTTTCCTTAGATCACATCACGCTTTTTTGTTCATCGACTTAAGATTTTCAAAAAATGTAAGAAATCGAAGATATCTATGTTTTAAATTAAATTGTAATCCTTTAGAAATTCCCAAAGTCA
Source organism: Dendroctonus ponderosae (assembly GCF_020466585.1). Classification (NCBI taxonomy): domain Eukaryota; kingdom Metazoa; phylum Arthropoda; class Insecta; order Coleoptera; family Curculionidae; genus Dendroctonus; species Dendroctonus ponderosae. Next base: position 47,550,537 of record NW_026017110.1, on the reverse strand, counting down.
ATGAAGTTACAAGTCAATTTGTCCGGCAAAATTTAATATTTAAAATGTTAATCACACTTTAGCTCCAGTCGAGCTCTTTTGTACATCGACTTTAGATTTTACAAAACTGAAGAAAAAGAAGATGATTATTCTTCAAATGTCATGCCGCAGCATTCGCAAGTCCCGAAGTTAATGAAGCCACAAGCGATTTTATCCGACAAACTTTCAAATTTCAAACTTGAACCATTCTTTAGCTCACACCGCGCTCTTCCGTTCATCGACTTAAGATTCTCCAAAAACTGAAGAAGGAGAAGATCTCTATGTTTCAAATGAGATTTTGAAGCTTTGGAACTTCCCAAAGTCAATGAAGTTACAAGTCAATTTTTCCGCCAAAATTTAATATTTAAAATGTTAATCACACTTCTCCAATCTCCAATCGAGCTCCAATCGAGCTCTTCTATTCATCGATTTCGGATTTTACAGAAAATTGAAGAAAAAGAAGATAATTATTCTTCAAATGGCATGCCGCAGCATTCGCAAGTCCCGAAGTTAATGAAGCTACAAGCGATTTTATCCGACAAACTTTCAAATTTCAAACTTCAACCATTATTTAGCTCACACCGCGCTCTTCTGTTCATCGAGTTAAGGTTCTTCAAAAACGGAAGAAGGAGAAGATCTCTATGTTTCAAATGAAATTTTGAAGCTTCAGAAATTCCCAAAGTCAATGAAGTTACAAGTCGATTTATCCGGCAAGCTATAAAATTTCAAATGTTAATAACACTTTAGGTCGGATCGAGCTCTTTTGTTCATTGATTTCAGCTTTTACAAAAAAAACTGAAGCAAAAGATGATTATTCTTCAAATAACATGCCAAAGCTTTCGAAAGGCCCCAAGTCGATGAAGCTACAAGCGATTTTATCCGATAAACTTTCAAACTTCAACCATTCTTTAGCTCAAAAATAGCCTTTTAACTCATCTGGGGTGATGGTAATTAATTGTTGAATAAAAGCCTGCCAACTAGATTAAAATTCAACCGGCAAAGTGCGCTCTTCATTTGACTGAAAATTTGCTAAAATGGAAAGACAAAGTGTGAGCGGTGATTTTGAAAAATGCTCTAAAGTTGTAAAAAAATGCAAATTGCATGAAAAATTGTTTTTTAAAAAATTGAATTTATTTGTAGGTATTTATCTTAGAAAAAACTGCAAATTTCTTTAAAGTCAGCGACAAATTTTAAAAAATCTCTAAAATTTATCTGAAAAACTTTCAACATGAAAACATTATAAATTTATCTGAACTGCTGTTTGCCCTGTAAAATAGTGCAAAAATTAACTCTTCAACTTACATAGTTTGAACGTAATTCGTTGTTGAAGAGAAGTTCCCAAATGGGGCCAACATTTAACCGGCAAAGTGCGCTGTCTACATATTTGGAAAGTTGCCAAAATTTAAGAAAAAAATTGCGCAAAAATTGGATTTTTGGGATTGGTTAACCCCAATATCCAAATTGCACAACAATTTTTTTTTTAAAGACTGAATTTTTTTTCATGTATTTTTCTTAGGAAAAACTGCAAATTTCTGCAAAAAATCTGAGCGCCAAATTTAAACAAATCTCTAAAATTTATCAGAAACTCTCGGCTTGAAAACGCTATAAACGTGTTTGAGTAAAATAGTGTAAAAACTATCCCTTCAACTTATTCAACTTATATGGTTTGGAAATAATTAATTGTTGAAGGATTGGGGCAACATTCAATCTGTAACGTGCGCTCTCTATTTAGCAAATTGTCAAAAAAATCCCGCAAACGCGGTTTTGTTAATATATAAAATACACCATATTTTGTAAAAAAAATCGCTATAATATGTTTCTTCGCGAATCTCCACCGTTTGTTAAGTTATTTAGGAAAAATAGCTGCAAATCCTGTTGAAGTTGAGTACTAAATTCTGATGACCAATTTTGGAAACTTGTCTAGATCTTCCCAAAAGTGTTCTACTCAAAAACACTCTAATGATACATAGGGTAACAGCTTTTCTATAAAATGAAGGTAAAATTAATCCCCGAATGATTTTCAGTTTTTCCGTAATTAATTGTTGAATAACGTCTGTAAATTGCGATTGCAGTTTGCAAAGTTTCAACATAAGTGACCCCACAAAAGGTGCTTCAAACGCCATTCCATTTCATCAAAATGTTAAAAATAATATTTTAATCTTAAATATTTCAATTTCATACTTCTTTGGCTTCTTTGGCCTCCTAAAGCCCTAGATCTAACTCACCTAGACTGCTTTTGTTGCCTCCGGAGAAAAAAAAGGACACAAATTGATGCACGCAGGGCGAAGAGATGTAACTGTGCAAAAAATGTGCATTTTTCAGCGAGGTCTGAAATCTATGTCTTAATTAGAACACAATTGCAATAGTACTGAGGATTTAGGACAAAAATCCTAATTCCTGAAAGGTTGTAGAAATGTTTCGTAAATTCTTCTGCAGCCTTTTCTTTTAGAAGCTTTGTATTAGGCAATTCAGGTGTTTTTTGCACTTCCCGTCTAGTAATGAAACGCTTTACCTCATAGGTGTGCCAAGCGAACTTAATTCTGAAAAAGAAACTGGAACCTGGCCGAATTTACGACTTTAGAGTGGAGGTGCAGAACCAAAGAGGCCAATTGGCAGCGATGAATTGTTCTTTTCAAGCCACGAATGCGACCACGCCTATAGAGCGCATTTTTCCTGGCGCTCCCACCTTACTGGCAATCTCGGAAAATGCCAGAAGAAACACAGAATTAGGTAGGAGGCTTTTGTTGATTGATTTTTCAGTTAATTCCCAATTTATAGTTTTAATTAGGGGAATTGAGTTGGTTTTTTAATCGCTCTGCGCTATAATCTATCAATTTCTAGCCAAACGTCGGAGAGCAAGACTGTGAGAGTTGATTTACGTTTGATAGTAGGTTGGAGTTAATCATTTGAAAGGAAGGTTGGTTTTCAAAATCCCAAAACGATTGGAATTTATTAAACGTTGACACAGTTTTAGTTGGATGTTTCCAAAATCTTTCATCCGTTTGCAAGCAGTGATTTTTTTAAATGTGGTTTTGTTTTAAATAGAAACGCTTTGGGGCTAAGGTATAAAAGGCCTCTGAAAGTTTGCTAAATGTTTAAAATTGATTGAATTTTCTTTAGTTTATTTATACCTTGAAGCTTCCGTAGTACTTTGTAAAATATTCCAGCCGATTCCGGTATTCGTTTGACCGCTACGATTTTTGTTCAATAAAGTGCAGCTGACAATGGTATAATTTTGTGGTAAAGTTTGAAGGTTTCTCAAAAATCTCGTTTGTTGACTATTAATTGAACTTTTGTTTATGAATAGTTCAAAGGTTTAGCAAAGCAGTGGAAAATTTTGATGCGGTTTGTTTCATTTGTTTGAGAGCTTAAATTGTTTTTATAGTGGTACGATGTTTTAAAGTAATAATTTTAAGCAACGCACTAGAGGAATTTGCTTTGCACCTAGATTTAGTTGAGTTTTCTTGAATTGAAATAAACCTGCAGATTTTGAGAATTTGTTGTAACATTTCGAAGTTCGTCGTGCTCTTCATTTGGGCGCTACGATTTTTTCTTAGGAATGATGCAGTTGACAATAGTATCATAAATATTCAAGCACCGATTTAGAACTTTAACGAATTAAAAATTTTGTTTTACTTGGAATTCATTAAATTTCAGCAAATTTATAGATCGATGTTTCAGAATGACATCCGTATTATGAAATTTACTTGTGTTTACTTGTTTAAGAGTTGTGATTTTTTAAAGTTTGGGTACATATTTCAATAGTAGCAACTTCAAGCTAAGATTTGTAGGATTCTCAATAAAATGTCTAGCACTTTTTTAGCACTGAATTAATTAGGCTTTCTTTCACTGATAGCCTGGTGTTTTTAAAGAACGTCGTAAAATTTTTAGGTCTGTCCTCCTTTTAGTTTAAGAAGAGCGATAGAGTTTGCAACAGAAAATTTTTGAAAAATTAGTTTTTGCGTTAATTGAATTGAACTTCTGTAGACTGATAGCACATTGACTTACAAAAACACTCGAAAATTAAAAAGATGTTTAATTTATGTGCAAGAGAGATGCAAATTTTTGAAATGTTGGGGCAAGTTTTGCATGGCAACATTTTGAATATCAGGTTTAAGGGTTTCGAATAAAAATACTTGGCATCTGGATTTGATCGAGTTTTGCTCAATTTACAGCCTGATGTATCGACAATCGACAATTCGAGGTAAATTTTTGACATTCTCCTGATGTGCGCCTAAAAACTATGGCTTTTTTCGTCAGGGTGGAGCAGCTAGCTGACCATAGTATATACAGGGTTGCTCATTAGTGCGTCAAAGTGCGATATCTCAGTAAATATGAAGTTTACAAGAAAATTCGTCCAACGAAAGTTTTTCACGTTTAAAAGGTCCACATTCTAAAATTACTTTCCAATATACAGGGTGCATCATAAACGTGTGGTAGTTACCAACTCTGGTTTTTTAAATGAAACCCCCCCTTTTTTTTGTTATTTTCAGATTGGCCGTTCAATTTTACTTTATGTTTGTTTCAACCGTTTTACCTGAAAAATTTACGATTTCCGAGTTATTCGTAAAAATGTGAAAGTTTTGACAGCTACTGGGTTCCACAGAAATCGATGCTGTACACTACCCGCTGCGAATTTTGGAAAACAGTTTTCAACGATTCTAACAGAACATCATGATCTACG
>NW_026017110.1:47464255-47544836 GCF_020466585.1 Dendroctonus ponderosae | reverse complement strand
AAATAGGGGGTTCCATTTGAAATAAGCAACTTTTTGAGGTTTAAAAACATGCAAGTTTAGAGGCTAATTGCGCGGTTTAGAAGTATTTCCTTATATCGCTGAAAACTGTTTTTCAAAATTCGCAGCGGGTAGTGTACAGCATCGATTTCTGTGGAACCCAGTAGCTGTCAAAACTTTCACATTTTTACGAATAACTCGGAAATCGTAAATTTTTCAGGTAAAACGTTTGACACAAACTTAACTTAAATTTTGACGACAAATCTGAAAATGAATGAAAAAAGGGGCGGTTCCATTTAAAAAACTAAAGTTGGTAACTACCACACGTTTATGATACACCCCGTATATTGGAAAGTAATTTTAAAATGTGGACCTTTTAAACATGAAAAACTTTCGTAGGACGTATTTTCTTGTAAAGTTCATATTTACTGAGATATCGCACTTTGGCGCACTAATGAGCAACCCTGTATAATTTTCAAGCCAAGATTTGAAAGTTTCTCAAAAATTCCTTTTTCGGTATTAGTTGAATTTCGGTGGATTGAAAGGTAAATAATAAAAAAAAACACTTGAAAATTTAGAAGCTATTTTATTTATTTGTTTGCGGGTTAATATATACAGGGTGATTTGCAATCTTATGGTCACAGAGCAGGGGCGTGTAGAGGACCTCAAAACAAGTCGAGTTTTTATTTAAGTTTTTTTCTTAGACCCATGGTTAACGAGATACAGGGTTTTAAAGTTTCAAAAAAATGTTTGTATTTTCTCTTTAACTCCTACAGTTTTTGAGATATTTTGTTCAAATTTTTAACGTAGGCTAATTTTTAGACCCTTTTTTTATCCGTAGGTAGGCCAACTGGTTGTAAAAATCTACAGGGTGTCCTTTTTTATAGAGGCCTACCATCTTTTACCCCCCGAACTTTTTTGTGGTAAGCCACTGACTTCTACTGAACAAATCTTTGAATTTGTCGTTCAATTTAAGAATTTTCTGATCTCTTGGAGTTTTTTCATATCTGTCTTCGTTTTTGAGTTATCTGGACAAATATAAGTCCTGTAGGGTTCCTGGAAGATTTTGCACGCATTTTCTTATAATTTTCTTCGTCCTTTTGTTCACATTTTTTCTGTGAAAGAAATGAATTTCATAATAAATTAGAATATTCGTTACATTTTTGTGTATTTTTATTTGGTTTGGCTTACATCCGATAAGCCTTAATTATTGTAAATTAAATTAAAGTAAAAAAAATAAATTTTAAAGTTAACTCGTCAGCCATCCCTATTTTAACTACTTCAACTTGCACTTCACAAAAAAAATTGAACAAACAGCCACAAAACAATTTATAAAAAAATTCGTAGAAAATCATCCAGAAACCCTACATGGACTTATGTTTTGTGCAAATTACTGGAAAACGAAGGCAGATACGAAAGAACTGCAAGAGATAAATAAATTCTTAAATTGAACAGATAATTCAAAAAATTGTTGGGTCGAAGTCAGTGGCGCATCACAAAAGAGTTGAGGGGATAAAAAGGGATATGCCTCTAGAAAAAAGAACACCCTGTAGATTTTCACAACCGGTTGGCTTACCTACGGGCAAAGGGTCTAAACATTAGCCTACGTTAAAACTTTGAACAAAATATCTCATAAACTGTAGGAGTTCAAGAAAAAATACCAACATTTTTTTGAAATGTTAACGCCCTGTATCTTGTTAACCATGGGCCTGAGGAAAAAAACTAAAATGAAAACTCCACTTGTTTTAAGGTCCTCTACTCGCCCTTGCTCTGTGTCCATAAGGTTGTAAATCACCCTGTATATATTTTTAATAGGGGGCAGTTCCTAATGGTATTCATGCTACTACGATTTGAATAAAGCCTTCTTAATAGAATTTCAAGCTTTTAGAATTGACTCGGATTCTGTCAATTTAAAGCCTGATGTTCCTAAAGTTCGCTGTAAAATTTTGAAGTTTGTCCTCCTCTTTGTTTGAGATCTACGATGTTTTTCTTTAGAGCGATGCAGTTGACAACTGTATAATTTTCAAGCTAAAGTTTGGAAATTTCTGAAAAATTCCTTTTTGCATGGAATTAATTAAGTTTCCGTCGCGTAATAGTTCTATCATTTGAAAAAATACTCGAAAATGTATAAGTGTTTTTTCATATTCGTATAAGCGCTGTAATTTTTTTTATGTGATGCAGTTTTTTATGGTCGCACTTTCCAGCTAAAGTTTAGGGAATTCTGAAAATATTTTGTGCATTTCCAGTTCATTGAATTTCCACCAATATATAGCTTAATTTATGAAGAATATACAGTGAAAATTTTAGGTTGGTGCGTTTACGCATTTAAAAGCTACATTTTTTATGGGTGCGGAACTCAATGGCAATAAATTAAAGTTAAAATTTGGCTGTTTCTCGAGAATGATTTAGCTTCGGACACATTTTATTTAGCTGTTTCCAGAATTGTTTCTTTTGACTTTTTCGAGAGAGCTAATTGAAGGTTTATCAAAAATCTTAATGTACTTGAAAATAATTGAATTTTAGCTAATTTATAGCTTGCGGTTGCTTGAAATTGTTGCAAATTTCGTTGATTGAAAGCAGCAGCTTTAAAAAAATGCGCTGGAAACTTGCTTATTTATAATGAATGATTTTTCTGCGGAAAGAGATCAAGAACGTATTGTAGGCATGATGATATTTTTATTTATTATGATTGTTTTTAACATCCAGGCACTCTAACTGCTCGAGGAAATCCGAACCGAATAAAAGCGGTCTACATGGAACTGTACGGCACTGTTCAGTTCGGGATACATCAGAAATTGATCTCAGATCGAGACGCTGAAGGCACGATTGTTCTGCTGAGTCCTCTCGATTATGAAACGAAGACTGTCCACCATCTAACCATATTGGCCAACGTAATAAAACCGAATTTCGAACGACAGGAAAGTTTAATAGAATCCTCCACAGGACCCCTGGACGAATATGAAGGAAGACACCAGAAACATCGCAGGATGGCCTTTACTAGTGGCTGTAATAGACGAGCAGGACACGCCCCCAATTTTCACCATAGCCCCGCCCACTACTACTTTAAGCCCCACTTTGAAGACCGGGGATGTAATCCTCAGGTACTTGCAAAAATTGTTGCCTGGAATCCGAATATAATGCCCAATTTTTAACATTTTCAGGGTTCATGCAGAAGATGGGGACAGAGGCCAGCCGCGTCCAATTCGCTACTCGTTGGATCCGGATGATCCAGCCAGTGCGCTGTTCCACATTTCCGACAAAACAGGTAAAGGTTCTGCTGTTTAAGCCGTTTGAACAGTTGAGGAATGCCGTGTCATGTCGGCCGATTTGTTTTCCGCTCTTAATTCCGGCTGAAACTTCGGGTTTCAAGTTGATGTCTGGCAAACACCGCAATCAGCGCTGAAGTTTTAAATGCCCGAAAGCACGAACTCGTGCTTCTAGATAATGAGTTGCCACTTTTTGGCCCTCAAACCTATACGAGGTTCAGCGAGTAGGAAACCGGCCTTTTGAGACTGGAAAATTGGGTTTGGAGACGCCTGCTCTAAAGCAGCAGTTGCGTTAGAAAAATTGCCAGATGTGCTCAAAGAAAGCAACAATTAAGAGGATCCTATTAAACAATGCAAAGAAGCCCTAAACTCAATTATCAATTGTTACTTGGTCGCTCTGTATAGACTGCAACGAATTTGGCAAGATAAGACGCCTTGAAAAATATGCAGCACTTTCCATTTAAATAATAAATGCAAGACCGGAAGCTGTGCCAGCTTATCGGGCACGAAGCTGTCCGTCTGGGTCGATGCCAAGAGCTGATTTTCCCATTTTACCAGCAAATTAGCCAAAGAACGGTAATAAAGGAGCCATTTGCTGTAGGTCAGCATCAAGAATAGCTGCTGAACAGCCTTCTGGGAAACCAGAATCGATTTTTGCTGGAAATGTCGGCCAACCGTGCGAACCGGAAAAATTTTAATGAATCTAATCGAGAGCCGTATTAATTCGGTGGCGGCAAAAGCACGCATAACTTTCCATTTTAAAATGCCCCATTTTCATAACCCGCACGCGAACTATTCCAGGCAAAGCACTTTGGTCTTGCAATTAAAACTTTCTTTGTTTGCCGAGAGAAAATGCTGTTTAAGGCTTTGCGTGGATTTGTTGCAGGCGAACTCACTCTTGCTCTTCCGGTTGCTCAGGTGCTCACTTTTCCCACCCAAGGCCAACCAATTCTGCTCACGGTAACTGCCGAAGAAGTCCGAGTTAACTCGCAGGAGCCACCTTCTCAGTCCACTACCATTCAACTGGCTTTAATACCACCTGGTAAGTTATAAAAAATATTTTGGTGGGTTTAACACCAGGGTGTTTCCAGGCAGGTTTTCAGGTTTCTTGAAGCCCTTAAGAGATTTTTCTTTTTCTTGTCCCGGATTGGTCTAAAGACAAATTTTGAGGGGTTTTTCATAAGGTCTGCAGGCAGGTGATTTCCATGTTTCTGTCATATTTAAGATTCACGCCTCGTTGCCTGATCCTCTACGAGGCTTCTTCTGTTGGGCTAAAAGGAGGTCGTTTCAAGGCAGATTGCAGGTTTTCTCGACCGTTCTAAAGCTTTCTTTATTTTTATCCATAGTGGAAATGTCTCGTTTAGGTCTAAAGGAAAGTTTTTTGTTTCTTTCAGCTCTTAATTTCTCTCTTCCTTCTTTGTTTGCCGTAGGTATCTTTAGGTGTACGGCATTTCGTTTTCGCTATTTTCAGGTTTCTCCAACCGTTTAAAATCTTTCTTTTTTTATCCTTGGTTAAGGTTTTTTGATTAGGTCTGAGTGAAGGTGAATTCAATGTTTATCCATTTCTCCAATTCATTCTTCTCTCGCCGTCTCCCATGTTTTTTCCTTAGCTCTAAAGACAGGTTGTTTCCAGACAGGTTTCTAGATTGGTTCAACTGTTCAAGAACCTTCTTCTGTTTTCATCCTTATATGAGGTTTAATTAATAGTTTAATTTATCTCTTTTGTCTTAATTTTCCATATTAACTTTTTATTAAAGGAAGGTCGTTTCCAGGCAGGATTCCAGGCTTATTCGAACGAAAACTTCCTCTCCTCTTTATCGTTAAGGGTTTTTTTATTAGATCTCAGAGCAAGTGCTTCTTACGTTTCTTCCTCCTTTTAATTTTTCTCTTAGTTTTTTGTTTCTCATATTATTTTACTTACTTCTTTTGGTCTGTTTTCAGGCAGATTTCCAAGTTTCTTCCATCCTTCAAGACTTTTCTTCCTTTTTACTTCTCCATGCGGTAAAAAAAAAGTTTTATCTCTCCCTCTAAATCAGAAGAGGAAAAAATTGCGGTTTTTCCACGTTAGACTAATGAAGAAGCTGCTGAAGCTTTCGAAACTTCCAAAGCTCCAAAATTTGCTGGACTAAAAGGAAAATTCTCATATGCTCTGATTTAAGTTAAGTCCTTTCTGTGACCAAAAAAATCGCTTTTTGAGAGCTTTGAAAGCTTTCATCTAAGAAATCAAAATAATCATTGTTTTTCTTTAGGTTGAAAAGCAAGCAATTTCCATGCTTCTTCAGCTTTTTAAATTCTCGATTTCTTCTCTGGACCCTATATTTATCCTTTAGGTTTTTCCTAACAGGTTTCCAGGTTTTCAGGTTTTTTCAAACGCTCAAGAGATTTTTCTTTTTTTGTCCCGGCAAGGTTTCCTTTTAGGCCTTAAGACAGATTTCTTGGGGTTTTTCACTAGGTCTACAGGCAGGTGATTTCTATGTTTCTGCCATATTAAAGATTCACGCCTTTTTCCCTGATCAGCTACGAGGTTTCTTCTTTTGATCTAAAAGGAGGTCGTTTCAAGGCAGGTTTGCAGGTTTTCTCGACCGTTCAAAAACTTTCCTCATTTTTATCCTTCGTAAAAATGTTTCCTTTAGATATAAAGAAAAGTTTTTTTGTTTCTTTCAGCTCTTAATTTCTCTCTTCCTTCTTTGTTTGCCACATTATATCTTTAGGTGTAAAGGCAGGTAGTTTTCGCAGATTTTCAGGTTTCTTCAACCGTTCAAAAGCTTTCTTTTTGTATAGTTCGTTAAGGTTTTTTTATTAGGTCTGAGTGAAGGTGAATTCGATGTTTATCCATTTTCCAAATTCGTTCTTCTCTCGCTGTCTCTCATATTTTTTCCTTAGGTCTAAGAACAAGTAGTTGTTTCCAGACAGGTTTCTAAATTGGTTCAACTGTTCAAGAACTTTCTTCGGTTTTCATCCTTCGTGGCGGTTTAATTAATAGTTTAGTTTATCTGTTCCGTCTTGGTTTTCCATATTATTACTTTAGGTTAAAGAAAGGTCGTTTCCAGGCAGGTTTCCAGGCTTTTTGAACCGAAAAGCTTTCTCTCCTTTTTATCGTTAAGGTTTTTTTTATTAGATGTTTCCTCCACCTTTCCGTTTCTCTCTTCCTTCAATGGTCCCCATTTTATTTCCGTATGTCTAAAGGCAGGTTGTTTCCACGCAGGTTTCAATCGTTCAAAAGATTTCATCTCTTTTTATCATTTGTTAAGGTTTCACCATTATGTCTAAAGACAAGTAATTTTTATGTTTCTTCCTCCTTTTAATTTCTCATTTCGTTTCTTGTTTCCCATATTATTTTAATTACTTCTTTTGGTCTGTTTTCAGGCAGGTTATCCAGCTTTCTTCTATCTTTCAAGAATTTTCTTTATTTTAACTTCTCCATGCGCTAAAAAAAAGGTTTTATCTCTCCTTCTACATCAGAAAAAAATTAAAAAATTACGGTTTTTCTAAGTTAAACTATTGAGGAAGCTGCTAAAGCTTTCAAAGCTTCGAAAGCTCCAAAATTTACTGGACTAAAGAAAAATCCTCATATGCTCTTCCTTTCCTCTTTCTGTGGACAAAAAATCGCTTTTTGAGAGTTTTTTTTTGAATCATGGGTTTTCTTTAGGTCTAAACGCAAGCGATTTCCATGCTTCTTCATCCTTTTAAATTATTGGTTTCCTCTCTGACCCCAATATAATAAATAGTTATTATTTAGGTTAAAAGCAGGTTGTTTCCAAGCAGGTTTCCAGGTTTTTTCAAACGCTCAAGGTATTTGCCTTTATTTTTCTGTCATATTTAAGATTTACCCCTCTTCCCGTGATCATCTGCGAGGTTTCTTATTTTGGTCTAAAAGGAGGTTGTTTCTAGGCAGGTTTGCATGTTTCCTCGACCGTTCAAATCCTTTATTCATTTTTACCCTTCGTAAAAATGTTTCCTTCAGATCTAACGGAAAGTTTTTTGTTTCTTGCAGCTCTTAATTTCTTGTTTCTAACAATTTTTAACTTCTTCTTTAGGTCTGTTTTCAGGCAGGTTTTCAGGTTTCTTCAATCGTTCAAGATTTTTCTTTCTTTTTAACTTCTCCATGCGGTAAAAAAGTTTTATCTTTTCCTCCAAATAAGAAATTCCAGTTTTTTCAAGTTAAATTTCAGAATGAGGAACCTGCTAAAGCTTTCAAAGCTTCCATAGGTCAAACATTTTCTGGATTTAAAGAAAAATATGCTCCGATTTAAGTTAACCCTTTTCTGTGAGCAAAAAAATCGCTTTTGAGAGCTTTGGAAGCTTCATCTAAGAAATCAAAATAATCGTTGTTTTTCTTTAGGTCTAATGGCAGGCGATTTCCATGCCTCTTCAGCCTTTTAAATTCTCGGTTTCTTCTCTAGCCCCTATATTTATTCTTTAGGTTTAAAAGCAGGTTGTTTTCAAGCAGGTTTCCAGGTTTCTTCAATCGTACAGGAGCAGTTTCCATTTCTCTTCCACCTTTTAATTTCTCTCTTAAGGTCTAATGGCAGATTTTCTGGCTTCTTCAGCTATTCGAGAGGTTCTCATCTCTGGTTGAGGTTTTTGCATTAAGTCTAAAGCTAGATGACTTCCAATGATTCCTCTATTCTCCATCAGGTTTCTTTTTCAGGTTCTTTCCAGGTAGGTTTTCAGGATTCACTCGTCCTCTAACTAACATAAACTCACTTCTAAACAAAATCTTCTTCCCGTATTTCCAGGTATCACCTTAGGATCGCCTACTTTCGGCGCAATCGAATATCACGCCCTCTTGGACGAAAACTCCCCTGTAGGTACAACTTTAGATCTACCGCAGGCGGAAATCACTACAGAACCGGGCGATGTGGTCACCTTGGAGCTGGAGAAGAACAATGGAACATTTGAACTATCCCCAAGTGTGGTCGAAGGCTACGCCCAGTTCCAAATTAGTGTAAGTTTCCCAGGCTTAATTCTCTGGGGGTGCGAGACAGAATCTGCTGGGGCACTTCGTGAGGGCAACTCATCTGCTTAATCCTCTGAAAATGTTTGGTTGGTTCCTTGTGCAGGTGCACGACAATCGCCTTCTGGACTACGAGCAAAGACACTACGTGGAATGTTACGTAGTGGCCAAGGAACTGGGGAAAGGAAACTATACAGCCAGGGCCAAGCTAACGGTGGTTCTAAATGACGTCAACGATAACCCTCCGCAATTTGTCCAGGCGGAGTTCAAAGGGAATGTTCCAGGTAAGCGTCCAAAGGATTTTGGCTGGAAGAGTTTAAGGTCACTTTTCCAGAACATGCCAATATCGGCACCACTGTGCTAGTTGTGGAAGCCACTGATGTCGACCGGGAACCTGGCAGTAAGATTCAATATTTGCAGTTAACTGGGGCTGGAAGTGAGCTCTTTAGGTACGCTGTTGACATTCTTGAAACCTATTTTTCAGACCTAATTCCTTTTAGTCTGGACTCAGAAACTGGAGTGATTACAGTGTCAGCATCTCAAACTTTGGACGCAGAAACGTTCCCAATACTTTCTTTGGAAGTGCACGCAGCCGATGAGAATGGCAAAGGCCTAAAGGCCACCTCCAAAGTGACCATCACTCTTTTGGACATCAACGACAATCCTCCTCACTTTGAAAAGGACGTTTATGAGTTCATCCTCAACACAGATCGCAGTACTTTCACCACTCAAGCCTTTGTTAAGGCCTTCGATAGCGACATTTCCCCGCCCAATAATGAGGTTCGGTACCAGCTTCTCACTCCCAATGAGGATTTGTTCCTCAATGAGAAAACCGGGGAGCTTTTGGTGAAGCGGATGTGGGAACAGGATGAATTAGTCAGTGTGAAAGTGCGGGCATTCGATGAGGGCGTGCCTAGACTATCCTCAGACGCAGAGGTGAGTCAGGTCCAAAGTGAAACTCATTTAGAGATATTTTGCTTTGAGCAGGTGCGGATCTACCCTCCGGAGTCCAAAACGCGCAAAATCCTCTTTATAGTGCCAGAAAAATACCCGGATAAACTAGCCACTGAGAAAACTCTGAGCGCTCTCACTGGAGGTCGGGTGGAGGTGGAGGAGATTCGGCCCTACACAGGCTTTGAGCCTGGAGCCGCGTATATTTCCAGGGAAACGGATGGGGAAAAGTCAGTGCCCAACCAATTTCCTAGGGATTACTGTTAATAGATCCTTTCCAGAAGCGTGGTGGTAGCAACAGTGCACTACAACAAAGACTCCATAGTGGACGTGAACAGAATCCAGCAGCTTCTAGACGATCAGAACAGGCAGCAGGAGCAAGTGCAGAATAATCAGCACACAATCATCAGAGAACGCGAGGAAACGCAAATCAGGCAAAGCTCCAGTAGCGACTTGCTCTGGCTGATCATTCTGCTGATTGTTCTGGCCATTATTACCGCGATTATCCTAATTTTATGCTGCATCTGTAGTCCATGTCCATTCTACATTCCGCCGAAGCGGCGCAAAGTGCGAAGCGCCGATTTTGTGGAGAAGCTAATTATTAAAGGTGAATTAAGCACCTAGAAAGGTTCAAATTACCAACAAAATCCCATAGGTTCAGGTCAAGGCAGGGAGAGTAAATCGGTTCAAGTAGCTGAATGGTTCGGGCGCAAGGAAGCTTGGAGTGCTGACAAGGAACCCGTTACGGTCGCTGTTGCCGATGTAGCTGAGAGCGAGTCGCTGCGAAGACACGAGATGGATCGAGGCTCTGAAAAAGGAGGGCGACCAGCTGGTATCAGGTAAACCCCTCAAAACGTGCTCTAAAGCTTTGGCAACTGAACCTGATTAAATCAGGCAGCAACAGCTACACCAGAGCCAAAGCATGCAGCACCTAAATCAGCAACACGACACCGGGAGAGAGCAGTTTTACATTAGGGAAGGCAATGCTGATATTTTGAGGCTGATCACTAGGTAAGCAACAGAGGGATCAGTGGGTCAATATGAAGACTTGCCAATTGCAGAGCGGGCGCAGAACCTCTTAGGAACAGCGCTCCATTCGTTGAGCATCATCAGCAACATTTTCTGGTGGATAGCGGCAAAGATATCCTAATGAGGAGGTTTATTGACCAGCAGCAAGCTGAGGCTGCCAGGTAATTGTTATGTGAAAAATTCATCTGAAGACGGTTTAGTGTATAAGTTGGGCTAGCATCTTTGTGTACAGCTCTTTAGAAGAAGAGCAAGTTGGAAATTTGTTGATGGACATTGTTTGGTTGCATTTACGACAGTGGTGTGCCCGTAGGCCTCGGCACAACTACCATATCAACAGATTTCTTACTGCTAACAATTCCATGTTCTTTTACATTTTCAGAGCGCAAGTTCTGCTGCCAAACGCTGTAAACAAGCTGCAAACCGAGCAGGAATTTCTGGAAGCATCGTTGAGGCAACAAAACGCTCTGCTGCGCCAGCTCATTCTGGATAGGGAAAGAGACCTGCGTTTGGAAACCCAGTCTTTACCTGCAGGTACTGTAGAGGCTCAATCCTCAAGCTGGTTAATGTTGAGTAGGTGCGCATATTTTCACGACAGGCACCCAGACCGACCAGGAAATCGCCACTCAAACGGAGCCTCAATATCTGCGGCCTCCACGTAGGCGCGTTCAATCGGACTTGGAGCTCAGCGACGAAGGTTCTGATGAGGAAATCGCCATCATTAAGGCCAGAGCCAAGCGGCGACATCGCATAATGAAGCCTAGAAAAATCAAGACTCCAATCCAAGGTGAGTGCTGAATGTTAATCGTTTTTTTCGCAAATTAGAGGAATTATTGTAGAGGAAAGTGAGGCAGAACTAGCGGAAAAGTACGAAAAGCCCTTTAGGCAGGCGAGTGTTGAAACCAGCACGGAAACCAGGCCGAGGATCAAGCAGACTCGTACGAGTGAGCTGAGGCAAAGGATGGCCAGCACTGATGCTGCACCTGAGAGGCGATCCAAGTCGGTCAACAAGTGAGTCCAAATCTGTGAAACCCCACAATAAAAACATAAAAAAGTTCTTACAGATCAGGCCTCAGAAGGGACGTTCTGAAGGAAATATCCGCATCCTTAAACCACAGCGAGGACAGCGACAACAGCTACAACGAGCAGAATCAAGCGTATCCAGAAACCAGCTACTCGCAGAATAGTTTGGACGAAATCAGCCCTCGCTCGGAGAGAACTACTGATTCAGACAAGCTGAGGTAAACTCCCGCCAAAAAATTCAGAAAAAGCCCATTTAAATGGTGTTTTGCAGGCGAAGCTCAGAAGTTCCAGTAAAATCCAACCGACGCCAACACTCAGAATCTTCCGGCCAGCGCAGGTCTTCAGAATCATCTGATAGACGGTTGGGGCGTCGCGGCTCAGATTATCAGAAATCCAGGCCTCAATTCCGATCAGAAACTGACCTCAGGGCAGTTGGAAAGGCATCTGAGCGGAGCCGCAAGAGGAGTGTGAAGAAGAGCCAGAGTCAGGCGGAGCTGAGCAGTTCAAGACAAAAGGAAGAGAAAAGAGAGAAAAAGCCTGCAGGCAAACGAACGTCGAGGTGAGTAATAATATCATACCACAATTTTTTTGTTATATATAAAGATGTCGCCATTAGATACATGGAATGGTATACGAAAAGCAAGCCTAATGGCGACAAAGAGGAGCGCAGAACGTCCGATGCTTCTAAGCAAGACGTTGAGGTGGAAAAAGGAAGAAACTCTGCGGTGGAATCCCGATTGTTCAAGGAAACAGTGTCCAGCTCAAACAAAAAAGTTGAAAGCGCCAAGAAACCGAACATGGGCCCAGAGCATCCATTGCTACAACACTCCGAACATAGGTATTTAGCTGT
This sequence comes from Dendroctonus ponderosae, assembly GCF_020466585.1. Lineage (NCBI taxonomy): Eukaryota > Metazoa > Arthropoda > Insecta > Coleoptera > Curculionidae > Dendroctonus > Dendroctonus ponderosae. The sequence continues at coordinate 47,532,766 of NW_026017110.1, read as the reverse complement.
AGATACAGTAGACCAGCAACAGGAGTTAACTAGGCCAAGAGTAGGCCTGGGTAACTCATATAATTTTTAGGCGTTGGCGCAGTGCTGCTCAAATGGCTTGGGGCGCCAACCCAACGCACCGACGCAGTAACGCAGTTCCGTTGCTGGGAAAATGTTGACTTTTTTTACTTGTTTAACATTTTTCAAATGTCTTCAAAATTTTAGAATGTTCCAGTTTTAGCCAAGTTACTCTTTCTTCTAAATGCTCAATTTTCTAAAGTTTTACTTAAAAATGTTGCCAAGCTTAGGTATTTTCCTTGGAAAAATTTGAAATGAATTTCGAATCCTTGGTCGCTTTGTAAAAAGTTTTTAAATCCCTTTCCAGCGTCAAATTGGGAACAAAAATCAAATAATTTTCTATCAAAAAATGAACAGAATAAGCGAAAGTTTGCAACAGATTATCTGGAAATCTCGTCACCTCCATTCCTCCCAAGACTATAGAATTTGTTAAAAAATATGGTTTTTTAGTTTTGACCGAAATTTTTTTTGCTGCACTTCTACTCAAAAACTCTCTATTTTGTAGAGTTTCACTTAAAAATACTGACGATCTAGAGGTTTTTTAAGCGAAAAATTACAAGAAAATTTATAGCTGCGTAAAAATTTTACAAAACTTTTTTCAACGTTGAATTCGAGACAAAAACGGAAATCAATTCCTCCCATTTTTTGCCGAAAACCATTAAGGTTTTCTTCCAAACCGATCACAAAACTAAAAGTTTTTAATCGAAAACGCAAGAACCCATTATTTTTTGATGATTTTTTTCTTTTCTGAAATTATGTGGTCTTTTCAGGCAAAAATAATAAAACTAATTTTGCTCGAAAATTCGCCTTATACATCGGTTAGCAGGGAACTTTAGAAAACTCTTTTCAGCTTCGACATAAAGACCATATAATTTTATTCATTTTTTTACAGAAAGTAATTAAAATTATCTTGAAAAAACGACCAGACTGCAAAAGTTTCCAAAAAATTATTTGGAAAATGCATCGCCCTCATCGCTTTGAAAATTCTCAAAGTTTTTTTAAATTTTAAGGTCAATCTAGTTTTAACAAGGTTTCTATTAAGCAATTCTTTCTACGCAAAAATCGCAATATTTTTTAGTTAAACTGCTGACACTCTTCAAGTATTCAACACAAAAACATAACTTTAATAACAATAGCAACACTTAAAAGATCGATTTTACAAGGAAACCCGTCAACTTTCTTTGGGCTCAGTTCTGTTGTAGGAAAAATCTAGATTACTTTTTTCAGTTGTTTGAACAAAGTAGTAAAACGTTACTCGAAAATAACGTTGATGACCCTTTTTTTAGATGTAAAAATTCGAGTAAAGCCGTAAAGTCTCGTAAAGCTTAACTAAATGACTTGTAACTCATTAACCGATGAGTTATAACTCGTTAACTCAGAGAGCGCCAACAGCTCACTAGAGCAACTCAACACAGTGTTACCCAGGCCTAGCCAAGAGTAAAGAGAGCTTTGATAAATATAAATTTAAAATCTTGAGTTTAAATTAATCATCTTATTGAATGTATAGGTTTTGCCATTTTATGTCTCAGATTCGAGATGCAATACCCAAAAAAGCGAGCCGAAGAAGACGCCGATAGTGGAATAGTGCTGACCAAGCCTGAAATGGCGCTGAAGAAGAGCATTTTCACCATCGCCTACAACGACATGCATACCAGCCAACTGAGGCCGGATAGTTCTGTTAATACCCCCTAAATTTGGCGAAAAAACACACTTAACCAACTGTAAAACATTGTATATTTCATTGCAAACTTACTGGTTTGTCTATAAAAGTTGAATAATTTCGCTCAGGTTAGTTTTTATCACAGAAACTGCACTAGACACCATAGAACAATGTTCATATTAAAAAATCATTATTTCCTTTACTTTACTTTGGTTTGATTGAAACCGATATATACACGTTTAACGAGCCAAAGGTCAGCTACGTTCGGTCTTTGAAAGTCATGGAAATGGGCTCCTTGGGCGACACTAAAAACTCGAAGACCACTTCCAAGGGACGTTCGGTCGTAATGACGAACTTCTGCACCATTTGCTCCAGAACAATTGGCAATGCGTTCTCAATGAAACGCTTCCCTGGGCAAATCCTCTTTCCGTAACCGAAAGGGGTGACCAGGTAAGCTGCTGTTGCCGACGTCTGGTTTTTCTCCTCGTTTAACCATCTGGTGACAAGAAAGGTGTTTGACGAATACTTACAAAGAGCCAGCAACTCACCTTTCTGGCTTGAAAGCTTTGGCGTCGTTAAAGTTTCTCTCACTTTGGCAAGCTAGCGCTGATTGGCACAGCACGACAGTTCCAGCGCTGACTTTGTACCCGGATAGCACCAGGTCGGTGTCGGTCACTCGAGCTAGCGCATGAACCGTTGGCGACAATCGAAAGGTTTCCATTGAACATGCCTTGAAAATGTTTGTTTTTCTGGTTATTTTCAGTCATTTTTTCCAGTTCACGCAACAGGCGAAAATGCATAGAAGCAATAAATTGCAAATTAATTTTGAGCACTAAAAAATGTTGCTCCTTGGTTCAGCTATTTTCGAAATTCGGCAAAAACAAATGGATAAAGAAAATCTTTAAAATACCTTCAGGTACGTCTTGGTGGTATCCTCGAGGATTTTCTTCTGACATTCCGGATTCATCGCGATTTGGTACAGCAGAAACAGCAGGCTGTTCTTCAGAGTGTAAATTCCTGCTGCCAGAAAGTCCACAATGGCAGACTTCTTTTCTCGCTCGTCTATGTGGGCTCCCAAAACCGACTGCAATGTTGCTTTCGCATTAAGTTTAAGTTAAAAAATCAGGCGAAATTAGCACCTGAAAGACTGCGCTGTCTTTTGTCGATTCATCGGCCGTTTTGATCAGCTCGGATGCAAACTCGTACATGTTCCTTTCGCTTTCACACAGCTTTTTATAGTTGGGCGTGGGGAAGGCTGTCCAAAAGGGCAACCCAAAGTACGTATCCCTACAGGCAACGAAATTATCGTGCACCGACTGCGCCAACTTCTCAGCCACTTCACAGCGCTGATCCTCAATCAAAAATCCCATCCGGCGACCTGGAAAGCGATTTTTTCGGTCGGTTTATCGGGCCGGATACGGAGGCGACATACGCAGGAACTTCAAAGTAAAGTTTAATGTTTGGCCCCGGCAATAAAAACCGTCTGCTCCCACACTGATTAACATACAAACACGTTCCTAATTGTGGTTTATGAATTTGATTAAGTTTAAAGGACAAGTTTAATGTCGATTCCGGTTTGTGCGGTGACCGAATCGAATTTTTACGAATTCAAATGAGGAAGATTATGCATGGGTTTTGATCGATTTTTTGGAAAAATACCTACTTTAAATTATGCCCAGTCAGACTCTTAGTAGTCATGCTCTTAGTCAGAGACCGTTTTTGCATTCGCAATTGCGTTTTTTTAAGTTTTTCTACAACATTTTCCTCTAACGGTTTTCCAGTAATTTGTTCTTTTCCAATGTTCCAATGTGCCAAAAGTTACTCCTCTTGTGAGTGTATTACGTCTAAAGAAATCGATGAAGCTCGAAAACTCGCATGTAAAATTTTCAAAGGATGGAGGTCGACTGTTTGGAAAAATATTAATTTCATTTACATAATCTTCACCTCAAGAAAGCGAGGAATTCAACGAACATCGAAAAATTCACTCTGAAGTAATCGATATTTTCGGCATATTTTAAACGTTTTCGATTTTAAGCGACGATTTTCTTCTTATTATTGGCTCAAACACTTTATCAATGCACATTTGTGAGCTTCTTACGTCTAAAGGGGTCGATTGAGCTCAAAAAGTGTGCATGTGAAATTTTGATTTTTCACCGAAAATCTCTAAGGGTGGAGGTCTATTATCAGGAAAAATATAAATTTGCTCAAAATGTGCTGAAATCTACGTCATTTTCACCTCAGGGAAGCGAGGAATGTAACAAACTCCATGAAAAACACGCCAGAAGTTTCAATTGCGAATTAACCGACATTTTTGGCACACTTTAAACGTTTACGATGTTTAACCACCTATTTTTCCCTTATTAGTGACCCAAACAATTTTAAATGTACATTTGTGAGCTTCTTACGTCTAAAGGACTTGAGTGAGCTCAAAAAGCGTGCATGGGAAATTTTGATTTTTTACCGAAAATTTTTAAGGATGGAGGTCGACTATTTAGAAAATAGATTTTTTTCAAAATGCCTTGAAATCCACATCATTTTCATCTCAAAGAAGCGAAACGAACTCATTGAAAAGCACGCTTAAAATTTGAAATCCGAAATAATCGAATTTTTCGGAAAATTTTAAGCGTTTTTTGAACGTTCACGATCTTTAACCGACGATTTATTCCTTGTTGACCCAAGCACTTAATAAATGCACATTTTATGCTCCTTACATCTAAATTTAAATTTTTACCGGAAATGTTTAAGGGTGCAGGTCGATTTTTTGAAAAGTTATAAATTTGCTCAAAATGCCTGGAAATATGCATCAGATTCATCTCAAGGAAGCGAGGAATGCATCCAATTTTTGACACATTTTAGCACCTCTAAGCTCTTTTGGAGTGTTCACAATCTTTAACTGATAATTTACTCCTTATAATTGATCCGAGCACTTTATAAATGAACATTTGTGAGCTTCTTACGTCGAATGGAAGCGATTGAGCCCAAAAAACCAGCATGTAAAATTTAGATTTTTGTCCAAAAACTTTTTAAGGGTGGAGGTCTATTATTAGGAAAAATATAAATTTGCTCAAAATGCCCTAAAATCTACATCATTTTCATCTCAGGGAAGCGTGGAATGTAAGAAGCTCCATGAAAAACACGCCAGAAGTTATAAATGCACATTTGTGAGCTTCTTACGTCTAAAGGAGTCGATTGAGTTTAAAAAGGGCGCATGTGGAATTTATATTTTCTACCGAAAATTGTCTAAGGGTGGAGGTCGTCGATTTGAAAAATTATAAATTTAATAAAATGCAACATTTTCATCTCAACGAAGCGGAAAACGCAACGAACTCCATGAAAAACACATTAGAACTTTCGGTTGGAAAATAATCGCTATTTTTGGCACGTTTCAAGCGTTTACGATTTTTCCCCTATTATTGACCAAAACATGCATGCATGCACATTTATGGGCTTTTTGCGTCTAAAGTAATCGATTGAGCTCAAACCCCGCGCATCTAAAATTTTGATTTTTTTCCAAAATTTTCGTAAGATGGAGGTTGATTTTAAAAAAATGATAAATTTGCTCAAATTGCCTTATAATATACACGATTTTCATCTCAAGGAAGCGAGAAATGCAACGAACTCATTAAAAAACAAGCTAGGAGTTTCAATATCGAAATAATCGATATTTGGACATATTTTGGACGTTCACGATTCACATCTTTAACCGACGATTATCTCTTCGATATATTCCTAATTATTGATACAAACACTTCATGAATGCATAATTGTGAGGTTTGTGAAATTTTGATTTTTACCGAAAAAGTTTAAGGGTGGAGGTCAATTTTTGCAATGCATCGCTCCAATGCAAGTCTCCATCAACCGTGAGCCACCGTGTATACAGAGAGGCTTAAAAAATCCGGCAATATTTATCTGAAAGACTCTTAAATACGAGAATTTTTTAGATTGAATTTTTCAATATTCAGCCGTGATTTTCTGGGCGCAGCAATTGACAACTTCCATCAGCCGGCAATAACAATACTGTTGATCTTACCCAACACCAAAGCGCAAGTAGCTTCCAGTCCCAATCGGCCTGCCAATTCTTCCAGATGATCAATGCGACCATCGCGGTACCTCCTCTGCTTGATCAAGTGGCACCAGTCGTCTGCAATTTCATCCATTTGAGGCAGAAAGTCGTTGATGGTTTTGGGGCTAGTCAGCACAGTGGTCAAGGAGGTTCTTAGGAAGTGCCATTTTCCCCCTAAAAAGCCTCCTTACAATCCCGATCTAAATCCATGGGAGTGCGGAAGTGAGTACCTTGTTCATTCACTAGTCCAGTACTTGCGTATCGTTCCGGATGAGCTTTGCGGTATTTTGCAACGGCGGCTGTTGGAGGCCTCATAGGCCACTTTCCGGTGCTTTTGAGCACCGTTTCGATGTCGCTGCGCTCCACCACACTAATAATGGGCACATTATACAAAGCCTCCTCTTTGAAGATGACACCGTATTTCCGTAGCATGTCCTTGTAAAACTCCGGAATTTTCGACATTTGGTACCGTCCGATGGTGAACAGCCACCTGGTTCCGATCAATGGTAGCGAGAGAGGGCCTGGAATGTCTTGCACTTCTTTGTGGCGGAAGTCTTGAAGCTTTTTTGGTTGCCACGGTGGTCTGAAGCCGATGAATATGAAGAATAGGGCGCCCAACAGGCAGGTGAATATGTCCAGCATAGTAATCGGCTGAAATTAACCATAACAGTGAAAAAAATTAGTTAAGTGTACTTTAGAGTGGTAGTTTTACCTCGCACATGTCCCCGCACAACACTAATAAGACACTAACAAACAAATTAAAATCGCGCCGTGCACTATGACTTTACCAGTCCGAAATCAAAGATTAACATATAAATAGTCGATTTTATCAGCAATCTCAGTTTCATATGTACTGTCTAGTGTGGTACTTATTTACAAATGCATTAAAGCCAGATAAAACGTATCATATTGTTTGTGATGAATTAATGATCAAGTAGTGCCAGTCACCTGCTGATCTCTTAAGAATATGGCTAAAATTTTGCAGTTTATTTTGACTAGAACGAGTTTTTTTGGTAGATTTGCCGTCTACGAGGGATCGATGGAAACGTTCTCCAATGTAAGTACTGCTTTACTGGGCGGTATGTGATTTTTTTTCCATTGGATGGTTTGAAAATTATTTAAAGCTTTCTGGGAATTTGGAGAGAGTACGGTTGTTGCCCGTGAGTTATCCTGTTGAAAACCAAACAATTGTCACAAGTGCGACAGGATTTAAATCAGCAAAAGTTAGGGGTTTCAGATAATCGTCAAAATCATTTAGACACTCTCAGAGGTGAGGAGTTTAGATGACACTTTTTCCTTAAGAATTATGAAAAATTAACTGCTTAGTTGACTCGAGCGATTTTCCCAGATTTAAATCAGGAAAAGTTCGAGAAATTGCTGGTTTAGGCAATTGAAAACTTCTTCATCACCTTTTGGAAACTTGAGACGAATAATGAGGTATTTTCAAGGCATTTAGAGGAGAGTTTTGCAGCTTAAATAATGATAATTTCCACTGCTTTTTAGCGAGTTTCTCAAGAATTAAATCAGCACAAGTTCTAGAAATTGCTGGTTAAATTACTTGAGCGCAGTAGTTTGCGCAATTAACAATTTTTTTTTAAGTTTTGGAAACTCACCCCTAGTAGTACTTTTTAGCGTTTGTAAAGAAGAGTTTCATCCTTAAAATATCGACCAGTTCTACTGTTTTTCTGAATGAGTTTCTGTATAATTAAACTAGTAAACGTTTGACAAATTGCTGGTTTGCGCAATTGTACTTCTTCAACACTAGGAAACTTAGATCGATGAGGTCTTTTTAATGCATTTAGAAGAGAGTTTTACCTCTTAAATAATGACAATTTTTACTGTTGTTAGCGGGTTTCTCAATAATTAAATCAGCAAAAGGTCTAGAAATTGCTGGTTAATTCACTTGAGTAAAGTGGTTTGCGCGATTAAAAATGTTTATCAAAGGCTTTGGAAACTTGCACTCAGTAGCACTTTTTAGGGTTTGTAGGGAATAGTTTCACATTTTAAATATTGACAAATTCTACTGTTTTCCTGAGCGATTTTCTCGCTAATTAAACCAGTAAAAGTTTGAGTAATTGCTGGTTTGCGCAATTGAACTTCTTCAACACTAGGAAACTTAGACCGATGAGGTCTTTTCAAGGCATTTAGAGAAGAGTTTTACCCTTTAAGTAATGACAAATTTCACTATGTTTAGCGAGTTTCTCAAGAATTAAATCAGTAAAAGTTCTAAAAATTGCTGGGTAAATCGCTTGAGTAAAGTGAGAAGAAAGAAAAGAGCAAAAGTTCTAGAAATTTCTGGTTGAATCACTTGAGGTTTGCGCAATTAAAACTTTTTAAAAACATTTTGGAAACTCTCACCCATGAGTATTTCTCAGGGTTTTTTAAGAAGAGTTTCACTTTTGAAATAACGATAAAATCTAGTGTTTTTTCTGAGCAAGTTTCTCAGCAATGAAACCAATAAAAGTTTGAGAAATTGCTCGCTAAATCCAATGACTAAAGTGGTTTACGCAACTTCCCAAAAAAACTTTTGCACGCTCTCACTCATGCGAATTTTGCAGGGATTTTAGATGAAAGTTTTTCCTTTGGGGCTTTTAGAGTCTTGCTATTTAAATAATGAGGAATTTTATCGTTTTCTTCAGGGAGATTCTCGGGAATTGAGTCAAACTCTCAACTCTCTACAATTCGCTCCTTAAATATCGAGACTAAATAGTGATTTGCGCTATTGAAAACCTTTTGGAAACTTTCAGACAAAAATTTTTTGGGGCTTTTAGAGGATACATATGTCCTGTAAATAATAGCAAATTCCACAGTGTTTTTTTACGAGTTTCTCATGAATTAAACCAAGAAAAATTCGGGAAATTGCTGGTTACATCCTGTGACTGAAGTGCCACACCCCGGAGAACTTTTCAGCTTTTAGATAGGACTTTTTGTCTTTAAAAAATCACAAATTTCACACTTCTTCTTAACGAGTTTATCAGAACCTTTTCTGCTCAAAAAAGAGTTTCTCACAATATTTGCTGATGTATTAATCAGCAAACGTCCAAGAAATGTATGGTTAAATCTTGTGGATAAAACAGTTTACGCAATTGAAAACTTCTTTAAACCATTTTAAAAGCTCTTACTAATGAAGACTTTGCACGATTTTTAAAGCAGAGTTTTCGCCTTTAAATAATGACAAATTTTAGTGTTTCTGAGGCATTAAATCAGCAAAAGTTCTAGCAATAGGTATTCAATCCAATGAAAAATATGGCTCGCACCATTAAAAATATCCTTAAAACATTGATGAGAAAAATGTCATCAATGGAAACTTTTCAGGATTTTTAGATGAGAGTTTTTCTTTCCAGTAATGACGTTAAAAAATTTGTGAGGAATAAATCAACAAAATTTGTAAAATTTTGAATTTCAATTCAATGAACATGGCTCCCACAGTTGAAAAATGTCCTCGAAACCTTCTGAAAATTCCGTCAATGGGAAATTTTCAGGATTTTTGGATGACAATTTTTCCTTTTAAATAATGACATATTTCACTGCTTCGTTTACAGACTTTGTCAGAATAAATCAGCAAAAATGCTAATGATTGGTGTTTAAATCCAATACGACTTGCGCAGTTAAAAATGTCCTCAAAAGCTCTTTAAAACTGTCACCAATGAGGAATTTTCAGGGCTTTTAGACGAGAGTTTTTCCCTTTAAAGAATGTTAAATTCCGGTGCATTGTTTATCGATTACATCCGAACTAAATTGGAAAAGTTTCAGCAATTGGCATTGAAACCCTATGGCCAACATCGATTGCATAAATTAAATATTCATAAAAATTAATTGAAAACTCTTAACCACGCAACCTTTACAGGACTTTTAAAGAATAGTTTCTACTTTTAAATAATGTCAAATTTTCCGATTTTCCATCACATGTTTTTAAGGAATTAATTTGGTAAAGTTTAGTACTGAAGTCAAGAAATTAATGTTGTTTGCACAAATTTGAAATGTGTTATTAAACACTTATTCAGTAAACCAACTAAGGCAGAAAATCAGCAATCGACATTTTTGTCTATAAAAGAGTTCAGTTGAAAATGAGTGAATCAATGTGGTAAAAGTTCTAATTAAAATTAATAATCTCATGCTTTCGGGGGTTTGCAAAGATTATTAAACTTTCGACCTTTGGAGATCATCGATAATAGTTTTAAAGTAGTTCTCGAGTCGCTAATTAATTTTTATTGGCTTTGGTTGCCCCCATGGACTGTCTCCTAATTACGGGCACGTTGATGAATCAGAAATTAACTGTTAAACAATTTAATGATAAGTTAACGAAAAAGTTCGATTAAAATTATTTCTCAATATTTTTTGGAAGTTCGGTTGATGGAATCGACCAACCAGCCCCGGTAAATTAGCCTTCCAAAGAATTTTCGTGATCTAGGAAGAGAACGTGCAAAGTCGATTACAATGGAACGAGTTTTGTCGTTGGTTCATTTTGGTGTTTGTGCGAAAAAAAATACATTCTTCAGTCTGGTCGAGAACATGACGGTGAAAATAGCACACCGATTTGCTCTATTAGGTACCCAGATTGTAAAATTGGCTTTTTAAATAGTTTACATTCGACTGAGAGAAAGTCTTGCGATTTTTTCCTTCAGACGATGTAGGAAATTGCGCGCTTTGGGCGTGAGGCCCCGAAGAGTTCAACAGACGCTCGATCAACAACAACAACAATAACAACAACAACGCAAAAAATTGAGAAGGGAAAACAAAAAGCAGCTTTTTACCTTCCGGTTAAGAAGACTTTTCCTGAAAATTGCGCACAAACTGGTCACTGCTTGCCTCAACTACTCAATGCACATTTTCACATTAAAGTTCCGCACTAGAGCGACTTTTTTGTGCTCTCTGTGCACATCCCGACCGATTTTCCGCGACGCACATTACAATCGTTTGAAAGAACGGTTATAGGCCCGTAGTTTGTTGATACGAAACATTGAACCAGAGAGGCACAAGGCGAGAACAGAATAGTTCAGGGCAAAAGGCATTGCTCTCGAGTTTCGCCTGTACGTTAGCGGAAGTTTGCTTTTATTAGTTTAAAATCATCCATGTCGAGCCTCTAATAGCTTGTTTTTATCAGAAAAGTTCACTGTCAAAGACCGCAAACGGCCGCAACTGCAGGACAATAGCCCCTGAACCATGCAAACAATTTCACTTCTTGGATATTCAAACTAATATTTAAATTTACCTTCTTTTTAATTGCACGAACAGTCTCGAAATCCAGATACTTCACTCATTTTTTAGCTTTTCCAGTTCATAACAACATTCACTAGATAAATGCAAGTGTTTTTACTTTTCAACGCTTTCGAGCCAAATATCTACGTTCTGTTTGGCGTTAGATTGAATTATTTAGTCAGCTTTACACATTCACCTTCTTTGGCAATTTCACTCATTATTCACATTGTTGGCACCTTAGAGCCTCAGCAACAGCGCTTTAAAGACGCACTTTTTAATATCTTCAAAAAAAGCCTCGAATGATGAAAATTATTAGATTCATATCCAGAATATTCAGAGCCAATTCACCTCTTTTTATTTGCCCCAATGTAACATGTGCTTAAAGACTATTTAATTTTCGGTATTTAAACTTACCTCCTCAATAATAACATTTAATTTAAGCTCACCTTCTTTTAGCAACAGTCACTAAATGACTTCATCTGTTTATGCAAAGTATCAACGTACGGTTAAGCGTGAAATGCAATCGTTTAGCCTGCTTTAACTATCACCTTATTTCTTTGAAATGCACGCCAATTTCACTTCGTTTTCTAAAGTAAAACCTTCAAAAGCACTCCCTTGTCGGCATTGGAGTTGATAAAAATATTTTTTTCAATGCTAAGGACACACAAAATCTTTAACTTCATCTCAATAATTTCGCGCTTTAAATTCTTAAACTAACCTCCTACTCATTTGCACACACATTCTACCCACTTTATAACTCACAGGCTAAATTTTTCAAAACAACTTTGCACATTGAAACTTACCTCGTTTAAGGGTACGTAACTATTTAATTTAAACTCACCTTCACTTAGAAACAGTCACTAGGTATTAAACATCAATAGAGCCAACTTGTGCCAAAAAAATTATCAAAGTTTACCATTTAATTAACAGTAAAAAGAAGCACGTCACTACTGCGTTTAAACTTTCACCTTCGTTTAGTCAATGGCAAGTACTTTAGAAGTTTAAGATTGACCTCCAAAACATTTGGATATTAATAATTTGTATTTGATTAAAACGCACTTTCCGGTCACATCTTGTTTAAATATTAATTTAAGTACATTGCTTCGCATGTAACGTTGAAATAATCGAACATTCCAAGTGTAAAATCCATCTTTTCTGTAAATTTACAAAACACCGTTAAAATGGATTTTAAATGAACCCCCTTTGAATATACAGATCCTCTATGGTTTCAAAGATATTGACTTTATTTGAACCGGTAAAATTTGCGGCTGATAATAAAAAACACGTTTAGTTTAAACTCACCTCCTTACTATCGCGAACAATTTAAATGTTGTTTTTGGTTCTTAAAATTAGTCAAAGCGACCATTCTTATATTAATAGTGCAAAAAATAATTGTTGCCCTAAAAAGTTAATTAAACGTAAGGAAAAGGCGTTAACTATGAAGGAATAATTTAATTTAAACTGACCTCCTCATCGTAACGAATTTATAAAAGAGTTCAAAAGCTGCCAAGGCTTTGGGGTTTCAGTTAAGAATCCAGAAATGCGATTAAAACACCGCATTTTTTAAATACTTCGCAATGAAAACAACCATGTTTAAACTAGTTAAGATTACGAAAAACTCCAAAAAAGCTGATTTCCCAGTTGAAAATTATTTTGTGTTACGAGCTTCGAAAATCTAAATTTAGCATAAATGAAAGTTTAAGATATCCTTTAATGAGCAAAATTCACTTCTTTTTATTTGCCGGAATGTAACATGTGCTTAAAGACTATTTAATTTTCGGTATTTAAACTTACCTCCTCAATAATAACATTTAATTTAAGCTCACCTTCTTTTAGCAACAGTCCCCAAATGACTTCATCTGTTAATGCAAAGTATCAACGTACGGTTAAGCGTGAAATGCAATCGTTTAGCTAGCTTTAACTATCACCTTATTTCTTTCAAATGTACGCCAATTTCACTTCTTTTACTAAAGTGAAACCTTCAACAGCAGTCCCTTATCGGCATTGGTGATGACAAAAATGTTTTTTTCATTGCTAAGGACAGACAAAATCTTTAACTTCATCTCAATAATTTCGCGCTTTAAATTCTTAAACTTACCTGCTACTCATTTGCACACACATTCTACCCACTTTATAGCTCACAGGCTAAAATTTTCAAAACAACTTTGCACATTGAAACTTACCTCCTTTAAGGGTACGTAACTATTTAATTTAAACTCACCTTCACTCAGAAATATTCATTAGGCATTAAACCTCAATAGAGCCAACTTGTGCCAAAAAAATTATCAAAATTTACCAATTAACAGTAAAAAGAAGCACGCCACTACAGCTTAAACTTTCACCTTCGTTTAGTCAATGGCAAGTACTTTGGAAGTTTAAGATTGACCTCCAAAACATTTGGGTATTGATGATTTATATTTGATTAAAACGCACCTTCCGGTCCCATCTTTTTTAAATATAAATTTAAATACTTTGCTTCGCGTCTAACGTTGAAATGTGCTATTTTTTCAACAAATTTCGGATTTGTAACCGAACATTCCGAGTGTAAAATTCATCTTTTGTGTAAATTTCCAAAACACCGATAAAATGGATTTTAAATGAACCCTTTTTGAATATACAGATCGTCTATAATTACAAAGATATTGGCATTATTTGAACTGGTAAAATTTGCAGATGATAATAGAAAACACATTTAGTTTAAACTCACCTCCTTACTATCGCGAACCATTTAATGTGTAGTTTTTGGTTCTTAAAATTATTCAAAGCGACCATTCTTATGTTAATAATACAAAAAAATTTTGTTGCCCTAAAAAGTTCATTAAACGTAAGGAAAAGGCGTTAACTATGAAGGAATGAATTAAATTTAAACTTAAATTATTTTAATTAAATTAAATTAAAAATTTAAACTGACCTCATCGTAACGAATTTATAAAAGAGTTCAAACGCTACCAAGGCTTTGGGGTTTCAATTAAGAATCCAGAAATGCGATTAAAACATCGCAGTTTTTAAACACTTCGCAATGAAAACAACCATCTTTAAACTAGTTAAGATTACAAAAAAACTCCAAAAAAGCTGCTTTCAGGTTGAAAATTCTACGATTTTTGTGTTACGAGCTTCGAAATTCTAAATTTAGCATAAATAAAAGCTTAAAATATCCTTTAATGAGCGAAAATTCAGTGTGCAAATTTCGCACTGTCATCAAAATGTGCCATGACCCCGGCATTCAAAGGGCCCTTAGCCAGCAAAATCGATTCGAAAAGTTTCGAATAACAATGTAAATGCAATATGCTTAATGAGCGTTGTCTGTGTGTATATTCACGGCACATTAACCCAGGCAATGTATCGAATGTACGTCCTTTTGCCAGTTCAACTTGATAGCGATGGAAATAAAAATTACAAAAAGGAAACGTGAGCGGTTCCGTAATAATTTCGCTGTATTGTTAGTGCGATTACACTGTATGAAGGTAGCCTTGACCCTGGTCAATGCGACCAAGTTCGATTTAGGATTATTTAACCGACAAAGACCATCAGCTATTCATGGAAGATTTGTGATAAACTCACCGTACTGTGCTGGAAACCCCCTTTGCTAATTACATCGGCCTTAAACCATCAACAACTGAGTGAAAAGACTCAGAAACTGGTTCTTAAACAACTGAAAAACTAAGTAGTTAGATAGGCAAAGGAATTTAAAAAAAAACACACAAACGAGGTGTTAAAAATGCATGTTTCACTTTTTTATTTCAATAATAATAAAAATAATATTAACATTAAAAATAAAATCATACACTGACTGTACATAAATATACAGGACACCGCGATATCTTTTTGCATTTAAAAGAACTTACAAGAATAAAACACTCTGTGGGAACGATATTACGGTGTCCCTTACTTTCTAACTGATTTTAACTTACGCTACTTCTAAGAAAAAATGTAGTTATAATTAGTGTTCGAATTCTCTATTTACACCAGTAAACTTGAATGGGAGGGTTAAACGGGAGACATAACGATGATTTTGGTAAATGAAGACGGCCGGGGTGATTTAATGAGTTATTTAAGTTAGCTAAACACTGACCAACAGTTTGTTCAGATTGGGTATATAATAAATCGGGGTTAAGCAAACGCATAGAAGCACCGCAGTGATTCAACTGATCAATCATTTCCGGAGAAATCGCAATGGATTGAACAGCGGGGCTTCAAGAAAATCCTGTTCCTAACCGAACAAGCTTTGTGCTAAATTAACAGTTAAAGCGCCTAACCCTCGGATACCGAACTAAGGCTGCTTCTAGTCGAACTGAGGCCGATTCGGCTACAAGAGTCGGCCTGCAAGTCGGTCAGGTCTGAAGGTAATATAAGCGGAGTGTTCATGGGCCCATACACTCTTTCTTGCTCTTCCAGCTGCTGAGCAAAGGTTTCTTCTAGTTTCTGGAACAGTACAAAGTGTTAACCATCGGCGATGGACAACAGGACAAGTAAAGCATCACAACAGCGTAGCAAGCAGAACCGAGGACAAAACGATGACAAAGTACAAACAAATGGCAGCAAATAAATCCGACGTTGATGTACTGGCGATACCGTACCAAGACAACTACCAAAAACAACCAAATAAAAGGGTTTAGATACCTCTACAGGCAATAATTTTGAATATCATCGATAAATAATCCTCAAGCGGCCGAATCGTCAGGGTTTTCAAAGCTAAGCTTTCTGTCTTCGACCACTTTGCGAACGGGCAGAGCCCGATTTGAACTGGAATTTCTCGATGTTTCATTAAGAACACTCGTACTCCAGGTCCTTTGATGACCGCACGCCTGCTTGCGAGTAGCGATCGGACTTGCTGGAACCGAAACCGGTCCCTTCTGTTCAGGCACATCAAAGTCTGACGAACTACCTGCAGCTGCGATCGTTACGCGTGGCAGGTACTGCACGTATTTGCTGTGCAAAGCTTCACGGTGCAATCGCTCTTCGATTTTCTAATCAAATGTTTAGTGGTTGAGCCATTTGAAGCCAAAAAACATCCGCATTGGACCACAATTCAATTTACCTGCTTGCGCGGCTTCAGCTGCGCCTTCCACTCTTTCAGCTCGGACATGAACTGTTCTTCCCGCTGTTTCAGCTTCAGAGTCTCGTGCTCGAGCAGCATTTTCTTCTTTTCGCTTTGCAACTGCTCCAACTCCTTTATGGTTGCCTCGCTCATTGCTCTACATAAAAAAAAACCAAGATTAACAGAGTCCGTGTAAAAGTATCGCGCATTTATTGGCATCGGATAAATGGAACCAGCCATTTCTCACTTATTAGGAGATTCTGCGACAAAGCCATTTGGGTAATATTTTCAAAAGGAATATCTAACATCTAGTGAGTCATGAGCTTATTGTTACAGATTACATTCAGGTTTGAATACAAATACCTATGCATTTGGAACGGATGCATAGAACCCTCAAATACATTTATTTCCATAAGAAAAATAATAAAAGACTGGATACAATTCTGTCTGTATTAATTAAATTTGAATTAAAATTGTATTAATTAAATTAAATTAATTCCTAACCAAGAAGGCCGCCAAAAAATTGCGCCCTCTTTAATTACTAATTGAGTATTCATTGTTATATTAAATACAGGGTGTTTCTGAATAAAATGTTCCAAAGTTGAGATTCGATAGACCATGATACATAATCAGATTGATAATTTTAATTTTAACCACAGCATGCGCACATAAGTACTCAATATTACACCGAATTTAATTACATTAATTTTTTGTTATTTATTGAATTTACTATTATGCATTACGCTTTACCATTATCCTCTATAGGAATATCCTACATTTTGTAATGGATTACTTGTTGGACACAAGAAGTACGGCGGATTAATATTAACTGTTTATTAAGAAAACTTTCTGAATACTTTTCTGAATTACGAGTGTAATCTAAAATGTAGGTACTTATTTCTGATACACCCTGTATAATAATTATTAATATTAATGCACATTTTCGTTTTTATATGCATACGTAATACAAGTAATTATTTTTTACGTGGACGTTTTTAAGCCAATGTTGTTTGCCAAGCCATCTGTTGAATTTTAAAAGTGGTTACGCTAGATTTTATTATTGTTATTGTTGGACTTAAATATTGCAGTGGAAATTGACATTATAAAGATTAATCTATAAATCTTTTAGCTTAAACTGAGTTTAGTTTTCCGACAAGCACATGAAGTTTGATAGACTCTTTATATTTCTCTCTCTTTGCTTTGCTGATTTCAAATAAGTTGTCTTTGGACAGATTTTCTGTTGCACTAAACACATTTTCTTTTTCCTTTCCAGGTGGCCACGCAGCTTTCGGTGAATTTAGCATTACTTTGCCCCTGGTGGACATGTAGAACTTTTAGTCCCATATTCATCAACCGACTCGTACGGTGGATTTGGGTCTTTGCTCTTTCGCAGTTAATTTTTAAACTTTGGAAATATTGTGGGCGGCTTTGTGTTTTTACATCAAGCTCATTCTGAAGCTTTTCACTCTGAAAAACCGCTTCAAATATGGAAATTTGGGTTTCAGTACTCAATGCAAGAAGCATCCGCTTACTGGTAGTGTGGATTGGTTCCGATTAAACATATGATTTTTTCACAAGAAGTTTTCAAACTCTGAAAATCTTTTGGGCGTTTTTGTATTTTTACATCAAGCTCATCTAAAAGTTGTCTCTAAAGAACCGTTTCAAATATGCAAATATGGGCTCGAGTTTTATGCTTTTTTGTCAATAAGTCACTATACTATTGAACAGTATTTTGGAAATAAAAATTGCATAATCATCAGAACGGGAAGGAAAAAACTCAGTTTGGAAATCATAATTTCAAAGTCTTATCGTGGGCCTCAAGCAGTCCGGACTTGAATGTTATAGAAACTTTCTAGCATCAGATGAAGAAATCATTGCATAACGATTCTCCGCGAACAGTTCCGGCATTAAAGCCAAAAACAACTAAAATTTGGCATTTGCTCACCCCTAAATATTGCAAGACTAGTATATTCAGTGCCAAAACGCATAAAAGCCGTCATTTCAGCGAAAGGTGATGTTACTTCTTATTAAGGTTTGCTTTAAGATACTGCATAAGATAAAGTGCGTCCGAATATTTGTCAGTAAGTTTGTTGTATTTTTGCTAATTTGTTACATAGAAAAAGCAGAAAAATTATGTTGCGTAAAGGGACTATGAATTCATTTTTCAATAGAAGTAAATATAAACTATTTATTTATAACACATTGGACCTCGTCCGATCGTGGACATGTTAAGGCTCGTATATGCATGATGCATTGATTTAGTGGAGCTAATAACAACTGGCGCGCCAGTAAATTAAATTTGCTCGTGCAAATATCGACTTGCATGCAAGTTGAATCTTTGCATGCTTAGACCAAAAAATATAATGTCCGCCAGATTTCAGTCCAGTTTTCGTTTCGCTGGAGGTAGGAGCTATTATAGGATTAATACGCTCTTTAAATATGATTTTAAAAAAAGTGGCCAAGAACAGGCATATGAAAATATTTCAATATTAATGAACGGATGGACATTTGCAGACTATTCCACCATGAAATCACAATCAAAATGAAACTGGACTGCCAATATTGCAATTTTGTTCACTAAATCTTCATTTTAAATATCGTCGATTCCTATTCGACCAAATGCGCACTTAGCTTAAAACCCCAGTGAAGGAACTTACCTCAATTCTTCCAGCTGCTTCTGATGCTTCAGCTCAAACCTCTGTTGCTCTGCCTGGTATCTCTTCTTTTCCTTCTCTTGAAACTAAAATAAAGAATGTCTAGCAAGGTTTTTTTGAAAGCAAGGGCAACGACATACGTCTTTAAATTTGTTCTTTTCGATTTCGGGGTCACTAGCCCCGGATATGGAAATCCTCATCGACTCCCTGAACATCGCCTCTCTGGCTTTCATTTCCGTTCTAATTCTCTTTGGCAAATTCCTCTTCTCGGTGGTCTGTTTCTTCAATAGCTCCTCCTCCTTCCTTACAGCACGTCTCTTGATTTGCTCCTTCTCTTTTTCATGCCGGGTCAGCATTTGATGCCTGGAAAATTCCGTTTTCTTTTAAACAACCCCATAGGCTTTCCATCAACATTTACCTTTGCAGTATAAAAATGTCCTTGATTTGCCTCTTCATTAGTTGATGTTTTTCGTGAATGTGGCGCTCCTCGACTTCCCAAAGCGCTGCCTCCCTTGTTCTGCAACCCAAACACAAACGATGTTCTATCCCGCTGAATCAAGCAAATTGAATGTCATTACCTGGTAAGTTGCTGCTTTTGCTGCAAAAACTGGCGCTCCATCAATGCGATTTTCTCCCGATGAGAGTCGCTCAGACGCCTCAAAGAACTTTCGTGGTTTTCATTGAGCTTCTCCAAGAAGGTTCGCTCGCGCTCCGAGTGATCAGCGTCCATTTTATCCTTCCGCAGTTTGAATTCGTGCTTTCGCTTCTCTTTCGGCAGCAAATCCACCTCAGCCTGTGACCAAACAAACTTTTACCCCGTCGGCTTGGCGGGACTTCCAAGAATTACCTTTAATAACCTCAGTTCCTGTTTTAAGCCGTCCCTGAACAATTTGAGCTCCCGTTCCTGCTCTGATCGGATCTTCTTCGAAGTGGCTCGGAGGTCGGCGTCTTGGTGGGCTTCCGCCCGCTCGATTTGCACTCTAAATCCAGATTATTAAATAAAAGTGGGCAACTACAACAAATATAAATACCTCTGTTGTCTACTGAGGACCTCTAGATCATTTTCATAGGTTCTCTCCAAGTTCTGTCGTTCCTGTTCGAATTTGCGCTCCTGCTGTTCCAAAGCCAGGTTCTCCTTAGTGGCCAAATCTTGGAACTGTTTCTGTTCCTGCTTCTGCAGCAACTTGAGTTCTCTGTAAATTTACAGAGAAAAATCAACTCTCAGGTGGAAACTAAGGGCTGGTTTAGAGAATACCTGAGTTCCTGCTTTCGATTAAACAAAGGGTCCCATTGGGGATTGTCTTCGTCGCCATAAATCACCTTGCTGGTGGTAGTTGTAATCATTACGCCATCTATCATGAATTTTCTAGTGCGCTTTCTAGTCTTTCTGTTTAATATGGCTGCAGTTTGTGAAGCTGTTTTTGGGGGCTTCCGTAAAATAACCGCGTGATCTTCGATTTCGTCGTCGTTTTTCACTGAAAAATTAGAGAAAAGAATCCCGAATAGAATCCCAAGTGTATGAACCAACTTACCAGAATCCTTCCCATTGCTGCCCCTGCTTTCATGGCTCGCAATGGATATGCTTTCCACATCAGACTTGCTTACTGAAACCGGCCTTCTATGGTGCGAATCTGTGCTTCTCACTGAGCCGCAGTCACTATGAGACCTATGAAAAGTTTCAATTGTCATTTAATTTTCCAGTAGAAGAAACGCGTGATTTACCTGTCGCTAGTTGCAGATTCGTAGTTATCTACATACGCCTTTCCATTCAAAGGATTGCGCTTGTAGGTGTCTTCGGCACTGGATGAATAAACTATCCGGCCGTTCATTTTGTAGCTATCCAGAATGATGGATGTACCTTTAAAGAACGTGATAAAACATCCGGATGGTTTTATTTCAAGCAGCAATTTACCGCGAAGTTCGTCGCCGTAGTCGCTCTTGGTGCTGCCCGATTTTCCAGAGCTGCTGTTCGAAAGATCGCTGGTGGAACTTCTAAAGGTTTCAGCGCCAGATTTGTCGATGTAGGATGTTGAATCCTGATTGAAATTATTAGAATAAGTCCAGCCTATCGGCAGTGAGTGGTTGGGTTTACCTTGACTTGAACCTTCTCTTCGTCGATTTTAACGACGGAGACATGACTAGTATCCAGCAGCCTTGAATTGGCCTCGGAAACGTCCAAGCCGGAGTCGTTGATCACGTAGCTAGAGTCCGTAATTAATACCTGAAAAGACGATTAAATTTTGCTCGATTAACGTGTTAGATTCAGAAGTCTACCTCGCTTTCATCCAGTTTCTTTCCTTTGATGGGTTTGTCCCTAAACTCGCTAGGCGGTGGATACTCCAAAGAGTCCAATGAAGGGCAGAATTCCTCATCGGAGGACTCAAGTTGTGTTTTGTTGGTTTCATTGGCAACTATAACCACTTCGCCTGAACTGTGATTGCTAGGCGAAGCCGACGATGTTCTGGACATCATGTGGGAATTGTCGATGATTATTGGAGGATGGGTCGTTACCACTGTCACCTGCAAAACCCATTAACAAATCCCTATAGTCGTTTTCGATACAAGGGCAAAAAGTGTCAATCCGTCAGGATCTATAGGATTAACAAAATTCTTAGAACAAAAGCAATGAAAACTACCTGACTGATATTCGACGCTAAGCTATTGGATTGATCAGGCAAATCCGAGTTGATTGTGATGGTAGACGTGTTCTTGTTGCGCTCAGACTGCGGAGTGGAAACGATGACAAAGTTCATGCTGTCTTCTGGTGTGGTGCCACTAAAAACGCATTTAAATTCCCTTGACTGGGAGCCAAAAAACCAACTCACCTCGAGCTATTAACCGTCACAATGCTATCGCTGACACTCTCCACGGGCCGATCTCGCGACAATCGTTTGCCGAATTGGCTCTCTAAAGCCCGTTTTACTTGCGCAATATTGGAAGACCGACTCGCGTCGTCTGTGAAGTCTTTTGCGAATTCTGCCTTCGGTTTATCTGCAAGTTTCCGCAAATGTTTAGCTGGATTTTAAAAGTTCTCAATGGAAATTACCTGGAACTGGAGGCGGTGGTAACGGGATATCGGCGACTCTCAACCCCCGCTGATCCTCTTCCGGCGGTGTAACAGGAGGAGTAACTGGCGATGCTGGCGGAGTGGGCAAAGAGGGTAGAATTGGAGGTGGCGGTGGTGGAGTGGGCAAAACTGGAGCAGGAGGTGCAGACGCACTCTGTTCAGGTGGCGATTTAACGGCAGGGGATGGTTCCGCTCGAGAACTGCTTGATTTTTCTGGGAGAAGAGGAGGCGGAGGCGGAGCCGGACCCTTTTCCTTCTCCTGCGAGTGCTGAGTTTGCAATTGGGGCGGAGGCGGCGCCGGTCCTTTATCGTGCGAGGAACGCCGCATAACCGGCTCATCTTTCTTCTCACCTGCCTGAGAAAACAGCAATCATCTTTAAACCACATCTTTAAACTGGGACTTACAATGCTCTTTTCTGCCGCTGCGGCCACCGGAACCACCACTGGCACCTTTTTATCGTCCTTGTCTGAACTAGGCGACGGTGCTTCTGAAACAAACCCAAACATCACACCTGCCCACTTTTACCACCACAACGGGCAATTCCATACCTTTCGCATCGACATCATGGCTTTGCACTGACGTGGAGTCTTCTTCGATGTCCAGCGGTACATGAGACGTTCGGTCCTGGAAAATATCAACAAAATTTCAAGGAAAATCACACAAAGAAACCCACATAAAAACGGGGAAAGCAATAAAGGAAATTCAATTGCCTAAGCTAGTGAGACAATTAGTCTTACCTGTTTAACGTGAATAGGGAATGCAGGAGTACCAGAAGAGCAGCATGCATAACAAATAAAGCTGTGATAACATCAAATTTGAAGCTTGGGCAATTATACAGGTCGAGTACATATAAAGGGGGCTTGAAAATGGTTGATAATTGGGGAAAAGATTATTTGATTGAGATTTGCGACTATTCAAAATTAGTCAACAAGCTGTTTTTTCTTCATTGGATTCTAGCAACAATTGAGTAACTGTTGGGAAATGCAATATGCAATGATCTCTAAAAAATCTTCAAGAAAAACGATCACTTCTAAGCCACCCTGCCTAACAGTGAAGAAACGACACACCGTTGATTCTTTAAGAGACAGAATATAAACACCTTGCATATGCTGAACATGAAACAGTGGCCCTATAACTTACCAATTCTCTGATAAAGTTCTTTATGTTTACGGTACTTCCTAGAGCGCTAAGCATGAAAATATGTACAAAGCAAACATTAGCAATGTTAGACTTGGTAAAATAATTAACAATTTAAACAGTATGGTGCGTTATCTCGCTGAACAAATAAGTTTCACGTTTTTGTGATATGTTACCTCGGGATCATCATCCGTCAGCTCTTCCTCGACAACCTCGGCCCGATATTCCAGTAGCAATTCCGTCAGGGGCTTCACATCCAAAGTCCGATTAACAAACGGATGCCTCAGCAGGTCTTCGCAGTTGGGTCGCTTTTGAGGGTCCTTGATTAGGGATTTCGCGATAAAATCGTTGAAGTCTTTTGACCATTTGGACGGCTGTTCCAGTCTGGTTGGGAAAAATGCAATAAATCACTGCTCAGCTCTACATTGAGCAGCGTAGATCGTACCTGGGGGGATCACTTTTTTGGATCTTTAACAAAACCCGCATGGGCGACATCTCGTGATTGGGCGGCTCCATTTGGGCGAATTCAATAAGCGTAATGCCCATGGACCAAATATCAACCTAAAACTCCCAGAAATCAAACAGCAATTCCAGTTTTTTTGGGAAATTTACCTTGAAGTCATAGGGATTGTCTCGGAAAGTCTCGCAAAGAACCACTTCGGGGGCCATCCAGTACGGCGTGCCGATGAAGGTATCATGCTTCTGAAGAGTCGACTTGTTTTTCGCAGATACGCCAAAATCGGCTGAAATCAACAAGCAAATATATGTTTAGTGGAAGCCTTACACTTGCTCAAGTACCGCTTAATTTAATAATTAAGATTCTCAGATGGGAGAGCGATTGTAACTTAACTCGTTGATGAGGATCTCATGGAAGGGTTTTTTTCTGAATGCATTTTGTGATCCAAAAAGTCGCATGTTGCGTTTTTGCATCATGCAGTGCTTAGAGGCAAAGAATAAAAAACCCAAATTGAGCCGAAGAACTTCAAACATGCAACGAGAAATGGCGGCAAAAGCCATTGATGTAAAAAAAAACGCCTTCATGTGCTTTAGACCTCATTCGAGCCTTTGATCAAGTGAAACTATTCAAGATTCGACCGGAGAAGCGTAGAAATTTAATAGTTTAAGATTATTTGGGAGAACATAAAAACAGAAGAGAGTTAGAGGATTTGGTGATTAGTGGTAAAAATATTGTGGTTGTTAAAAGTACATAAAAAAGTTGCAGAAAAAACCTGAAAAGTTTGGCGAAATCAGGAGCGAAAAACCGACATTTTTTCCTGCAAAAAGATAGCAGTGATCAACACCTGACGACATTAGCATTTATCTACCAAGAACACATTAACCCATTAAGCGATGGACAGCATTGATAAACCTCATGTGCAAATAATTACTTAACACTGGTTACGTATTGGGCTTGCGGCGATTTATGTCTAATGGAAATGCAAATACAAGAATCGGTATTGGTGTTAAAATATTTCGACAACATTCTGATAAAACAGCATTTTGTATCAGCGTAAAAAGGAAACGGGCGGCCGAATGTCACCTTGAATGGTGGATTTTTCGAAAATTATCAGACTTTTGAGTAATCCGACTATGATAAACTGAAACCTGGATCGCATTCATATAAATCACCAATTTTTATGTGGTATGGATTCAAGAAGCCCCTGAGGGGATTCAGGATATTAAAGGCTTAGAAGGTTTAGTCTACAGGGCTCGCCTTATTCCAGACTTTTTCAAGTTGATGGATTCATTCAGACAAGTGTTGCAAGTTGCTTGAAGATTTTAATCCGAATTATCAAATTGGGTCGCACCAACACCCAATGTTTTTTACAGCGAATACCCAGATCAATAAAGTGCGTTTAACGACATTGATGGCTGAATCAGTAGCAACGACTAAAAATAGCTCTAATAACATTTAGTCGCATTTATACCCAACACGCGGGCCAGGAAAAACTATTAATGAAATTCCCATCGCGCAACGACCAGCTCTGTAGTATGACACAGCAGTGTTGATGAATGTTACTTGGCCAAGAAGAGAAACGGTAAAATGGTGACTCATTTCAATATCTTCAGTTCATTCATCAAACAAACAAGAGTCCGACCCAATGCGATCAACAAGGTGGAGATCGGCTTATCTGCTTAGCCTAGTTGTGGAATTTTCGACTTTATTAAACTGGCAAAACAGTAAATCGATTCGGCTCGCTTTGAATTGTTTAAATGGGTTGAATAAGTTCAAGTGTTAATCCAACATCTAATTAACACCAGTGAGATATATTTGCTTATGATGAGTATCACTAATTCCATTAATTGTGATTTATCCTTTCCAAGAAAGCCCACAAACACAACAGAGCTATAAATAGAATCAATACGCCGATTAAGTAACACGTCAATAATAGCCACCAGGACAGCCATAAAAATGCAATTTCTCTTGGAAAGTGCACTATTGAAGGCAATTAGCAGTTTACTCAGTTCGTCTACTTACCAATTTTAACGCCACCTGCCATTGTAAGCAGCACATTGCCCGCTTTGAGGTCTCTGTGGATAACATGGCTTTTGTGTAAAAACTGCAGCCCCTTGCACATATTCTGGCAAACGTAAGCGATTTGAAGCTCAGTTAGCGGCTTTTCCAGCTCAGTCATGATGCTGTCCAAAGCACCCCCATCACAGTATTCGATTAGAAGCCATAGCTGGAATGTACAGTGAATTCACATTGAAACTGGAATTCTTTTTTAGGGCAAATTCTACCTGTTGTTCCTTTTGGAACGCTTCAAGCAATTCCACTATATTCGGGTGCTTGATTTCCGTTAAAATGTCGATTTCTATCATGAAGTCTGCCAGGTCATCTTCGCCATCCAGCCGGCACATTTTCGCTGCTGCCAACATCCCACTTTGCCGATGTTGAGCCTGGAAAATCACATTTCCACCGTTTCCAGCCTCCATAAACAATCACGCCTAAATACCTTGTAAACTTTCCCATAAGCTCCATCCCCTAATTCCCCAATCATATCCCAATATTCCTCAGGATCGGTTTCCATTTTCACGTTGTTGTAAACCTTCTTCTTCTTGGCATCGTTGCCGCCAAAGTGCAGCACTTTTTTAATATTGTTAAAGAACGACATGTTGGTTTTTCTCACTTTTACACACTTGTGTTTGATTTCAGGCACTGTTTACTTAAACTAGATCACAGGGTTTAACCGAACTTTCTGTGTCGTTTTCTCATTGTATTTGCGGGTGGTTTGCCTCAATTGGAATCTAAGGAAAAGCGTCAAATTGATTGTAATTTAATCTCAAATAGGAAGTTTAGAAGGTTTCAATGCAATAACGGGAAAGTATTATCTTGCAAACACCACAAGTTTATCATGTTTACTGGATTTACCACACGCACGATGCTGCACTAAATTTAGAAGAATATTAGGAAAAATTTGAACTTCAATAAACAGTTCTCGGATCTCTCGGAACAAATCTCGGATTTCCTTCGGTAAATTAATTATTTAACCATGAAATGTGGGTTTTTTTCTCACAATTTTTGAACAGATTTTCGTTTCAGAGTAAGAACATTTGATGACATTTTGAACATGAACTTCGAAAGAAAAATCTTTCCAAACTGATGAGTTTTCGGGCTCTTAGACCGTCCGGGCAAATAATTTCTTCATGACTCAGACGCTTGCATGGTCAGAGGTAGTTTGTATATCTTCATTCATCAAAAAGTTTCGTTAATTAGTAAATATCGACTGAAATTAATTGAAAATCGATGTTTGCTATTGAATACGAAAATTTCAAGTTGCAACTTGCGCTAGTTTCGGAGTTCTGAATTGTTCTTCTTTTCCTGCATTTACCAATTTTGCAAAAATTGTTTTAATTGGGACTTGCCCAACACTTTCGGCGGTTTATGTCGCCACTGTGCCCTAAACATTGTGCAAAATCCAAGTTTCTGCTTGTTTTATTTTGGAAGTTAGGAATTTTTTAAACTGTGCTTTTGAATTTGAATGCAAAATATTGCAGCTATTTTGAAGGATTATCTGGATGTATTTTTAGCAAAAAAATTCCATTCGTTTCTACAGTAGATCTTCAACTGGGCCCCGCAAGTAAGTAGGTGTTACTGAGATAAAGTCCCTTATATCAACAGTAAATAAACAGGCAAATTGCATGTAAACTGCGGAAAATCTTATTAATGGAAAAAACAAATACCGACTGAAATCAGAAGAGATTATGGAAAGTGATTGTATAGTATATGGCTCAGGCTGTTTATGTTGATGAGTCCAGATAGATTTAATAAGCTGTAATCTTGCAGCTATTTTGGACGATTATCTGGACGCATTTTTAGCACAAAAATCCCATTAGTTTCTACAATAGTACACCTACAACAGGAGCCTGCAAGTAAGTAGGTGGTAGTGATAAAACCTCATATACCAACAGAAAATAAACAGGCAAATTGCAGCCAAACTGGGGAAAATCTGGCCAAAAATTACCTAAGCAGGGGACCCCTTGGAGCCCTAAAAACCCACATTTCTCGTCAAACAAATCGATGTCGCATGACTGATGCAGTGAAAGGAAATGTCAGAGCGACAAGTTTATGGCCAACAACCTGCTCTCCAGACGGAATTTTCCCGTATTTTCCACACTTACGATTTCAACACCTTTTCACAAACACCAGGAAAACTGTCCCGGACACCTACGCACTCCCGTTCGGACACCTGTACGCACTTTTATCGGACGTTCTGTATATTTTTATTTCGCCGTAACTCGCAGCCATGCCAATTTCAGTAATTTCACCGTTTCCGTGCCCCGCTCGCCCCTTTTACACCACGCCTTTACCTGACATTCATAGTGACGTATTCCGCCAGTACGTTCCTCAACACACTAATTTCCGATTGATTTGTGCTTTTTTCGCGGTTTAATAGGCTGCAAAAATCCCTAAATTAATCCCTTTAGGCTGTTTGGTAAATATTTCAGCCGTTTAAGTCACTACAGTTCATTTTAAGGCTTTTCAAAGTCTGGTTGAGATCATTACTGAACACCTTCCTGCTCGCAGTGCCATCTAAGTTCGCTAAGTGGCCATGACAGCTAGGTGCCAAAACTCAAAAGTTTCCAGTTTTGATTTTCTACGGAAAATGTGCAAATTACAGTGAAAATTAAGCAAAAAGTATGAAAATTCACCAGCGGCAAAGATGGGCAAGCGGACAAGCATACGAAACCTGCAAATTATGGCGGCCCTGGTAAGTAAAATTTAAAAAAAATTGCTATGAAAAGCGATCGAAAAAATCGTGTTTTTTTTATAACATTGTTCCAATGCGGCTTAGTCCCATTACCCACAACCTACACTTATGATCAGTGAGACTCAGGAGACCTAGTGAAAAAAATTTCTTTAGAAAAAAAATTATTTTTGGTCTATCAAATGGCATAAAACTACCGCGATTGGGAGCTCTGTATACATATAAAAACTTAATTTAAAAATTAATTATAACAATATAAACTTCAATTCAGCTTTCCTTCGCCAATATAGGCAAAAAATGCTTGGAAAGGCTAAATTAATTGAGAAAATTTGTGCTAATCGTACATTTATTTGTTCCTTCACCAATATAGCATCAAATACTTCGCCACGCTCAATTAGCTGCGAAAAACTTGTACTTTTAACTTCTGTTCTACTACAGAAAAAAGCCGTACTTACATTTATGTTTTAGTACGCAGGAAAATTTATTTTTTTTTAGAAGTGGAGAAGAAAAGTTACGGAAATTATGAAATGAGGGGTGAAAAAGGTTTAGTTTCCGATCTACGTAATGTAGTATAATTCCAGACTAACTGCCTTGATATGTAAATATTTTAATTTAAGTATGTATTTTTACAAATTGATTTCAATTTAACAATCGACGCAACCAAGTTTTTAGTCTATAAATAAGTTATACAGAAAACGAAATTGATCGGCTATTTCCCATTATAAATATTTTTTTTTGCCTTTGTGCGGTATTAAATCTTTTTAATTCATTATTAACAAATTAACTATTAAATCACTTTTTTTAAATTATTTTTTTTAGTAAACCCCTGAGGTACGGAAAACCTCGGCATTGAATCGGCGCTTTCTGTTTCTGCAAGCGTGATATACAGGGTTTCGTGTGTTTCATTCAGGGGCGTGATGTACATTCAAATTTTAATCGTGAAAATGAAGGAACTCGGAAAAATAACTAGAAAACTCCATGTAAACATGTGTTAACAAACGGTTTATTTTTTAGATACACGGTGTTAAAACTAGAAATTTTATTCTGTAGCCGCTCTTTTGTTAGTTTTTTACTTCAAATTTGGAGCGCCGATCTCTGAAGTACTTCTACGCCGGCCTCTGAAGACTAGTGAAGATCATAATTAAGCGTGTTGATCGTTTGTCAAAAATGTATAAGGGGATATATATATTGTAACGGAAATGGCCTGGGGTACTCACGTTTGGAATGGGGGGATCAAAATTCATGGTATTTCAGTAAATGGGAGCCCCATTTGCGCCCCATTTACTGTCAAATATGACACTGACAAGCGGGAAGTTTCGCACCTGTTCTGGAGATTTCGAGAACCATCTGGGTTACCTCAATCTATATAAGCGACGACGAGAACCAGACCGGGGGAGTCACTTCACTTCCCCGAGTCGAGCACGTGCCTCCTTCAGAGGCAGTTCCAGGATTAGTTCGGGAGTTCATCGTTGGCGTTGCATACTTGAAATTCCGGCACTTCCTCTTACGTTATCTTCAGCAAAAATGGGCGATTTTTCCAGCGACGAAAGCCGCAATCGCTCCTCAATAACTTCAAACAGTGCTGGTACCTCGAGGAAAATGGGTAAGAACAAATCCCAATCCGCAAAATTCCCTACCAGAGACCCTGACCTAAAGACTCTCAGAGCCGAAATTAAAGCTATGCGGCTTCGAAATTCCAAACAGGACGACCGCATTAAGACCCAAGCCGCCCAAATTCAAGAGCCAACCCGGTTACTCACTTTGGAATACCAAAAAAACACGTCCCTACAAACTGCCCAGCCCCCCCAGACTGTCCCCGTTCAGACAGTGTCTGAAAAAATGGAAGTTGATGAATTCCCGGCCCTGCCGAGCAAGACCGCACTCAACTTCCCAAAAACTTTTAACGCGGCCCTCCACCATTACATAGTGCAGCACGCGGACGCCCCTGAAAAACCCCACAACAAACCCCCCAAACTTCTGCCACCTCAACCCTGAAAGACTCTTCGGCCCCCAGCTCCCAAGCGCCAAGTTCAGAACCACCAGCCCAAGAAACAGCCATTCCCATCGTCATCCGTAATGTGGCTAACTACAGACGACCATCAGGCAATCACGAAACTCTTCTCTCGTGAAAAGGTGGAATTCCACACACACCTTGCTTGAGGACAAGAAACTCATTGCTATCATCAAAGGTTTCCACAAGATGACGCTCCTTGAGATCCAAACCGAATTGGAGGAACTGGGCTTCCACCCCTCCCAAATGCAATTCTTCAAAATCGGCAACGCAAAAATCCAGACCAACATGGTCAAAATGCTCCTCCCAAGAGAGGAAACCCCAATCTTCCAGGTTAAATACCTGCTTAATCTCGCCGTGGTCATCGAACCACAAAGAAACTCCCAACCAAACAACATCAGGCACTTTCCACAGTGCAAAAAGTGCCAAAAATTCGGCCATACCATGTCCAATTGTGCGGCAAAACCTGCCTGCCACAAGTGCGCTGAGGGCCACTTCTATCTAGAATGCAAAAAGCCTCGAGACATCCCGGCTAAATGCATCAATTGCAACGGCCCCCATCCGGCAAGCTATTTCGCTTGCCCGAAAACCCCCAACTTCATAGCCCAAACCCAGATCAAACAGAAACTAGCCAGTTTCCAGAACAAACAAGCCAGTTTCCAGAACAAGGTCGACTCAACGATTTCTTTCGCCGCCAAAGTGGCGCAAAAACCTTCGCCCAAACCCCCAGCCCCCCAAAAGCCCCCCGTGTGCAGCAAGCCCCAGCTTCTTCTCCGGGCCACCAAAGCGCCAACCTCAACCCGGCGCTCATCCAGCTGCTCCTTATGCCTGAATGCGAAATTCAGGCAAAAATCAATCGCATAGCGGCAATGATTAATAGCTGCCCCGCTCTACAAGCACTGGCATGCCCTTAAAGCCCGCGGGAGTTCACATCGTGTCCTGGAACGCCAACTCTCTCTTTTCCAAAAGGTTTGAATTTGAAGGCTACCTCCGGGAAAACGATGTGGACATCGCGCTCCTCCAGGAAACTTTCTTGCAACCCCAAACGAACCAGAAACGACCGCCCCAACAACAAAGGCGGGGGCACCGCCATCGTAATTAAAAGTTCCCTGGCACACTCTCAAACGCCACCAAGCACGAACACCGTCATTGAGCCATTATCCGCAATATGAAAAACTCCCAAATACGAATAATCTCCGCTTACAAGCCCCCCCGAGTTCACACTTCTCAGCAAGACTACGACAGCCTTCTCGACAACAGCCTGCCAACTCTTCTCGCAGGCGACTTAAATTCAAAACACGTCTCTTGGGGTTGCCGCAAAAACAACGCCGAGGGACATAAATTGCTCAAATACTCACAAAACTTAAACTTCGGAATTTTTGCGCCCTCTGAACCCAGCCAGTTCGACCACAGGACCCCCAACATACTGGACATCGCACTTGCCAAAGACATCTCCCACACGATTACCTTAACCAACTCCGACTCGCTCAGCTCAGATCACAATCCCATCATCATCAACATAAACGAACAATACGCCTGCAACCCTCTTGCCCCAATCCCCCACATTGACTGGGACGCCCTCTCATACTACCTTGGAGAGGCTCAAATTCAGGACCACTCCGCATAATGCTAACGACCTAAACTTAGTGAGGATGTACATCCTCACTAAAACCCTAACAAAAACCATCACCGCCGCCGTCTCTAAAGCCACAACCGTAAAAACTAACAAAAACCAAAATCCCTTCAGCCTCCCACCCGAAATCAAAACACTAATCAAATCCCGTAACAAGCTCAAACGTAGAGCCAAACAATTTGCAGACTCCGAACTAAACAAACAAGCTAATAAAATTTCCAAACAAATCAAAATCCAAATTAACTCCCTGAAACACGAAAAGTGGTCCGAATTCTTGGAAAACATACCAACTGGCCTCGCTGACGCCTGGAAAGTCTCCAAGGCCTTGAGAGGAACAACAAAAACTTTCTTTCCCCCCATACATGGCGAGAGGGCACTGGTTTATACGGACGAGGAAAAAGCAGAAGCTTTTGCCGACTCCCTAGAACGCCAATTCTCGCCCAACATGTCTCAGACGGACGACCTTGATTTCGAGGAGGAGGTTGAAAACATCCTCCAAGAAATCAGGCACAGACAAACTCCCCCAAACTCCCCGGCCATACCCCCAGTAACGCTCCCCGAACTCAAAGCCCAAATCACCGCCCCCAAAACCCGCAAAAGTCCCGGTCCCGACCAAATTTCCAACAAAACCTTCAAACTCCTCCCAGAAAACCTCCTTAACCAACTCCTCACCCTAATCAATGCCTCCTTCACCCTCAGAACATTCCCAACCCTATGGAAAACCGCCTCTATCATCCCAATCCCCAAACCCTCCAAAAACAAGACCTTTCCGCAAAATTGGAGGCCGATCAACCTCTAATCCTCAAAAACATGATTCCGTACTGCAAGCGGCCAGGCTAATTCAAGATCTTGAATTAGCCTGGCCGTTTACAGTACGCGATCGTGGCATCGATGCCACGATCGCTGCCCAGGACAAGGGCCCTACTGGAGTCATTTGCCTGGACATCCAAAAAGCGTTCGACAAAGTATGGCA
Organism: Dendroctonus ponderosae; assembly: GCF_020466585.1. Taxonomy (NCBI): domain Eukaryota; kingdom Metazoa; phylum Arthropoda; class Insecta; order Coleoptera; family Curculionidae; genus Dendroctonus; species Dendroctonus ponderosae. The sequence continues at coordinate 47,500,063 of NW_026017110.1, read as the reverse complement.
CGAGGGGTTAATCTGGAAACTCCTCCACCTACACAAACTCCCCTTAACCTTCGTCCAKTATGTGGCAAGYTTTCTCCAAAAGAGAAAGTTTTTCATATCACTGAAMGRCACCAAATCCTCYATTCGRTCCATCRAGGCCGGGGTYCCCYAAGGGGCCCCGCTCTCCCCAATCCTTTATAACMTTTTCACGGCYGACGMCCCCAAAAMCCCGCACACTAAACTAGCCCTATTCGCCGACRACACTGGCATCTACTACTCAAACCGAAACYTCAACTACATCGTTCTCACCCTCCAAARACCTCTCTCCTCTCACCTCGACGCCTTCCAGGACTRGGCCGAAACCTGGAAAATYCAAATAAACCCAGACAAAACCCAAACCTTACTCATAACCAACAAACGAATTACTTACAAGACCCCCAGACTTACACTAAACGGCTCCCCCCTCGACTACGCCAAAACCATTAAGTACCTTGGGATAACAATAGACCCCAGACTAAATTTCAACGCCCACATCGTCACTGCCCTCAAAAAAGCCCACCGAACCACAGCCTGTTTGTACCCCCTTCTAAACCAAAAAAGCACCCTCTCCCATAAAAACAAAATTCTGATTTACAAACAGGTCATCAGATCCCAACGTTTTTTTTACGTTTTTTACGTTGCCCCCATCCTTAACCAAACCTCCAAATCCGCCATTACCAAACTCCAAAGATTCCAAAACAAAATCCTCCGGCGAATGACGAGACCCCCTGGTATGTCCGCAACTCCCAGATTCATGCAAACCTCGAAATGGAAACCATTGAGGACTTCATTTCGAGGCTTCACGACAAGTTCAAAGCCCGCGTCCTATCACATCTAAACCCCCTAATCAAATCCACCTTCGCCCAAAAAATCCCAAGACACAACTACCCTACACCAACAAGCCTCATGGCAAACCCCCCTTGGTACCACCCACCGTAGCTGAACTGACCAACAAACCCCCAACAACAAACGCTTGACTTTCAAAAGCCCCCCAACTCGCCCCCCGCGCAAATCGCTTCCTGGAGCCATAAAAACCTAGAAAAACTTCCCCCCTCTAGTTTCAAAAGCCACAAAACCGCCCAAAAGAACCACCACTAACACAACACACCTCCGCTGAAAAGCAAACCCCCCCAACACCCTCACCCAGGTATCCTCAAGGTACCAGCACAAAAGACGCAAGGCCTTAAATGGCTAAGTCTATAAAACATCCACGCACAGAAAAGAATTGCGCAGCCTTTGGGTAAAAACAGGGGACTTTGCTGGTACTCTGCATCGCCCTTCTGACCCATTTATTGACCGTTTTATTCGACCGATTTATTCAGTGGTTTCAATCAGACGAATACGCTTTCCTACGGCCTGCTGTTGGAAAATGAAAATAATGTAAATGTCCGTGATAGACTCCAGGCAAACTATAGGATTTTATATGGCTCTGGATAATTGGGCCGATGATATATATATACCTTCGGGCCAATTATCAGTGGATATCTTTTGCAAGCAGGGTTTTCCTATGTGGCTGGTTTGGCAGCCTTTTTAACCCTGTTGAATATCATATTCTACTGCTGTATGTAGACTCAAGGCAAGATTGCCAATGTGCCACTAAATCCTATGAAAAACTTGAAGAAACTTTGAAGGATTATCTGGAAGAACTGCATGCCTCCATTTTGGGAACCCACTGGGATGTTTTGGTGCAGAAATATCTTATTTCTTGTGGCCTGCTGATTTTTTTCTCAAAGCTCCGGTATCTTTTGCTATGAAACTATGATATTGACTCGATCACTTTGGGCTACACTGAAGCCTATGTGAATGGCTTAGAGCTTGCCTGCATGTGCTATATTTCTAAGCCTCTCACTCAGGCTATTCGAATTTACCCTTCAACTTTCGTTAGTGAAATATTGCTGTTTCTGCTAACCGTGTTTTCCGCCCTTGCTTGCTACGCGCCAAATAACAAAGTCTTCATGCTGCTGCTGATTCCGTTGGTGGTGCTCAGAAGTACTATTCAGAGCACGTGGAGAGAATCGCTGGGTGGAGTAGCGGCCGGCCCAACTGCTCCGTTGGTGTTTGGAATATTAGCCAACGAAACCGCATTGACTCATTTAGTTGTGGTGCTTTCCACTTGCATCCCATTGATGATGTGCTGGGTAACCATCAGAATGTGCTCGAAAACCCAGAACGAATTGGGTTCAGAACAAACAGTCAATGACAACAGTTGCTTGTACTTTTATTAAAATTACTCCTCACATTAATATGGAAAATATTTTGCTAAATAGCCTGGCCATCAGCACATAGACTGGCATGAAGATCAAGGCCACTATCATGAAGATTATGAACACGACGATGGTTAATTCGCCGAAGAGAATGGCGCCCTTGATGGCCCGATCTTTGTTGTCTTCTGTTTCTACAATATCAATCGCTTTATCCAAAAGAAAGCGAATGAAGTAGATCAATCCGTCCACTAGAGGCATCAAGTTCCATAGCATTACCAGTATGGTGATGGCCGCAGTATATGCTTGAGTGCAGAACGAAGTGACCAATGTGAGGAATGTGATTTCTCTGAAATGTATTCAGTGGCAGTTTGGAAGTGATGGGATTGGTTGGACGTACTCATTCCTGGGCACGCTACTTGATTCCTGATAATCCACTACGGGTTCCCTGATCATATGCAACGTGTATAATAAACCAGACTGCATAAATCTCATTGCATTTTCCGCTTTGGTTCCTGGTTGAGCTATTCTGCTTTGAACCGATTGATTTTGGGTGGACAATTGATCTCTTCTGGAAGGTTGATTGGAAAAACTGCCGTAATTCTTTGCCGCAGTGTTTGTAGCACTTAAGCCAACCGCTTGGTCGTTTACGTCAACTAAAAACTCCGCAAATATGAGTTTTTTGGGGGGTTTGGAGCTGTGTTTATACTTGAAGCAAAAGCTGCAGTATTGTAGTCTGGTGGCAGGGATGTTTTTTGGAGGATCTGACCTTTATTGCTGCAACCTAAAAATTGATATGTAAGCTCTACAACTTATCCGGTTGCAATCAGACACCTGTAAAATGCTGGGTGACTAACTGCGGGTTTTCACGTCTTCGGGCTTTTTTCCCCTGATAGTGTTTCAGAGCTGCACAGTCTAAAAAGTCCCCAGAAATAAGCGCCCGTATTATCCAAAAAGACACAGAAATTACCAGTGGGTTCCATTGCGTGCACCCAGCGGCCCGTTTAGAATCCATTCCAGTGTTTTGTGCTCATAAGAAACTGCTCAGAACTCAATTTTTTAACAAAAAATGTGACAGAAGAATCTGACGCTACCAGATTATTAAAATGCATTTATCATAACGGCAGGTAGAAAATATACAAGGTGTATTTTATTGGTTTTCGGGAGCCTTAATCGATTTTATGTTCACGATGTTAAATGAAACTTTATTTTTCACTGTTTGCTCAATTCAAGCGAGAAGATGCTCAAGAATATCTGTAAAATCACTTGGAGAATATAAATCTACTCAATTAATGAGAAAATTTGGTGATTTTTTGGCAAATTTCTATACAATTTTAATGTAAAATTTAAGATGACCATGATTTTAGTTGAATTTCATGAGCATTTGTTCACTTTTTCCTCACTTCAATCAAATAATTATTGGAAAAATGTCTTTAACGGCAATGGAAAGACGCAACTGTCTTTATAAATTAGAGAAATTTATGGTTTTGATGAGTTTTTGATAAATGCTTGTAAATTTTTCAAAAATCTGACATTTTGCTGCAAATTTGCTCATTTTGAACATTTCAACCCCGGAATTTGAATGTCTTTAGCAGCACTAGAAATAGACAAGTTTATTCTATAGGGAAAGTGTGTGTTTTATCGAGTTTTTGCGATTTTTGGCGCAATTTTTCTATAGTTTTGTTAATACTTTTTAATGTTTGTTTAGTTCAGTTACGTTTAAGAAATACCCAAAAAGTGTCTAATATCACTTGGAGCATAAATCAACTCGATAAATAAGAAAAATTGGAGATTTCTATGGCTTTTTGCTAAATTTCTAAACAACTTGTCATATTTGAGGAATTTAATGTCAGACGAAATTCTACTGCACGCTTACGAACTAATCTGACATTTTGTTGCCTAATTGGTCTCAAAACTCCGCTTGACTAGTCAATGAAGTATGTCGCAGCTCAACTCACGGGGTCAGTTTAATGGTGTTCGTTGACGTGAAGCAGTACACATTTCGCTCCTCATAAAATCGTAAAAATCGAAGTTTTTTGCCCATTTGGTGCCCAAAATTTAACAATTTTTGATAAAGTAAGTTCGTCTGAATCGTTTCGTGCAAAGTTCTCGACCGGTAAAGTGCTTTTAAAGAAAAAATTCGACTTTAAAAATTTTATGAATTTTTGACGTTTACTGTCAATGCGGATCAGTTGTCAAGTCAAACAAGTGAGAAAAACTATATCACCGATCATAAACAAAGTGATTGCGACACGAATCGGGAACTTCGGGACAATTTTTGGAAAATCTGACAAAATTGGCGAGTGTTTAATTTAGTATGCCGAGATCCCATTTTCTATATTTGTAAATAGGAATTTTTTTTGTAAATTTTCACATTTTTCAGTACTTTCTGATCGAGCGCCTTGAGCAGGGTTTCTCCAAACTTTTTTGATAATAGAACACTTTGCGAACTAATAAATTTTAACGGAACACTTGGTTTATTTTTGAGTTGATTTCTACTGAGCTTTATTTGAACACCTAAAGAAAAAAATGGTCTCCAACATTTTTTATGAGCAAAAAAACACACTTCAAATCGAAACTTTATTTTTAACACCTTAAAAAGGGTCGCAGGGCGTATGAAGTAATGGGTATGTCAAATGTCAAGTAAATGTGTTCGCGGAACACAGTTTGGGAAACTCTGACCCTGAGAGTTTTTAAGGTAAAAATGCAAATAGTTGTAAAAAATTAATTTAATACTTCAAAATTAACATTAATAGTACAGGTACTTTACAGTTATTGTTCGTTTAACACAAGAACAGCCACATTGGTGGCGGCAATTGATTTATCTATAAAATCCAGATAATTAGCCGGAACCTGAAAAGGAACTATTGTTGAACAGCGATTCATTCGCTTTGTCGTACATTCAATTATTTATATTGTGAAAAAGTTTCACGATTTTCTTGTGTAGGAGTTTCAGCTCTGTGTAATACAGCAGATATTTCCAGATTTATATTGTTTGTGCTTGTTTTGCTCAAATCGTCCATATAAATACTTACAGCCATTTTAGATCGATTAAAATCGCTCTTCAGGAATTGCACTTGGGCTTCTTTACACTTCAGTTCATAATACACAAGGTCGTCTCTAATATCTTCTATTTTATTGTAAAGTAATATTTTCCGAAGGAGTTCCAATGGGAACCACAATTGCTTGCTGCTGTACGCCACTGACATTACCAGCAAAGCTCTTCTAATGGGAGGTAGAAATCGTTTGAGCATTTAATTTACGCTGCTAAATCAATTAAAAATCAAACAACACATCAATAGTTATCTGGATTTTAAATACTTATGCCCGCAACTTTGAGGGTTTTCTAATTTATCTATACAGGGAGTCCCGTAATCACATGATCAAAAGGGTTCTGCGATATTCTTTGGAACAAAAGAAGACGATATGACCTAACTTTTATTAACAAAAAATGTCTGGGCCATATGCTATTGATGGTAAAAGGTCTTCAAAAAATAATATTTTTTGAAATATCAGGAGAATGGTATTATGTATTTTGGTGAAACTCGCTGTAAATTTGTGTAAGACTCATGTTTTGATGAAACAATCGAGTTCAGCCGTTTTGGACAAGTGGTAAATTTATGAGTCGTACAAAACTACTAGAACTTTTTATTTGGTGGACGGAATCAACTCTATTTCTTTGGTTGATGCACTAATCATGTTAATCATCATTAACAATTTTGTGTTATTTGTAAAATCTTGTAGCATTCATAGTTCTTGCGCAAAAAAATGTCTAATATAGACATTATTCTCCCGATATTTGAGAAAAGATAATTTTTTGAAGAACTGACCATCAATAGCAGAGGAGCCAGACATTTGTTAGACATTGACAGACTTAACAAGGTCAGATCGTCTTCTTTTGATGCAAAGAATATCGCAGTATCCTTTTGATCATGTCTTACAGGACACCCTGTATTTTCTCAGTAATTACATGCTGGTGTGGTATGGAAATGGATGACCATTGGAAAAAATGCTATATTTTCTTAAATTTTTTAGATGTTGTAGAGCAATATTGCCTGTAGATGTGTAAAAAAAATGTGTACAAAATCTGTATTTGGCCGTAAGTTTATAGTTTGTTTTTATTTGAAAATTAAACCTTTATGTTTGAGCCAGTATATCAAGACAACATTGCGTACCTTCGTATCTCAGGAAGTTGTAGAGCAATCACACATTGCAACAAGAGTGAGAACTGTGGAATCAAACGGCAGACCTTAACGAAATTGTTTCCAAAATAATTCCTTGAAAGTAGTATGGCCAGTTTAACGTCTTCGGTCCTACAAAAATTAAAAACTAGCTTGAAAATGCCTGTTCAGATACCGCAAATGTCCACCTACTTTTGCGATTTTGGCAATTTAAGGGCTCTAGTAACAGCAACTGCACTGTTGAGATTCATCACCACATATAACGCTTCAAAGTGGGGTCGATTTTTCGCATATAAATTATCATTGCATTCATCAAACATGCAAAGCAGTCTTTTTAAACACTCTTGCAAATGAACGTTGTTCATGTGAGGGTCGAAGTTTTTTATAGGTTCATTCAACAATCTGGAATTGTGGGTGTTTTAACAAACTCAGCGCATAATAAAGTACTTACCGATATGCAGCATATGCATAGAAACTAACGATTTTCTGGAAAATGTAAATTGATTCTTTTGCCGAGAGATTTTGGATCACCATATCCTGTCTCACTGAGCGCAATCTATCCATAACAAAATCATAAGTGACATGCCATGGAACCTCGTCATTCTTTATTACTCTAAAAAATTAATTTCGCTATGAAGTAGCTCTAGGGGCCTTGTTCGATCTTACTCAGTCAATAAATAATTCACGGTTTTCAGCAACGTTTCAGGCGGTCGCAGACTTTTTGCATCAAGCAGGTTTTTACCAGCTGCTGATCTGGAGAATGACTTTATCATTTTGGTTTTATCGGGTGGTTTTTCCAAAGGATGAATTAATCCTTCTTTTCTTCTCCTAGAATTATATGTATGTATTGATTTAAATTATAGAATTGCAAAGAAGCCCAACTCAGACTGTGAAGGCTTTCACTGTCGGTCAAAGTATAGGTTGAAAAGTTTTCCGAACTTGCTAAAACTTAATAATTAGCTGTCTGGATCTCTTTTATCCACAATACCGCTCTGATTTATAAGGTCTTTCAAATTTTTCAAATCACTTTTAAAGTCGATTTTTTCAAATCGCATTTAAACTATCTGAATCGATTTTAGATGCAAAAGGTTTCCTAACAAATATTTGTCTTCCTGTTTACTCTTCAGCATAGAGAAAGTAGCATAATATTATTTTATTATACGGGGTGCCCTGTAAGCATATGATCAAAGGGGTACCTCGATATTCTTTGGATCAAAAGAAGATGATCTGACCTTGTTAAGTATGTCAATGTCTAAAATTGTTAAGTGGCAAGAAAACAGACATATTTTTTGTATTGGCAAATATGAGCCCAATTCACTTGCAATCAAGAAATGTTGACTAATACATTTGCGTAATACACCAGAATAGCTCCTCTTGTATTCTACCTATACAGTGTCCCGTGAGCACATGATCAAAATGATACTGCGATATTCTCTGCATCAAAAGAAGACGATCTAAAGTAACTATTATTAACAAAAAATGTCTGGCTCCCCTACTATTGATGGTCAAAATTCTTCAAAACATTTATCTTTTTTGAAATATCAGGAGAATGGTACAATGTGTTTTGGTGAAACTGGCTGTGAATTTCTTCTTATGTAAGATTCACGTTTTGATGAAACAATGGAGTTCAGCCGTTTTGGACAAGTCGTGAATCCTTGAGTGTCGTGGTACAAAAACTGCCAGAATTTTTTACTTGGTGGATGGAATCAACTCAGTTTTATTTTTGTTGACGCACTGCGATCAAAAGGCGATCTGACCAAACTTTTATTAACAAAAAATGTGTCAAATGGTCAAAGAGGTTCCTCCTCTGCTATTGATGGTCAAAGTTTTTTAAAAAGTTATCTTTTTTGAAATATCGGGAGAATGGTAAAATGTATTTTGGTGAAACTCGCTGTGAATTTTTTCTTATGTAAGACTCATATTTTGATGAGACAATCGAGTTCATCCGTTTTGGGCAAGTGGTGAATTCTTGAGTGTCGTGGTAGAAAAACGACCAGAACTTTTTAGTTGGAGGATGAAATCAATTCATTTTTTTAGGTTGATGCACTAATCATTTATTCACAATTTGGTGCTCTTTGTAAAATCTTATAGAATTCATAGTTTTTGAGCAAAAAAATATGTCTATTTTCTTGCCACTTACCAATGTCAGACATTGACAGACTTAACAAGGTCAGATCGTCTTCTTTTGATGCAAAGAATATCGCAGTATCCCTTTGATCATGTGCTTACGGGACACCCTGAATTATATAATTATATACAGGGTGTTTCGTAATTTATTTTTGGATATATGTATTTCTTTAATAGACCATATTCCGAAAAGTCTCCGATCTACAGCGTGTTAAAGTCTTACTTTAAAAAATTATATTTTTTAATATTGCTGAAACCCCTTGGAATATTTTAATTAAATTTTATAGACTTAGGCACTTAACAGCAATACATGTTTTGTGAAAAAACTTTTTTCGAAACATGCGCATCTGTATTCGTCGAGCTTCGGTCTGTTTTTGATAAAAAAACAGCATCTTAAAAACTTCAACTGATACATCCTGTATATGTTAACAATTTGGAATTGTAATCCCTTTCGGATGCTTTTTGTCTAACACTTTCCGATACCGATTTTTAACGAGTTTCCATCATTTTGATTCAAATCACTGCATCTTGAATGGAGTTTTGCTAAAATTTTTCAACAACCAATCAACAAGAGGACGTTTGTACGATTGATGCCTTCGATGTGGTCTTCTTACAAAGCATACAGCTATCTGGTTGGACTTACAGACGGAGGACAAATTACCGCTAGTTGGGCATGAGTGAGAGGCTTATTTATTGCTCTATTTTCGTCTACTGATACAGTTTTTCGTTGCGAACCTGGTTCTGATTACTTACATAACTCTTTCAGCCGATGAGCACATTTCCATGCAAGTTCCTCTGACAAAACTCGAGTTCATTACTTTAGAGGCTCTATTAACTACTGTCTTGACACTGAGCGCTGATAATTGGGTTATAAAATGCAAATTTCACCTTTTTTCAGGGGTTGTTAATTAATAAACAAGACAAGTAAACCATAGATAAAGGCAGGTAAACAACAACACTGTTATTTAACCTCATATTTTCGTCTTCTCTTTGTTGAGTTTTTAAATTTCTGCTGATGTATGGGGCACGGATTTTTGAGGTGGAAACACTTTTGAATCATTTGATTAATTTTGATTTTGCTTTAAAAAAAACAGGTTTTTTGATAGGGATTCTTCACTGAGTTTAGAAGATGTTTCCAATTAAAATTTAACTTTGCGCTGGCTATTTGAAAGAGTTTACTCGAAAAGGGGTTTATGCATTCTTCGAGTTTATCTATAGGATGTTTGGTTGAAAATAAATTCGAATTCGCTTCAGCACATTTCTATATTTTAAAAAAAATTAGTGTAAATATATACAAATCAATGCTACTAATATAAACTGTTGAAGTCATTCTTTGGGCGCCAGAAGGAATTTCGTATGCGATCCCTTCACTAACAGAGCCCCCGTATTCTTATCTTTAATGAGCACTTCAAGGAAGGCGAGACTCTTGCCCATTTTCACCGTATTGCCGAAAATCTCGATTTGATCTCCCAGTTTAGCGCCCTTAATGTATCTGAAATCAGTTTTCATAGCAAACGGAGTTTTGAATTAAAGTTCGGAAAACTGTACTCGGTATTGATGTGTACAGAAACGTGCGGTAACGAAGTCTTGCTGACTAGAGCGTAGCTGGAAATGCAATCCACTAAAGTGGCTGACAGCCCTCCATGTAGGCCTCCCATAATATTGGTATGTTCTTCCTCTAAGGTCAGCTCCGCTGTGCACTTGCCATTGGCTAACGCCGTAACATTCACCTAGAGAAAACCTTACTTCAGAAAGCATGTTAAGGGTTACTTTCCTTTGTAACATATTCCAGTAAATACTCGCCTTATTTAGAACGCCATCAAAATATTTGGCTGTGCGAAACATTTTGTTGATATCCGCTGCTGTAATCGGCATTTTTTTTGATTTATAGGCAGGGACAAGTCTTGTTGTCTACTTGTCTTTGTAATAGAGAGAGGCTCAAGAGGTTAGGATTTGACCTGGAATGACTCGAATTTCTTATGTAATTGTTGCGATGTGAGGTTTCTAAAATTCGGACAAACATTGCATCTGTATTGCTTAAATCCTGCACAATTAGATTGCAAGACTGCTTAACTTCGCTAGGAATAGGAAACATTTGGAATTGATTCATTTTCTTTAGAATGGTATTCTTTATTTTCCTTAGTAAACTGGATAAATCTTCACATCAAACTTATACAACGGTGGTGCTCAAACGGCTCACAACTCTCTAGTGCATGGTGAATGTAAAACAAAAAAGGTTTCCAGCCCAAACGTTAGCATCAAATTTTCTCGCGGTGAACAGTGTCTCTACGGCGATAAATCTTGAACCAAAGTCCCTGCTTTGTACTTCGGATAGAGTTCATCAAATCGCCTGTTTAGGAACTGGACTTTATTCAAAAGCCCTGACACTGTGTCCTCCATGTAGGATTGTCTTCTCCACTCCAATTGGGGTAGGAGCAGTTCAGCTTGAGCTACTCTGGACTCTAAAAACTTCACCCTGTTGCACACGGAGTCCACATAGGCGTCCTGCAGCAGGCTGTTGCTGTTGTTTCCTTGAATTGTTTTAAAATGCACATGGGAGCCAAGGGAGGTTTTGTTTGAATTTACCAAAGCAGGAGATTGCAGCCACATCAACGATAAAATAGGGCTCCTCGTTTTCTACGAGGAATGAAATGGGAATCAGGCAATTTTTGGGATTTCGCAGTTTCAACACCTGCTTGTCTGGATAGGCTTCGCACATCTTAAACAGCTCCGCTTTGATTGCCTTATAGTCCATGCTGGGATATACAATTAGGTCTTTTTCTGTAGTTTCGGGATTATCTATTAAATTAGGCAAGGGTGAAGAAGCAGGCTAATTTTTGCTCATTGGTCACGGTGTACCTGAGAGATCATACCGCCGGATTTTCAAGGGAATCGTTCTTTTGGAAAATTCCATTTTGCACTGTGTTTATGTTGGTTTATGTATGTTTTCGTCAGTCAGCTGATTGTCAAAATGTCACCTTTTCACAACCTCACTAACTCAGCTGACATTCCGGCGGGGGGTGTAAACAGTTTCGGCTTCCAGTGGCGTATCCTTATGCGGGCATTTACTCTTGCGTCTACAGAACGGTCTTACACAATTTATCCAGGTGTGGTACAAAGTCAGTTAATAACTTGTGTTCGTGGAGGTGTCTGAGATTAGCTGAGCTCTTCTGCTACCTATGCATTCTCACTAATGTTTGAAAAATGATCATATTTAATGAATAATTATTGATCTAAACTTTTAAAACCATATATTTTGAGTTTCGGACAAAAGATAAATTGAAATGTCTGAGAATAAGCAGTTTTAAGCTAACAGCTGATCATGTTAATAACCGATTGCCTACTACACATTGATTGAAGCGGCCGAGTGTCACTTGAATAGTCTTCAGGCCACAGAAAACAAACTTCTGCGGATGGCCATAGATGCGCCCTGGTTTGTTAGAAACTCCCAAATCTACAGGGACCTGGAGTGGGAGCCACTAAGAGAGCTTCTCACAAGGAAAGCGGCTGAAGACTTCGAGAAAGCTGGAAGGCACTCCAACGAAGAGCTACGAAATCTAGTAAATACACACCTGAAGAACTGGGACCCAGGGAAAAAAGGCCCAGACACCAACTAGCCCAATAGGGCAACAGGTAGCAAACGGCGTAATCTGTGGTAGCAATTAGCATGCACATAGAAGTAAGGTGTAAATTAATAAGATGCCCATGCTAGCAAGCAGCTAGCATGGAGAGAATGCGATGCTATGGCATACGGATGCCGGAGCTGACAAATTCTTAGAGAGGACTACAAGTTTTAAAGGATAACTACCGAAAACTCGTAGTACCAAAAAGGGGTTTTTTTAGTTGGTAAGAATCCAACACTACCTAGGGTTCGGAACACTGGGTGTCTTCGCAAAGATTTTTATTCCTAAAGCCGCCGGGCAAACAAAAAAAAAATACACATTGATAAATTGTGTAAAATCGTTCCGTAGACGCAAGTGAGTTTGCAGGCTAAAACTAATAAAAAGTAAGGAAATCAAGCGAAGTTAATCCAAATATTGACAAAAGTTTTCTTTTTGCAAAAGTAATTTCTTTTGTTTTGGAAAGTGGTAAATTTCAAACAAAGAAAAGTGGTGAAAAACGGCATCTGCTCGAAAAATCTATAGGAAAAATGTTGTTTGTATGAGGTTTCTTATAAGGTGACCATAGTTTCACATTCTGGAGTGGGAAGTTTAAATTAATAACACGGTGTAGGCTACGCCACTGGTAACCGTTCGACAAACTTGACCACTTTGACGTTGCTCTTGACGACATAGCATAACCTCATTTTGAAGTGTCAAATTGACAATAACAAAGCAATGGTAAATATGTTATTTTTGATATTTGGAACTTTGTATTTGAAATAGTTGAATGCTTCATTTACCTAATCAATAAAAAATTTGAAAGCACTAGGTGTAAACAATCAGTAAATATATAGACTTAGATATTAGACTATAGAAAATAAATTATATAGACTATAGAAAAATCTTGACGGATCAAATGGCTCAAGTGCCTTCTCGTAGTATTTGGAAAAAAATCATTACCAATTTCGTGAACTCGCTTAAACCAAGACAGTTCAAAGGCGACTACATAGGATCTGATTTGTTCGGGAATAAATATTTCGAAATCCCCGTGAATTCTTCTAGTTCGAGGTCGAGGCCTAGCCGATGGTTTGAGCCTCCAATCAAAGATGATTTTCAGAATGAATTGTCTGCTGAATGGGAGTCCTGGCTGAGAGGTACGTAGGAAAATTGAATCTAATTACATAATAAATACATAAAATAACCTAGTACCTAGTACTGGCAGACAATTCATACTGTTTTGTATATTAAGGTAGAAGAAAGTTGCCGCCAACAGACGAAGAGGTGGCCAAGAACTATGCAATCATGCAATTGAAGAAGAAAAATGCCATTGAGGTGGACGCTAAAGGAGGAAAACCGTCAGTTATGGAAGCGGGCTTAGAAAGTTTTCCACAGCGTTCAGGGTTCGAGCGAGTTCCTGGAGCCAAGTTCAAATAGATCATAATAAAAAAAACGTAGTCAATATGCTGTAAAAATTGTAAATAAATAGTAGCCACAGGCGTCCTAAATATGGCGGTTTAAATCGTTTTTCCTTTCCAAAAAATGCTTGATGCGGTTCAAGTCTGGATTTCTCAATAATATGTGCCGACCTGCGGTTTTCATAGGATTTCAGGGGCATGCTTTAAGTTTTTGGACATTTCAGGCCAAGATTTGCCTCAAAAATCTATCTGAAGAAAGACATTTTCATCAGTTCTGACCTATAGTTGCCTCAAAAATGTCTTTAACGGTTCTAGAAAAACGCAACTTTTGATATAAATGAGACTTTATTTGCAACATTTTCAACAATCTGGTATTTTTCCACGGTTTCAGTTGGATTTCAACTTTTTGCAAATTTAATTTGATCAGGTTTTCCTGAAAGTATTTTTTAAATATTTTTATAATTTGAAAATCGCACATTTCAGAAAGTTGATATACGAGCTTGGGACTAAAATAACAGAACTGCGAGAAATTAAAAAAGGGCGATTGAAATGTAAATTTTCTGGTAACTCTGCCAAATTTTCAGCCGCTCTTACAAAGCCTTGAACCATTGAACCCATCGAGTTTATTAAAAAAGTTGATTAAAACGTGAGTATTTCGGGCTTTTACGCTATCGTGGAAGAGACCAGCATCAGTTCAGTGAAAAATTGGACAGTTTCAAGCAATGACTACGATTCCTATTTATTTTTTATAATTCACTAAAAGCCATTTGCAGACATATTTTGCAAATTTCCTATTATCCCTCTAAATTAATTCACATACATAATTCTTCGGTTTCGACCCAATACCTATGCAACTGTTGATTAGGCAAAAATTGCGCCTTTGAACTGATAGTGCGAAGAAATGGCACAAGGCAGATAAGCACTATTGCGAAGAAAATGCATGAATGGTATACAAAATAATTTCAAACGGTACACAAGTTTTTCATTCTGCAATTCAACTGCTGTTTAAACCCATATAGGCGCCGCTTCCCCCACCTGGAAGGTACGTACCATAGGGTTCTCACGTGCGTAAATGGTACCCATCATATACAATAGATTTAGTTTCCTCGCGATTTCAAACAAAACGCAATTGCCGCTCCAAGTTTCAAGAAACAATGTGTGACATCAGTAATGCGCGAAAAAGCTTTGTGTGGGTTATTTGGGTAGTTCTAGTAGCGCAAAGCCGGGCTTCGCCTCAACTGGACTTGCCCCAATATGAGCCAAACTCAGCAAACTACCCTCAAAATCCCAGTTTTATTCCGAATCCGAATTATTCCCCATATAACGGGGTGTATGCCACGCAAGGGACGATTCCTCAACAAACACCTGAAGCTGATCGCGGGTATAAAGACATTGGCAAGGCTTATAGAGGCGATGTCCGGAGCTTGCTTCAAGCTTTAGAGCTTCAAGCATCGCAGCAATGCACTAATAATGTAGCTGCCCAATGGAATTTTGAGACGAATGTGAATCAAGCCACACAACTGGAGGCTGTAAGTTTTTGAACTTTGTTGCGTAATCACATGTCCTAAGAGGAAGAACCCAAAGGAATTAATAAGCTGATAGATAATTAACTTAATAAGATTCCCAGTAATGGACCAGGGCCGTTCCCACACATACAATTCCTAATCACTTTCATTGTTATCACTGTATCGTGAAGTTGACCCTCTTTGCCGATTTGTTTCACATTTGCACTATTTTATTAGGAAGTGCCCAACTAACAATCGCGAATAACAGTGTGAGAATGTTAGAGATCATTTTCAATAAGAAAGCGAAAAGACTTTCTGTTCATTGTTCTGCATAATAATGCTTATATATGTACATACATAGTTTATTCACTTGTTTAATTGCATACATTTCTGTTTGGAGGCTTCAATAATTAGGCATTAATTTGCTTGCCAAAGCTTTATCCTTTGAACTTTACTGAAGTTTTCCAGCAGCTTTGATTTTTTTCTTCATCGGCAGCTTCTCCTAAAAATTCCCCACAGTTGATCCAGAAATGGAATCGCTTTGTTCGAGTTTTTAATCCCTTAGCTATCTGGTTGCTGTCGATAGAGCCTTCATAGTCACCGGCAAACTCTCCATCATGGAACCATTTGAAGGCTGGAAAGGTTCCATTAGAGAACCTGTTGCAAATTTTATCAGTCTCCCCAGTACAGTCCACTTGCCGCAATTTTATGGGCGGTTTGAGTCTGATTAGGACTTTAGCTACCCGAGTATAATCAGTTAGCAATTGCTTGCTTCGTTTACACCAAGAGGCGTAGATCATTACCAGAGTGTGCGGATTTCTGGGTAATATTCTGTAGAAGTTGTCGTCGGTTAGTTCGATAGAAGCAGTTGCCATTAGGGCAGAACTAAGGAAAATTATTGAAAGCAGCATTTCGACAATGACTTTGTCATTTAATATTTTTCACTCTCAGGTCTCAGAATCAGCAGGTTGCATTATTTTTAAGTCTCCATCCATTATAGTCTGTTGAGTTGAAATTGGTGGGCTTTTTTAAGACACTGTATAAAAGATCTTTAATTCCATCCATCGTATGAGCATCGATGTCGCAAAAACGACACTAGAAAGACGGAATTTTTGGTGTAAATAAGGTTTTCGTGACTTTTTACGAATGTTTTCGAAGTTTTCAGTAATATGAGATTTTTCCGTGTTTTTGTTATAGCACATTTCAACCTAAAAGATGCCTGAAAAATGCTTTTAACAGCACCTGGAAGACTAGCAACGAATTTTTGTAAATTTGTCAATAAGGGGCGGTTTCCGACGATTTTAGTTGGATTTAATTGGCGTTTTTACAAAATGGCAATAAATTTTTATTTTATCGAGGACTAAACAGTTTCGTTTCCAAAATCTTGCCAAAAACATTCGAAAAACCTATAAATTTTAAGTATTTTTCGGCAGATCGAATTTCATTGTCTCTATTTCGTTTTCGAGTTACACATGTTTGAAAAATGGTGGCAAAATTTGTTTTATTGATTCCCAAACAGTTTCATCTACAAAAAGTTACCAAAAGCAAACAAATAAGGTGTACATTTTTACTATTATCTACCAGATAGAATTTAATTTATCTACTTTCGTTTTGAGTTACACATGTTTGAAAAATGGCGGCAAAATTTGATTTTATTGAATCCCCAACAGTTTCGTCTACAAAAATTTACCAAAAACAAACAAATAAGGTGTAATTTTTTACTATTATCTACCAGATAGAATTTAGTTTCTTTTATTTCGTTTTGAGTTTTTTACAAGTTACACATTTTAGAAAAACAGTGGCAAAATTTGATGTTATCGAGGACCAAATAGTTTCGAGTTCAAAAATTTAACAAAAACGTACGAAAAGTGTACAAATCTTGACTAATTTCGGACAAATAGGATTTTATTTCTTATTTCGTTATGAATTACACGTTTTTAGAAAATAGCTACAAAATTGATTTTATTCGGCGCCCACAGTCTTGTGTTACAAAATTTGTCAAAAACAAGCAAAAAAATTATAAATTTGGCTATTTTCGAGCAAATAGGATTTCATTGCCTCTATTTCGTTTTTTTCCATATTTCTGAAAATTTGCGACAAAAATAAATTTTATTGAGCACCCAACAGTCTCGTGATTTGCCAAAAATCGCCATTGAAAAATTCGCCAAAAACAGATAAACATCGATTTTATTAAGCACCCACGGTCTTGTGTTTAAAAATTTAGCATAAACAATAAAAAAATGTATTCATTTTTTGATTTGAAACAGTCAGGTGTTCAACAATTTGTCTAGGGGTTCAAAAATGTAGCACAAACAAACGGTTTTCCTTAAAAGTTACAGATTTTTGAAAAATGGCGACTAAAATTGTTTGTTTTCAAGCAGATAAGATAAGATAAGATAAGATTCCTGCATTTCGTTTTAAGTTACAGATTTTTGAAAAATGGTGATTAAATTTGATTTTGTCGGGAACTAAACAGTCTGGTGTTCAAAAGTTTGCCAAAAACATAAAAAAGTATAAATTTTGACTATTTTCAATTAGATAGAATTTAATTTCTTCTATTTGGTTTTGAGTTACACATTTTGGAAAAATGGCGGCAAAAATGGGTATTATGGTTAGAAAAGTGTATACATTTCGGAGCAGATAGAATTTCATTTCGTTCTATTTCAACTTAAATGATAATTTTTAACTGTTTGTGAGAAGATTTGCTACGTAAACAACCTCACTTTTAACTTTCGGGTTTAAACTTTAGTATTATTCAAATAATTTTCATTGGTTTTCTAAAATCATCGTTTCGAATCATTCTTGTCTTCTTCTTTTTGCTTGCTTCTGGTGTATAAAATTAAAAATTCAAATTCTTAAACAATAATGCTTTTCGGAATGGTTGGAAGAAGGATTCGGAATGAAAACAGGCAAAATGGAAAGGAAACAAATGCATACTTTAGTTTTAGTTGCTGGAGAGCTTTAATTATTTATCAGTTAAATATTTACAGATTTTGTTGAAAATTGAGAGATTTCCAGAAATAAACCTTAAACAGGTTAAAACTGTACTGTTTCATCCCGCTTCGAACTGGAAAATCATCCACAAATAAACCGAAGAGTTTTTAGTATTTTTTATGTTGCTGATAACTCCATATGATAGCACTAGAAAGAACTCTCCATAAATGAGGAAGACTTATGGTTTTCTCGAGTTTTTCCGGAATTTTTGTAATCGGTGCTCTCGATTTTTTGTAATCTTTGTAAATTTGTAAAATATTCTTATTCCATTCTAATCGATCAAGCTCTTGCAGTTGTTCCACTGAATCTTCTACGTTTTATATTATTAAATGTATCCTGATCAAAACATTCTTCAGTTCTTCAACATCATAATAAAAGTCCAAAAGTAATTGTTTCTAATGGAAAACTGCGGCATTTCCCATGTTTTCCGAGCGTTTCGTAACATTATGCTAAACCGCTACTATTTGCAGGTTC
Organism: Dendroctonus ponderosae; assembly: GCF_020466585.1. Taxonomy (NCBI): domain Eukaryota; kingdom Metazoa; phylum Arthropoda; class Insecta; order Coleoptera; family Curculionidae; genus Dendroctonus; species Dendroctonus ponderosae. The sequence continues at coordinate 47,481,546 of NW_026017110.1, read as the reverse complement.
TTGTAAATGTGCTGGTTAAGTGATGAAACCTTTGAATGTAGGTTAAAGTAGTGATAAATCGTATCACAATGACCGTGCATGTTGACTACACCTGCTTCGTTTAATAGACATGAAGGTATCAATGGACAACATGACACACGTAGTAACGGATTAGGTTGTGGTTGAAATTGTTTCGATACGTTTCTATAACAATAGAAACGACCATCTTCAGATTAGGCCTGGGTAACACTGTGTTGAATTGCGCCATTGAGTTGTTGCCGCTCTCTGAGTTAACGAGTTATATATAACTAAGTTAATGAGTTATAATTGATTTGTTAAATCTTTACGAAACCCGAGAATGAAATTTTCGCATCCAAAAAAGGGTTATTAACATTTTTTATGAGTAAAGTTTTACTATTTTGTTCAGACAACTAAAAAAAAGTCATCTAGATTTTCCTAGCAACAGAACTGAGTCCAAAGAAAATAGACGAGTTTTCTTGTAAAATCGATCTCTCAATTTTTTTTCGCATAGAAGGATCAGTTTGCCAGTATTTTACAGTAAAACGTAAGGAAAAACCCGGATTTTCTATTTAGAGACACTGTTGTTTAGAAATATTGAGCTAAAACTCCAGTTTTAATAGTTTTCCAAATAAATGATTATAAGCTTTCGCTTTTTTAGTTCGGGGAAATATTTTTGGAAAAAGGCCTAGAAATAATTCGAAGCTGCAAAAAGTTTTCCAAATATTTTTGCAAAGCGGTTAAGGAGGCGAGTGTTCCAATAAAATGTATTTTATAATTTTTTACAGAAAATACTCGAAGATGGTCAGCATTTTAAGTAAAACTGAAAAATAATGTGATTTTTGCGAAGAAAGAATTTATTAATGGATACTTTACTAACTTACTTAGTAATTGCGTTGCATTATATCTTAACTAGCTTAAAATAATCAAAAAATGTCTGTAATAATTAATTTGGCTTAGTTTGGTTGGTTTTAAGTTAAAAGTGTGAATTTTGAGCATTAATTTGATTCAGTTTTTCTAGAATCTGGGCTGGTACTTAATATCAATTCCAGGCGGAAAATTTAAATAATGCGCAGTGACTCAATGTTGTGTTGTTTACCATGCAACCACTCCTAATATCATAGTTCCTATATATTATTGTTGCAGATGATACATCTAATTATACACGGTCAGCATTGTTTCACTCATTACAAATCAGCACCTGATTCACTTTACGAAAATCAGATCATTTTTAATAGCTGTTGCAAATCGTGTTTTCGATCATTTGCATTTGAATAATCGCATTGATTCATACATCATTTTGATCAATTAAGTATTTTTTAATAACGTTGGGATTTTATTCATCTGAACAGTTGGCCAGAAGCTACGGCTTTCGCAAGAGCTACGGCTCTTTGTATGTGAACTATTTCAATGAAATAGCTTCTATTAGCGTTTGCTTAGTCAAGCTAGGCGGTGGCAAAGCATGATTTTCTATAAAAATAGTCGCTATTCTAAAAGATGGCCTTTAAGGTAATGTACCATAAACACCCGATAATTATATTATAAAACCCAGCCTTGAAGGAACGTCTGCGGTTTATTAATGAGAACTATGCATTTAGTTGTCGAGATATAATTTCTAAATTGCATTTGAACAATTATCCTTCAACTGCATTCATATGCATTGCTAATGACAATAATTTTCCTTAATTAGATCGCTCTAATAGCTTTGGAATTTGATATTCTGCGACCATCTTCAGGAAATGTCCTCATGTCCAAAAGTCCCAAACGAATCACCAACCTGATGGTTGTTTGTTCAAACCGAATTCCTTACAATTAACAACAATTTGTGGAAACAATGGCCGGATTCAGCCGAATCTTTAAGAAAAAATCTCAAGTTTATATAATACACATATATGTTATTGTAAATGATGGTTTCGGTTTTCGGTACCTTGACCATACGCTTTTATGTGAGAACATTATTATTGTATTCATCCGCCCGTTTAAACTTGACATTATTAGTTGAACTGTATGTACTTGAACTGTTGCTTGCTCAATAAGTTTGTTTTATGAATAGTTTAGAGGATTATTTATTTTATTTTTTGGTTTTAGTTGCAGGCACAACAAACCTACTCAGAGTTTCAACATGCGGTTTGGGAGTTGCTCAATCATGCAGGCAATCTCGACAATATTCCGGATTCCAGGACTTTTAGGCAGATCCGATATTATTCGGTGATTGGTCCAGCGGCTTTAACTCCTGACCAATTGGATCGGGTATGTCTAAGAATGTTATCCAGGTTAGAAGCAGCTGATTTTCAACTGCAATTTTTAACATCAGAACTTTTGAGTTTGAAGGTGCGCGACGTTTTGCTAAATTTCAATATATTCAATTATGTGTTCATTTTCTGCTCAGAAATGAAGAAAACAGATAATCCAGATCACACAATTAACCCAGTGCTGATGATCATCAAGATGTTACCATTGCGTAAAAATGCAAATAAATTCCGCGAATGCAAAAAGGCGAGGTGCTTTACTCGATTATACAACAGAAAACAATAATTAATCGATTAATCAGTCGCATGAATGAAATAAGGTGCAATCTGACATAATGCGCATTAAATATTAATCACTCACAATTACTCGCTCTGCTGTAGGCGTTATATTTATGCTCTTTTATAGTACAACCGGCTCATCAATGACATGCTGGCTATCTACAACACAGCGTCGGTATGCAGCTTTAATGATCACTTCCATTGCGGGCTCAAGTTGCAACCCGATTTGAACAAAATTATGGCAAAAAGCCGGAATTGGGACGAGCTGCAACATGTTTGGACCGAGTGGAGGCGACAGACTGGACAGAAGATGAAAGATCTTTATGAGCAGATGGTGCGTTTGTCGAATGAGGCTGCTAATTTGAATAGTAAGTGGCATCGGTAGATTTTTCGTAATCATAACTAGGCCTGAGTAACACTGTGTTGAGTTTTTGCCGCTATCTGAGTTAATGAGTTTTTACTCATTGGTTAGTGGGTTATAACTCATGGCCGATGAGGGAATTTTAATATCTAACAGAAAAAGCGATCAACATATTGCTTTTGCGCATATGATTGCTTTTTGGTCTAAAACGGGAAAATCCGGAAATTTTGAAGAAACTTGAAAAAAATTCAGAGCCATGAGGGTAACGAATTTCCAAATATTGATTATATGCTTTTGCTTTCTCTGGTCGTTTTTTGAGGAAATCTAAATTTTGTCGAAAAAAACAAAGCTAAATGATCGCTTTTAGTAAAAACTGTGTTTTTTTCTGTAGATTTTACCACCACTGCAGACTATTGGTCATTTCCCTTCGAGTCTCCGGCTTTAGAGTTGGATCTGGAGGACGCTTGGACGGAAATTAAACCTCTATATGAGTTATTGCACGCCTATGTGCGGAGGAGATTGAGGGAATACTATGGACCGGAGCGCATTAGCAGACAAGCGCCCTTACCGAGCCATATTTTAGGTATTTAGTGTACTGTCTTTATATTAGGTTTAGGTCAAATGGCAAATAAAATACTCAGCTACTGCTGTAACAAAATTTCGTTTAATTTCAGGAAACATGTGGGGCCAGAGTTGGAGTAACATATTCGATATAACCCAGCCCTATCCAGGTCAGAATTTCCTAGACGTTTCCCCTGAAATGCTCAAACAAGTAAGAGCATAAGCTGATGCTTCGACGCATGAAACTAATGTTTGCCTAAATATCTCAGGGTTACACTCCAATCGACGTTTTCCGGCTGGCTGAGGACTTCTTCGTGTCGCTTAACTTGAGCGCCATGCCTTTGGATTTTTGGCAGGGCTCCATCTTCGAAGAACCGCGCGATCGGGTGGTTCTTTGCACTCCTTCAGCTTGGGACTTTTGCAATAGGAGGGATTTTCGGTGAGTTGCGTTCACTTGATGTCGATTAGTTTGAGCCTAACCCCGCGTTATTTGCAGTATTAAAATGTGCGCCAATGTGAACATGAAAGACTTGATTACTGCCCACCACGAAATGGCTCATATTCACTACTTCATGGCCTACAAGAACCAGCCCAAGGTGTTTAGGGACGGCGCGAATCCAGGTAATAACCGGGTTTAACTTACGTTGATTTGGACTGCTTTACACGGAATGTTTTTCTCATTGAAGCTTTCCATGAAGCCATTGGAGAAGCGATAGGATTGTCTGTGGGCACACCCAAACACCTTCAAGCTCTTGGTTTGGTCCCGGTATCGGTGGAAGATACAGCAGTTGATATCAACTACCTCTATCAGATGGCTTTGGATAAAATCGCTTTTCTTCCCTTCGCGTTTGTGATGGATAAGTGGCGCTACGATGTGTTCAACAGCAAAGTGGGAAAAGAGGAGTACAACTGCCACTGGCACATTTTGAGGTGAGTTCCTAGCGCTGCGTTCGAGTTCCCCGGCTTATTGTCGTAATTTTTTAGGGAGCAATACCAGGGAATTAAGCCACCGGTTTTGAGGTCGGAGATCAACTTCGATCCGGGATCCAAGTACCACATTCCAGCAAATATTCCATATCTCAGGTAACTATTTAGGCATACACACATTATTATGATTCTCTTCGCTATATAATCGGAAAATTGAAGAAATGACGCCGATTCTGAATCACCCTGTATAGTTTGATTTAAATATTACAAAGCTTTTTTATTTGTCAATCGATTTTAATATTTTTTCAGAGTGTGGATTTCGTCAAAAGTTTGAATCGATTTGCCAGTAAACAGGGTGAAACCAAGAGTTGTTTTATTACCTAATCTTCTAACACACTGTGAAAGAAAATAAAAGCGCCACAATAATGAAACAACTCTTAGTTGCTGTATAATGACAAACTACTTCAAACTTTGAAGAAGTTTAATTTCGGATAAGGATCAGATGAAAATGCCCACGATAGCTTGAAAAAAAGATTAAAGCGATTAAAAACTATGAAAGCTAAGTAAGATCTAAATGGAATAAAATTTTTCGAGCTCAGTCTTTGTTGCTTTGACTACGAGACGAGGGAGGTTTGAAATTGGCGTGTTTCTTTTTAAGGAGTGATTCGAACTCGAGAAAAATAATCATAAAGTATTCAGTGCCGCACTGTTATTCTCTCAGGCTCAGTTACATTTATTTGAAATTCGGTTAATGGCAGCACTTGTGGACAACGGTTCCGTCAAGAGTAGCAATTTAATCAGTGAAACCAGTGATTTCCTAAATTTATATATTAAATAACAATAGATACAAATTAAACAACGGACATAGTAATACTGACGCAATTTAAACCGATAAAGCAGCCCAATCAGTGATGGCCTTGTTCGCCGTCATATTCATCTCCACCTTGACTACTGAAACCGCCAAAGTCGTGTCCGCCTATATCACCAATGTCTCCTCCGCCTCCAAAATGTTCGTCGCCTCCTGCGCTGCCGCCCCCAAAGTTGCCCCCAAAGTCACCCCCGTGTTCTTCGTGGATCGGTACTGCCACTGGAACTTTAACTGGAACGGGAACCGGTTTTTCCACCTCCACTGGTACCTTCTTTTCCACGGTGTACGGTACCGGGTTGAAAATGGGAATTTTCACTGCATAGGGAACATGTTTTTCAACTGTGACGGGGATTTTTTTCACAACCGGGTACGGGACTGGGACGGCTACTTTAACTGGGTAGGGTTGGGGTTTTTCCACTGGGTAGGGAATGGGACGATCAAAGGCTACCTTGACTGGTACCGGTACTGGCTTGAATACTGGATAGGGGATTTTTTTCTCCACATGAACTGGATAGGGTTTGGGAACGTGGACAGGGTAAGGCCGGTCGACTGGTACTTTGACGGGAACTGGAACCTCCTTGTAGACTGGATAGGGTTTGGGTACATGCACTGGGACTTTTACTGGATAGGGTACTTCTTTTTCCACTGGATAAGGGGCGGGTACGTGCACCTTGTAGGGAACGTGGACGGTTTTTTCAACTGGGTAAGGCTGGGGCACCAACACTTTCACTGGGTAGGGTTTGTCTACGTGGACCTTGAAAAGAACGGGTTAAGGGAAACTATTACACCATTGGATATTTTTTACCTTGACGGGTACATGTTCGATTTTCTCCACAGGTACTGGTTTGTGGACTGGAACCTTAACGTGGACGGGTACTTTGACTGGATACGGCACCTTTTTTTCCACGGGATAGGGTTGCGGGTAGGGCACTTTCACCGGATAGGGTACCTTCTTCTCCACGGGTACGTGGATGGTTTTTTCCACTGGATACGGCGCAGGCACCTTCTTGACTATCGTAACAGTCTTTTGGTGATGCTCGTGACCTGCAAGAGTGGTTTTCAATAAGTATGAGTGGTTGATGATGATGAGCACTCAGACCCAAAAAGTCGTTGTCCATCCTCATTTTATAAATTTTGATGGAATTTTGGGGAAACAATAATTTTTTTGAGTCGCGCCCTTTATGTTTCTTACCTTGCCAGCCCCCCGAGCCACCTCCAATACTACCCCCGTGCCCCCCACCTTCACCACCCCCAAATACGTCTCCTAAATCGAAGCCACCAAAGTCTAGAATTGAGAGAACATCGAATGAAATAGACTGTGCTGTACAGAGTGGGTTTTGTGCATCGTGAGTCTTTGGGGTATCAGTAGGAGTTATTACCGTGGCCGCCTCCAAGGTCGCCTCCTCCAAAGCCTCCTCCAAAACTGTGTCCTCCTTCAAAACCGCCGCCAAAGTCGTGGCCGCCTCCATAGCCGAGCTCGAGCCCCCTCTTGTCCTGCTTCTTTTCCGCGGGGGCTGATTCCACTGCTTTACTGTCTGCGGCCTTTTCTGATTTTTTTTCTTCGGCACTCGCCAACAGCAGGAGTGCGCAGAGCGCGAAAAAACTCTGAAAGTGAGCAAAAAATAATAATTTCAGATAGGATAGTTCCATTTTTTCTTCGCAGTAAGATATTGAATTAAAGTAGAGGCGAACTGAAATCGTTACATGAGAATTAATTTGGATGGTAATGGATAATAACTACTGGATGGTTTTGTTTTATGGATTTTCATGATTTTGATTCTAACTCACATTTTGATAGTTTTCTTGACAAACTGCGACGACAGGAATTTTGGGTTAAAATACTGCAAACTTTGTGTTTGCATGCAAAATATTGTATTTTTCTTTGTTAAATCTTCTATTGTAAGCTTTGAGCTTGAGAAAAATGTGGCAATTTCAATGGATTTTTGCATTTCTGAGCTAGAAACACACGTCTTTTCGATAAGTTCAACGTTTTCTCGACAGTTTAGCGATATTTCTACTGTTGCTTGATGTAAGATTTTGGCCAAACACAGTTTTTTCCTCTGAGAAGCTCCTTTAGGTTTTCTAAAAAATGTTGATTTTGCTATTGTCGCTATAGAATTAAAGAAACTTGTGCGGCGTTTCATCGTTAATTATCGATTCTTATCTATTTTTTCGATAATTGCACATTTCAAATTGGCAGATTATCATTCGAACGAAATGTACACGAATAATTAATTAATCCGGGCAAATAATCGAACTTTGATAAATATTTGCCTCCCTAACGGATTTTCATTTTTTTCGAATGTTCTAACCACTTGAAGTTCTTTAAATGCTCTTTTAACTGTTTTTTGAGTTTTGAAAAGCTGTGAAAATTATAGGAAGCCACGAAGCAGAATGTCTCTTTTTTCAAAGCAAAAATGCCATTCTCCGCGACAAACTATTGATTGAGTGGCAGTTTCTGCACCTTTTAAGATGAAAAGACCTCGAATATGGCAACTTTCTGTTTGAATCTTTCAGGCCATTACTTCAGTGCCTTTCTTCCTCTTCAGCCATTTTATCTAGGGTTTCTTCAAAGTTGAAGGTGGTTGTCTGGTTTGTTATTAAGTTTATTTCTACGGAACTTTATTTTAACACCTAAAAAGAGGTCACGACATTTTTGTGAAAGCGTATGTTCCTTTGCTTTCCGCCAATCTTAGAACTTTCGATGCTCCCTAGAAAACGCCTTAGAAAAGAGCCTTCGAGTTTTTTGAGTTTTTAAAATCAGTGAAAGTTATAGGAAGCCACGAAGCAGAAACCGGTTTTTTGCCTGGTTAATTGGGATTTTAAAAGATTGTAGTAAAATTCAAAAAATTGTCCAAAGTTTAGCAAACAACAATTTACAAGAAATTTTCAAGTTGACCAGGGAATCTGCTGCAAAAATGTCGTTCTCTGTGACAAACTATTGATTGAGCGGCAGCTTCTACACCTATTGAGGTGAAAAGACTTCGAAAATGGCAACTTTCTCTTTGAATCTTTAAGGCCATTACTTCAGTGCCTTTCTTCCTCTTCAGTTATTTTATCTAGGGTTCCTCCAAATGTGGTGGTCTGGTTTATTGTGAAGTTGCTACTGAACTTTATTTTAACACCTAAACACCTAAAAAGAGATAACCACAGTTTTGTGAAAGCGAATGTTCCTTTGCTTTCCGCCAATCTTAGAACTTTCGATGCTCCTTAGAACACGCCTTAAAAAAGAGCAATACCTTAGAAAAGCAAAACGCAAAATCAATAATTCCGATTGGTCACCAGTATACCCCGATTAGTCACCCAACCTGTTACATAACACGGAAAAGGGTCTGCGCAAAAAGGTATGATTCGCTTCAAATACACGGCCACTGAACACGCAAACACTGATAGTCCGCGTAAATAAAATAAACAGCAGTTTGAGCAGAGTAATATGATTTAGGGTGCCAAGGTTTCGAATTCGAAAATCCTCTTTTACTAGCGAGTTTCTAAACCAACTGCAGTATACAAAAGATAAACCATTCTGGTGGGACAACGATATAGAAAAACAAATTAAGGAGAGAAAGCAAATATACACAAGAATCCTACAGTAGAAAGATGTAAATGCAAGAGAAGAATATATGCAAGTAACCAACATAGATCAGCAGATGGGAGGCGCACAGAAGTTCAGAAGCCTGGAAAACAATAAAAGCAATAAGAACACGCAACTAACAAGGAATTAGTCTAAATGGCATAACAACCTCACAGTGGACACAACATTTTAAACACCTGTTCGAAGAGCGCTGTATATGGGAAGATAAAGAAGCGCGTACATTTCGAGATACTTAACACAAGGGCAAAAGGTGATATAATCCACAAAAATAAGAAAATCCCCCGGACCTGGCTGAATATATCCCACATTTATAATATACAAAACATGCAAACTAACACAAATGTTTAAAAAATATGCCGAAATGGAGAAGAAACCCCAAAGGAATAGAGAACCCTTAGAAGGAACAATATATTCGCAAATTCCGGACTCCATAAGGGACAAACAACCGGAAAAATTTGGCTCAATTGTAAGTTTTATTAATGCGAAAAGCGATGAAATAGCAGAGTGGACTAGAAGCAAGTTGAGTTCTATTTGGTTCTAAAAGTCCAGAAGTTTCCTGTAGATTATTTTAAAAAAATGAAGCAAGTGACAAACTTTCCTGACGAATTATCAAAGCTACACGTACCAATTAACTTAACCGGGCAAATATTCTCATTTCTTCATGGATATTAAGTAATCAGTCATGTTGATGGCTGATTGCGGACATTAATGGATCCGGTGCTCGGGTACGGTGTTAAACCAGAAGACCTTTCTCCGCATGTTTACTAGAACACATGGCAAGCGCCCGCACCAAACCCATATATACCGAAAGTGAAAACGCGCAATTAAATTGCTTGCAGTAATTTCTTTCCGGGATTGTTTTGTGTTGGTTTTTTTGTGCCAATCGAGGTAAAAGGATGCCTTCTTCTTGTCGATTTGCTTGATTACCTAACATTCATCACATGGCACTCATATGGTTGATGATTTACATAATCGAAATCGTTTACAAATCTAATGAAGATCTGTTTCTGGTTATTTTCTTTCCGCGTAAAATGTGATTTTTTCTGAAATTTTTGCATTTGGTTGCCTTTTTTTTTCAATTCAAAAAGCCACATACCGAACATGTCTTGTTTGGAAATTCGTGTTTTATCATCAGGCAGTTGAAAAGGTTTTAAACGCTGAATATCTGGGTTAGCAGTTTCACTTTACTCATGATTCGTTAGTTTTAAAAATGTGTTGATTTGTTGTGGATTTTTGCATCTTATAACATATATTACAACCTTATTTTTTATTTTAACTAGTAAATTCCATTTAGTTTATTCCTAGACGCGAATTATTTGTAGGAGTTTCCATATGCGTTAACTGAAACTGTTCTACTTTGAAAGCAATTTAACTATCAAATCTCAAATTAGTTCAGTCGCTTTATTAGCATTATAACTGCAATTAAACAATAAAAATACGTAAATACTTGCCAGTTTAAAAAAAAAATTTCAAAGTTTTTCAAGTTTCAAAAAAGAGCTCTCGATGCAGAAATGCGATGTAGAAACAACGTTGACACATTTACCTCTTGATACAAATTGTCGTAGTTATTTGTTATTATTTGCGGGCAAAGCATTGATATGTTTAAAAATATGAATATTTTGGACAAAATCACTTCTTCACAAAATGAAGGAAAAACATGAAAAGTCGGGACAATTTGAAATCGAAAAACTCAATAGTCATAAACAGAAAAGAAAAATGTTTTTTCCTGTTAAAATTTAGGTTCTTTAAATATAAACTGACAAACCGCAGTTTTGCTGGAAAATCGTTTTTATTCAGACTTACTACTACCAAAAAAAAACTGGTATTTTTCCCGGATAATTGCAGCCCATAAACGTAAAACTTATTAAAATTGTATAAATAAAACCATTTATCGTTTTTTTGTCGAATGCCATTGAAAAAACATTTCGATTTCGACTTTGATAATTTTTTTGAAGTCAATCTGCCGCAAATTCACCGATGGAGTTTTTTTATAAATTCGCCAATAATCTAAATCATCCACCCTTCGTTCAACTGACTTACCAGAAGCTTCATGTGTGATGGTTCACGTTGCACGGGCGGCAGAATGGTACTGCTGACTTGCAATGGTACCCTCGCGCAATTTATATCGCTGTGCTTTCATGGCTTGGTTGGTCGCCCCCCGAAAATGCCCGCCATCAATTAGAATATTCTTCGGATAGATGGTTTTTTTGCTTCAACCAGAACGTGATGAGCTTGGAGATTGGTGCTGGCCTACCATCGGGTGCTGATGAACGAGTGACATTTGGCATCGCGCCATCTAAGTATGGGCGGTTTTTCAAAATCAGGTTTTCCATATGGGTGTGTTTGCAAAAAGCTTCAAAGTGTCGAAAAAATCTAAAAGAAGCAAATGAAAATTTAAAGTACATACAGTTGATATCAAGAAATAGGAAAAAGGCTAGAGGGCAGGGGGACAAATAACAGACATGTGAAAATTGACTAGAAGTTCAGAAACAAAAAATTAAAAAAGTCAATTAAAGGAGTAATAAAGTTCCGATAAGCAAAGTTTGCAACATTGGAACTTTATCATGTCCAGTGCAGGAAGGGAAAAATAGCTGGAAATCGTGTTCAAATAAAGAGCTTTTAATTGTGCAAAGCTGGTAAAAATGTCAATGTTATTCCCAATATGTATTGAAAGTGTTTCAAACCAAGTAATAAAAAAATCTGAAAAAACTTGATGATCTGAAATCGAAATAAGAAAAATTTTAAAAAGGTGCAAATTTCCCATTTGTAAGGCGGCAGGTAGTTGGCCTTAATAGAAGTTTTATTTCGCCACTTGGACCACAACTTTTTGTTCATTTCATAACTAGCCGTCTGGACTTTACACCGCAATTTTAGTAACATTAGAATGCATAAAAAGTGTATTATGGGCACTCTGTCAATTCCTACAAGAGAAAACACCCGGGCAAGTAAAAGTTAGTCAAAGTGTTTGTTTCTCGAAACTAAATTACTGTAGTCAATGAAAACCTTTCGGCATCAGCAAAGCCGTCATGAGCTTGTGAAATAGGCAAGTGCAGATTTCGAAATGCGTCAACCTCAGACACCCCCAGAACGACGAAGTCATTGGCAATATACAGCACAGGTTTCGGAATCGCTAATTTGAGGCTGAACTCAGCTGATGAGAGCTAATAGGCTCGAAACCGGTCTGGGGGTGCCTGAGGTTGGCGCATTTCGAAATATGCACTTGTCTAAATTACTGTAAATAGCAATAACACCCGGTATAAAATACCGGTTGCTTTCCGAGTAAGGGTTTCTAGTAAAACACTATTTCAACTGAACGAAGTCTTATGTGTCTTTTTTCGGGATTTTGGTCCTTCGTGAATGAAATATTATACTTCCTGAGTTTCGCAAGCATGAGTTTCGCTTCGACTGCGAATGCACCTCTGAAGAGGCTAGCCACTCATGATTGCGAAACGTCAGGAAGAACTTAATTTTATCCACTCTGTAAAAGCCAGAAAAAATTCACCAGATTCAATCAATGCCCAACGCTTTTGATAATGATTAATAAAATGTTTAATTAAAAAACAGCAACAGCAAACACTAAAGTAAAACAGAGGCCCAAACCAGAGAAAATATTTACAGTGTTTCAAAGAAATCAATATGTATTAACTAATTGGATATTGCTTACTAAACCCGATGGGCGACAGATTGAAAACAGCGATTTCTCAATTAAAATTTCCTTCCTTATGTCCGTTTTATTGTTCTTTCATCGTCGGTTTCTATGTCGGTTCTTTAAGTTAGCATAATGGTCCAATTAGGTATAAAGCGACAGTGTTTATTGCACAAATTAGTCAATTTGTCTGAAAACAAATAAGAAGCCTTCAGGCGACGTGTTAAGGAGTGTTGAAATTCGGTGGCTTCAAACCAAAGCGATTGGTTAAGTTTTATTAATAATAAATTGGTATGTATGGGGGGGGGCGTCTTCGACCGATGTGCCGAAGAAGCAGAACACTAAATTGATTTGGGCGTTGAGACGTTTGAGATTTTTCTATTAGCCCCGTAAGAAATCATTCAGAAATCGTCTCGAACTCGCCAACTCTAAAAAAGTCTGCAGCAGAAATATTACTATTAACTTTATTATTATTTCGTCATGATTTTGATTGATGGTCATTTGACGATCATGATGATGATATGAACCAGCAGATTCTGCCATCCATCATTTCACTTTCGTTTGATAGCGTCTTCTCGTGCAATACATTCAATCGATTTAACAGTATATCTCGTCCATAACACACTTAATGGTAATTTGACTAAACGTTCTTGTAGCTCTTGGATAGTAAAACGCCCTTAACAAGATGTTACATAATGCGGAACATCTTTTGGTCTAAACACCTGAATGAGAATGCTCGACCGTTGATGTAACGCAACTCTTCACGCGTTACGGACTCATTAGCAGCCGAACCAAAGAAATATCAGAAACAATTAAGAAAAGAAACAGATTAAATTGTGTTAATAAAAGCAACCTAAATAGCGGTTGCGCAAAGTGGATAATTATTTGCGGTGGTAGCGCTGTGTGCGCTTTCGGTGTTAATTTATGAAAATTGATACATTTGGAGCTGAATTTGAAGGTTGAGGTGGTTTTTTGGACTTTTGATTGAATTAAACTTATCGACTTTATTTGAAAGGCGATAGGATGGAAACGATAGCAATGTCATCTATTCTAAAAAAAAAAAGTTGGAAAGAGTAAAATTACGCAAGTGAACAGAAGAATTTAACAAAAAAGACACTTGAGAATTTAGTTAAAAGATCAAGAAGCTAAAGACACTATATTTACGCCCGACATTACAACCTTGTTGAAGATCGTAAAAAAGGATTGAATATTTCAAATGTCGAGAAATCATCATCATTAGTTTGTTCTAAAGGAAAATGATCTCAAGTTGTTCTTTGCCGAATTCGAAGATCCAATGAAGAAACAAGAGGAGCAGTTGTTTTTTTTTCAGCAAGTATCATGTTTGTTTCGAAGGTTTGTTCATCATCAAGAAATACTACTAGAATTTGCAATACATTAAAGGCTTGATTTCTAGAGAAATTGAAGCATTGTGTGAAGTTCCAGTCTTTTTCTCTTTTTCTTTCTTAGTTGCATTGGCTTAAGTTTGTGTTGATCTACAATATTGATTGTTTTTTTCTCTCCCTTCTTCATATTTGCCTTAACAATGCCGGTTGCAATTTTATCCGTCCAGCTGATTTGAGAAACTTTTGGTAAAACCGCTTTTATTGCATTTTGCAGTTTTTCTGTAGGTGTTTGTTTCATCTTCACCAAATCTTGTCTGTTCTACTCCCATTTAGATTTTTTCCTCAGGGTTGTTTTTGCGCTTAAATACAGTTCAAAAAATAATAGGCCTAGTTAACACTGTGTTGAATTGCGCTTTTGAGTTGTTGCCGCTCTCAGAGTTATTGAGTTTTAACTTATTGGTTAATGAGTTATAACTCATGGTCGTTGACGGAATTTTAACATCTAACAAAAAAGCCATCAACCTTTTGCGCATACCATTGCTTGAAACTATTTGGTTTAAAGCGGAAAAATCCGGATATTTTGATGAAACTCTGAAAATAATTTCAGAGCGATGAGGGTGACGAGTTTTTCAAATATTGATTATATGCTTTTGCTTTATCTGCCGTTTTTCGAGAAAATCTAAATTTTGTCGAAAAAAGCAAGATAACTTTGTTTCGATTTTATCCCAAATTCAAAGGTAAAATGGGTATTCGAAAAAGACGATAAATAAGACCAAACTGTAAAGACGACGACTTTTCTTGTAAATTCGTCTTTTAACTTTTTTGCATAAAGGACTCTCAGATTGCCAATATTTGACAATAAAATGTTATGAAAAAACGCATTGTTCTCTTTAGAGAGAGTTCTCTAAAGAAACTTAAAAAATCTTCAGGCGAATTTTCCAAATAATTGTTTGGAAACTTTTGTTCTCTGGCCGTTTGTTCCAAGAAAATCTTGATTACTTTCGGTAAAAAACTGAATAAATTGATTTGTTTTTGTTCCAAATTCGAAGCTGAAAAGGGTTTTCTGAAGTTCCCTGCAAACCGATGAATGAAGCGTATTTTCTAGCAAATTTAATTTGTCATTTTTGGCTGAAAAGACCCTATTATTGTCAGAAAATAGAAAAATCATCAGAAAACAATGGTTTTATTGGGTTTTGATGGAAAACTTTTAGTTTTGTGATAACCTTAACAAAAACCTTAGAAGTTTTCGGGGAAAAACGGGATAAATTTATTTTCGTTTTTGTCCCAAACTCGACTTTTTATTAATTTTTTTATTTATTATTTATGTATTAAGGAATAAATATATCTTGTAATTTTTCGCTTAAAAGACCTTCAGATCGTCAGTATTTTTAAGTGAAACTCTACAAAATAGAGCGTTTTTGAGTAGAAAGCAAAGCAAAAAAAATAGTTAACACTAAAAACACACATTTTTTTAACAAACTCTACAATCATCAGAGGAATGGAAGTGACGAGTTTTCCAAATAATTTATTATAAATTTGCGCGTTTTTTGGATAGACAATTATTTGATTTTTGGCCCAAATTCGAAACTGGAAAGGGATTTCAAAACTTTTTACAAAGCGACGAAGAAGGCGAAAGAAGATAGTATTTTTTAGAAAAAAGAGTTACTTTGCTAAAACTATAAAATTCTGAAATTTTGAAGAAATGTTAAAAATATTATTGATAAATGGCCCTCAAAATAAATCTAAAAACAAGTGAATAGTTATCAATAGTTTCCCAGCAACGGTACTGAGTTATTGCGCCGGTGCGTTGTGTTGGCGCACCAAGCTATTTGCGTTGCACTGCGTCAACTCCTAAAAATTTATTGAGTTGCCCAGGCCTACAAAATAATGAACGACAAAGACTAAATTGAAGCAAGTGACCAGAAGCTAAAGAGACACTTAAGCAGTCAGTCATTCTGAGCAAACGGTTCCAACTGTTAAATGATCAGGAAGCTAAGGATTGGATCAGGAAGCTAAGGACATTCATTATAAGTTGCATTTTTTGTAGGTACTGCAGTTTTTGTGTACATTTTGTCCGTTCATTTGATTTTATAAAACTTTCGATAAAACCACATCTACAGGACATTTTGCGCTCTTGTCCTTGTTCTCCATAAGATCCAGCATTCTAATGCATTAAAGAATATTTTAGAAATCTTCCATCCAAGTCTAACCGAAGTTTTTGTCTGCATAGTGCGCATCAGTTTCATCTTCGGAAAGTCTTGTCTGTTCTATTCCCATTCTGTTTTCCTCCGAAGGGTCTTTTTGGCCTTTAAGTAGGTTTGTTAGGTCTGGTTCGCTGGTTCTTCCCCAGCTCTGGCTATTTTCTTCATATGACGCTTAGGATCATGCAAGAATATTCCTTTCTGACTTCATCAACTCACTGTATACATAGAACGTATATTCCAAAAGGCCACAGATGAGTTCAAAATTGGGATTACTGTTAACTGGGAGGATCCAAACTATGTGATATATGCGGATGACGCCGTATATTCGGCAAATTGTCCGCTTTTGTCAAAATTGCAAATAAAACACTCCGAAACTTCATTCTCTCTCTCTCATTTGGAAACATTACTCTTTATTAATCATTAATCAAAGTACTTCGCCTTCTACAAACATTTAAACATTAAGTATTTTTAACTCTTACATAACTACAATTTAATTTGGTTTGGGCTTACCATTAACAACCTAAATAATCTAGCAAGGTACAGTTCAACATATTCTTCTGTTTCTGTTTCTTTACCACTTTTCCCATGTGCCCCAGTCCACCAATCCCAAGCCAAACTTCCGTTGGCCACCCTCCTCTTTTTTGTCTTCGCACTTTATTTCGATTTTCTTCTCCTTCTTTTCCTCCTTTACCAGCACGGGTACTTTTTTCTCCACGTAATAGGGGACGTGTTTGATGACTTCATAAGGCACCGGTCTGTCGTACGGTACCTAAATGTCCGCCGGTTTTGAGTCTTTGAGGACTTTTTCGGAGAAAACTTACCTTGACTTCATAGGGGACTTCTTTGTAGACCGGAACCTTGACTTCTTTGTAGACGGGGTAAGGCTGGGGAACCTTCACCTCGTAGGGCACTTTGACTTCCTTTTCTACTTTGTAAGGCACTGGCTTGTCCACGTATACTTTCACCGGATAGGGCTTTTCCACGACAACGGGTACTTTGACTTCTTTTTCCACTTTCACTGGATAGGGTTTATCTACTTTCACTGGCACTGGACGGTCAACGTAGACCTAGAATTGCGTGTTTTCCGGTTGTCTACTAAGGTTAGCTTTTGAGTACCTTATGGGGAACCTTGACGATTTTCTCCACCGGATACGGTTTAATGACGTGAACTGGTACCTTAACTGGTACTTTAATCTCTTTCTCCACTGGATAGTGGACGACTTCTTTCACTTCATACGGCACCTTCACTTCTTTGTATACCGGA
>NW_026017110.1:47422310-47463485 GCF_020466585.1 Dendroctonus ponderosae | reverse complement strand
GTTGAATCCTCCTTCGAAATTAAACGTGCTTTCTACTCCCAGTCCCAGCTTGGTTTCTCCGCCGCTCTCCACGACTGACTCTTTTTTGGGGGGCCCTGACCATTTGTGTTGCTCCAGATTGTGGGCCAGCCAACCCAAAAGAAGGCTTCGCTTTTGGGTTTTACCTGCGGAGTCTTTGGCATTTTCTCCTTTTGTGATTGAAAGAAGCAGTACTAGCATGGAGAGCTGCAAGCAGAATTCATTGGTGAAGTTTAATTCAAAATTTCAAATTGTTTTCGGTTTTAAGGTGGGCAGATATAGATTTTGATGGGTCGATTGCTAGAATATACACAGGGTGTTGCAAATGTTCGACTGAGAATTCAAAAATGAGAGTCGCCAATTTTATGAACTTTGAGCTTTTTTGTGTTTTTGTACTTTGAGGCTGTTTAGCAAAAGTTTGAGTTCTTTTGACTCTCGGAAAATGTGTCAAGTTTATATTTTTGGGAAATTTGACTCGTTATGAAACAATCGTCAGTTGCTTGTTGCTCACTTTAGCGTATTCAAATTCCTCGATTTCTTGGGAATTTGGGGTGATTTTGGAAGCAAAGTTTTTAGAATTTTCTCAAAAATAATACATCTTGTGGTTTGGAAAAATCATCATTGGGTCTTTGCGGACATTTTATGATGCAAAATTATATACATTTTCACTCAAACTGACGTAATACATGCTCTAAGAGAGATAAAATAACGGGCGCACATAAATATTTTTCACGTTTTCACTCTATATCCATGATTCTGGCACTGAAGACACTGAATAGGTCACTTACGTTTATGAATAAGTTCATATTGACTGAAGATTAAGCGCAACTGAGGAATTAAAACTTCAAAACACTAACACTTGGTAGTATTTATAGAATAAAATCGCCCTTCCAAGTTGATCTGGTTAAGCCACATTAGTTAATACTGACAGCATTTAGTTAACTATTAAAACCTATAGATCTTAGATCTGGTTAAAGTACTTCCGTTGCAAGTTCTGGGACTTTGTGATTGGATTTTTAATTTATGCTGGTTTTACTGGAAGTTTGCATTATTTTATATTATATAATAAATACGTAATATTAAATAATACATTAAACATTTATACACATACAAAGGTATCTGAAAAAAAATTTGAGGCCTCACTCGGGGATTTAAGCTCTTAAGTCCCAAAATTTCCAAAAAAAATAAAAAATGGGTGCAACATTTTTTATCGAAAAATTTTATCGGCAAAATTACAAAAACCTTTTAATTTCCTTTAAAAATTCCGAAAAAAATTTCCTTTAAAGGAAAATTGCTATTCGAGGATTTCTATAGAGTGCCTGATAAAAGCCCTTGATGAGATTTATAAAAAAAAAATTTTAATAATTTTTCATAAAATGTAAATTTAAAAAAATTAAATTTTGATAAATACATTAATAACACTTAAGAATAACTTGACATAATTTGACTATTAAAAAATTCAAATTTTAATTATTTAAAAAATTTCAGAAGAAATCAAAAAACCTCGCGTTAGTTGTTGAATCCAAAAACTAAACTGAAAAGCAAAAATTCGGTTCCAAAGGTAGTATTCTGGGTGCGATTTCTTCGATTTTTCCCTTCGAGTCTACATAATCTGATAGTCGCAAACCACGCTGGCCATAAGGCTTAA
Source organism: Dendroctonus ponderosae (assembly GCF_020466585.1). Lineage (NCBI taxonomy): Eukaryota > Metazoa > Arthropoda > Insecta > Coleoptera > Curculionidae > Dendroctonus > Dendroctonus ponderosae. Next base: position 47,461,819 of record NW_026017110.1, on the reverse strand, counting down.
TCTAAGGAAAATTAATGCACATAACACACTTTTACATCTGACCCAAACTTGTCGCTGATTTATCAACATATATTATCTATTTTTGCCGATCATTCGCAAAAATATCGGCCATTATTGCCTGTTCTGGTAAGGCTGCATTGATTATAACGCAGATTTTGCAATTAACTCTAAGCACCTGGTAATTACCTGCGTTTCATATTTGCTTCATTATGTCATTTTTTTGTCGTACTTACAAATTATTGTTATGTCATGTTTACAATGCGACTGGAGTGGTGGAGTGTTTAAAAAGTTGATTTTTTCAATTCTCAAATTGTTATGAACTGTTCTTCATTTTTAATATTTTCATTAAAAGCTTGTCGGAATTTCCATTTTTCGTAGTCAGCTTTCAGGTTTGCTTCGAAAAGCAGTTGCAACTTTCATATTTAATTGAATTGGTCTTAAAGGAGGAATGCTTTAAATTTTAAATTACATAAAAGCTTGAATATCGATTCAAGCTCCTTCTTGAGGTTTCGCTGCCAAGTGTTATGGGTTTATTTCCGCAAGTTTCTTCTAGCAACAACAATCTCTTGGCTTCTTTGTTAATAACATGGTTGTTGTACTAACCATTCCATAGATGACGCCCACGGTTCTAAGCAATGAAAATTTCAATTGTTTATGTGTGGAATTGCTCTTGCACAAAATCGTCACTTGCAAGGTTTGATAGATGATTATTAAGCCAAGAAAGGAGTAAAGTGGTAATTTTGTGAAGCTCACAGTCAAGAATTGTTCCGAATTATCTGAAGATGACACTGATTCGAAACTGTTGCCCACTTAAAAACAAAATTAATTGGCTGCCCAAATCGGGTTTCAGTCGCGAATTATTCCTGAACAGTTCCCTACGTTCCAACAAAGTTAATTGGCTGAAGAAGCTGTTATTGAAAAAGAGGTCCGCATTGGGAAGTTTTGAAGCAAATATAAATTAGTATTGTTTTTCAATTTAAACACTTTATCTGGTCTTCGACCATGAACGTTTTATTCCATTTTTTAAGTACAGGCTTTTTAATTTGTTTATTTCAACCGGTTAATTCAATAGAAAATGCTTTCTTGATCCCTGGTGGAAAGTACACAGTTTCGTCACTGTTTTTGATCGCGAAAGAATCACTTTTACTCATTACAATGAGAATTTACCTTTCCGCTCATTATTCATAGCATATTACGATACAAGAGACGAAAGTCGAAGTTTCGCCACCGCTTGAAGTTGACGCCCGAGGCTAAGCCGAGTAGGCCTGGGTAACTCAATAAATTTTTAGGAGTTGGCGCAGTGCAACGTAAATAGCTTGGTGCGCCAACCCAACGCACGGGAGCAGTAATTCAGTTCCATGGCTGGGAAAATATTGATTACTTTTTTCACTTGTTTTTAGATTTGTTTTAATGGCTATTTATCAATAATATTTTTAACATTTCTTCAGAATTTTCCAGTTTTAGCAAAGCTACTCTTTTTTCGAAATGCTCATATTTTCTAAAGATTCACTTAAAAATACTGACAATCTTAAAGTATTTTTCGCGAAAAATTATGAAATACATTTTATTAGAACACTCGCCTGCTTCGTCATTTTGGAAAACGTTTTGAAATCTCTTTCCAGCTTCGAATTTGGAACAACAATCAAACAATTTTCTATCAATAAGCGAAAGTTTATAACAGATTATTTGGAAATCTCGTCACCTCCATTCCTCTGAAGACTGTAGAAGTTGTTAAAAATGTGGTTTTTTAGTTTTGACTGAATTTTTTTTACTTTGCTCTTTACTTAGAAATACTCTATTTTGTAGAGTTTCACTTAAAAATACTGACGATCTGGAGGTCTTTTACGCGAAAAATTACAAGATGAGTCTATAGCTTTGTAGGAATTTTACAAAAACTTTTTTCAACGTCGAATTCGGGACAAAAACGGAACAACAATGGAAAACAAAAAAAATCAACGAAAATAAATTTACCTCTTTTTTGGTGAAAATCATTATGATTTTCTCAAAAATCGATCACAAAACTTAAAGTTTTTAATCAAAAACGCAAAAAAACATTATTTTCTTCTTTTCTGACAATAATGAGGTGTTCAGCCAAAAATGATAAAATTAATTTTGCTAGAAAACTCGTCACTTTTGTCGCTGTGAATAATTTGGTTTATTGAAATTACGGTTTGTTTACTTTTAGGTCAATATTTCTAAACAAAACTCTCTCTAAACAGAACAACGCGTTTTTTCCTAACGTTTTACTGTAAAATACTGGTAAACTGACTGACTGGTCTTTTATGCAAAAAAGTTAGAAGATGGATTTTCCAAGAAAAGTCGTCGTCTTTACAGTTTGATCTTCTATATCATGTTTTTCGAATACCCGTTTTATCTTTGAATTTGGGGCAAAATCGAAACAAAGTTATCCTGTTTTTTTCGACAAAATTTAGGTTTTCTCAAAAAAAGACTCTACAAGAAACTCTCAAAAATATCCTAAAAACCGCTCTACAACTACGCGTTGCAGAGTGATAGTTGTCTATCTATTAGAATTGGTACACAACCGAAAAATGAGAGTTTCAGTGGCAACAAAAATTAATGTGAATGAAGGAATGAATTTAATGGAAAAAAAATGAAAAGGTTGCAAAAGTTGATTAGAATAAAACAAATCACCAATGTGACACCAATATCAACAAAACAATTGTCAAATAACTAGTTAACTAGTCAAAGGCCCACCACTGAGTGCATGAGGCCCTCGACTTCGCCTCGTGCGTCAACTTTAAGCAATGGAGGAACTTCAACGTTCGTCTCGCGTACCGTAATATACTATTGTGTATGTTTTGATTTAATATGGAATCCCATTCATCAAAAGTTATGGAACTCTCCTTAAGACAAAGACATTAATTCTATTAGTAAACTCGCAAAAAATGCAGGTTTTTTTCTTCGATTGGTACATAATATGGCGCGTTATGTACACTTCAAACTCATATTTATTCGGTAGAACGACCATCGAGAACACGCGAATTGAACTCGTACATTACAATTTTGCAACCTGATTACCTCTAATTATTAGCAAGATATTTTGAAATTTTCGTTTATTTCCTTTGGGTTTTCAATACAGCGCTACAATGCCGTCTTACGCAACTCTGCCTTAGTTTAGTTTATTGTGCCGCATTGGTGCCATTAGTCGTGTTGAATCCGTCGTTAAATATTCATTATGCAATGCGAGTGGACAGGCGTATAGTAACATGTTAGAAGAATTATAGCGTAGCCTTCCTTCAGTGCTTCATTGCTTCGGCTCCATGCGATTTCCCACATCGCTTGATTCAGTTGATTGAGTTATCAGTATTATGGTTTGCTTTACTTTCTACTTGCGTTTTTATTAAAACTGGTTTTTTCGTCGTTCTTGTGTTGAAATTGATGGTATCTGATGGTGACATTACACATTACATTCTCGTTCGATTGGAGAGGAAACTAGGCCAAATTTCATAAAAAATCTAGACTTGGACATATTCAAGTTCCTTGTGTAAGTAGGAAGGAGGTTGCCAATACGTTTCTTACATAATCTGGAATGTAGTTGCTGTTTTCGTTGAATTTGAAAAAATAATCGGTATATTGTACAAAAATACGTATATTTTCTACAAAAATAAGTTATAAGTAGAAAAACTTAACTTATTTGGCATGTTTTCCTCATAAATAATGAACAGGGACAAAATACATAACAGGTCAGGTGAACAGTTGAAAAACAAGAAACATCAATATAGTACAGAAAGGGCTCGAACCAGAACATTTACTCATGTTTAGGGGCTAAACGTAGTGGGTAGCGGTTCCAGTTCCAGTAACACAAGGAATACTACACACCCGGTGCGCCTGAAGTATATTCGGTTGTTTAATGGTAGCTTTCATATCCGCCCTCCCAGCCGCCGCCTCCGTGCACTGGCACGGCTACTGGTACCTTGACTGGATAAGGTACTGGTTTCTCCACTGCATAGGGTACTGGTTTGGCTACGGCATAAGGCACGGGCCTGTCCACGGCCACTTTAACTGGGTAGGGCACCGGCTTCTCTACCGGGTATGGAACTGGTTTCTCCACTGGATATGGAGCCGGGTAGGGTACCTAAAATCCACCCAATTAAAACCTCCTCAAGTCCTCCCCCAATATCCATACCTTGACAGCAACTGGGTACGGTTTCTCCACAGGGTATGGCACTGGTCTATCTACAGCTACCTTGACTGGGTAAGGCACGGGTCTTTCCACTGGGTAGGGAACGTTCTTGATCACATGAACTGGATAGGGTTGAGGCACATGGACTGGATAAGGCCTGTCTACGGCTACCTTGACTGGGTAGGGAACCTCCTTGTAGACTGGGTAGGGCTGGGGCACGTGCACTGGAACCTTGACTGGGTAGGGAACTTGTTTCTCAACCGGGTAGGGTTGGGGAACGTGCACCTTCACTGGGTAGGGGATGTGTTTTTCTACTGGGTAGGGTTGGGGTACCAACACCTTTACGGGGTAAGGCCTGTCGACTGGAACCTTGACGGGAACATGGACGATTTTTTCGACGGGGTAGGGTTGGGGAACTGGAACCTTAATGTGGACCGGGACCTTCACTGGGTAGGGAACTTGCTTCACTACCGGATAGGGGGCGGGCACTGCGACCTTAACTGGGTAGGGAACGTGTTTGGTTACCGGGTAGGGAATGTGCTTCTCCACTGGGTATGGAACTGGTACGCCTTTGACAACCGTGATGGTTTTTTCTGCATGGGATCCTAGGGAGAAAAACCTTGTTAGTAATTAGAAATCCATCGGGTTGTCCGTGCAGGTGTGGGTAAGCTTACCCAAGTAAAATGGTTGTAGGCTACCGTAGTCGCCATAACCAGCACCACCAGACACTATGTTTTTATAGCATTTTTATGGTAAGCAGTGCGACGGTGGTTTTGTGAGCGCCCTTACCTAGATCAATGCCGCCGTAGCCTCCATAGCCGCCACCGCCGCCCAGGGAAAGTCCACCATCCCAACCCCCATCTCCAACCGAGTAACCGTGGTCGATGTCACTACCATATCCGTAGCCCAAACTGAGCAATCCACGTTTGGTTTGTTTCTTTTCAGCCGTCGATTTCTTCTCCTTGCCCTCGGCATTTACTGCCACTGCTGCAAGGACTAAGATCGACGCTATTAACTGCGAAAAACAAAATCAGTTAGGCAAAATAGATAAGAACGTTATTTTCTACTGTTGTTTGAATTTCTTTCATTTTATGTTGCAACATGTTCTGTAGGATTTTCGTGTTAACAAGCATTTTAGCAACTATCTAAACAGAGTTAATTTGCTATTGTTCGACAAACAATTACGGACGAGTGAGACATGATTGTTTAACTGAAGCATTAAGTGTTATGTCACCGCCAGATTGTTCTTAATTAAGTGTCGAGGCGAATGTTGTGTTGTGGTTAATGTGCTGGTTAAGGTCAGTTTTACGTTGGTAAAAAGTGCGGTTTTACCCGGAAAATAATTCACTTTGTATTTCAATCAAAATATCTGTAAAAAAATTAATTGTAGCACTAAATCTGGACTGCATGCTGGCCAGGTTGACAATAACTTTCCATTGTTCTTTACAAGACCCGAGTGCATGATTGGTGTTTTCTTCAGTAGTTTAATATCTTCAAATACCCAAGTGTTTCGGGAGGAACAGTTGTGACGAATAAGAAGCTAATATTTGATGGGAGAAGTTTATTTGGGCTGCAAAAAACACCCTACTTGTGGAGGACGACTTGAAAATTTCAAACAGTATTTCGAAGATTTTGATTTAAAACTCAAACTTTTTAAATTTTCTTAGTTTCATCTAAAATTATTTTTTCTCTAGATTTGCCTAAATTTCAAAATATTTTTTCTATTGAAACACTTAAATTTGTAGCTTTGCACAAACTTTGCAAAATTTAATTTAAATAAATGCAAACCATAAGACCTAATCTGGTCTCCTAGCAGACCAGATTTAACTGTGCTTGAAGCTTTATGAGTATTCTTATCCTTATCCAGAAGAGTTTGCAATTTAAATTGGCCTAAATTGTGTGATTCGTTAGCTTATTAAAACTATTATTATTGTATAAACAATCACTTAGTGTAGTAAGTTAGCAAATTATAACGTTTAGCAATCAATGACCGGCAATTGCAAAATACACGGTGCAACCAGTAATAACGCTAATTGCTCGCGCTAATTTCGCTTTGATTTTGCATAATTTTAATGGTCTTTATTAATTTTTTTGCACAAGAAAATCGCTCGGAATCAGGTCGGGTGATTCGGAAGGTCCAAAGAAATCCCGGAGGTTCATTTTGAGCTTAAAATGCGCAAAAAACCGTAACCTAGACCATGGTTTGGGTCTGCTGATTGTCCGCATTTGGGTTTTTTGTGCTTCAAACCGCAGTGAATGGTCATTAGACAGTTTGGCCAATGTCGATGATTAGCTGATATTTTCCAGTCAATATTTATGTAATAAAGGTCAATAAAAATGAAAAATTAAATTAGTTTGAAATGTAAAAGCATGAGACTATCAACTTTTTGAAATCAATAATAGAAATTTTGATTAAGCAACAGGCACTTTGAAAAAAAATTGAAACAAACCGATGAGAAAACCACTCAACACTTTTTCGCAAGTAGACACTGAAAAAAGTCGCGAACCGAAAAAATCACTAAAAATTGTACCACTCACCAATGGCTTCATCGTGGTACACATGCAAGGGGTTGCTGGCTGGTTCGAAGAGAACTGAATACCGAAAACGTGCCCCCGTTGTCTTTTATAGTTCTAGCCGGATGGTACCACCGAGTTGTATCGCACCACTTACTTCTTCGGCGATGGTTCGGCGCAACGCGACGTGGGTTGATGCAACAACTCCTGGTTGCGAACCATTGCGAAGAGTTGAGAATCGCGACGGGATGATTTTTGAGCGGTGCGGGATCGATGTTTTTTGTTTGTTTATTCATAATAATGATGATGATGATTTTGGTGAGTGATTTGCCATACGATTTGCATGTTTTTCATTGAAATAACAACGTCGAGCTGAGTCATAGTTTGTTTATGGATTAATGTAGAAGATCAAAGGGATATTGTTCTTTTAATGCATAATTTAATAGAGGTTTTGGGAGTGACTTTTGATCAAAAACCAGTCTTTGACTTAGATTTCAGTCGATTTTATGCGTATCTTTATTATAGTGGAATATAATGAGAGTAGGGTTTGTCGTGGAAGCTAACAGAAAAAAGTTTTCACAATAAAAGTGGCAGTATTTCACGTGTACTAACGAAAATTTATTAAATGTTTACAGTTTGTTGGTATTTTATAACCATTCATTCACACAAGCTGTTATTATTCGACTGGCATGTGATTTAGAGTAGTTTTAATTATGTATTTAATTGTTTCATTATTTTCCTTTGCTTTTTTATGTCTCCAGTCGTGTTTTTCTCTTCTCCTTTAATATTTGTCACTTTTGTATGGTTATTCGAAATTACTTTTAAAATATCTTATGTTAATTTATTTGTTGAATTGTTCAAATGAGCCTCATTCGCGTAATTTAAAGCATGGAAGATCAATTTTATTTCTGTTTTCTGGTGTTTTTGGAAACACTGTGAAATTTTCAATGTCGTCTGTCTTTTTCTTTAATCTGTATCACTTTTGCATGGATATTTGAAACTACTTTCAGATTATCTGTATTCATTTCATTTCTGAACGATTGAAGTGCCTCATTCTTGTAATTTGAATTTTAATATTTCTCTTTACTTTTGTTGTTTGTCCTTTGTCGTGTTTTTCTCTTCGTTAAAATTATCACTTTTGCATGGTTATTTGAAGCTACTTTATATCCGTTATTGATTTCATTTCCGAACTGTTGAAATGAAACTTTTTGCTCTGTTTTCTTGTGTTGAATTTTTTCAATGTTGCCTAACGTGCTTATTCCTTCTGATTGATTCTTCGGTATGGTTATTAGAAACTACTTTAAAAACTCCCTTATTAACTTAATCGATGAATTGTTGAAATGCCTCATTCGCGTAATTCAAAGGTTGAAGGTTCCATTTGATTTCTGTATGCTCGTGTTCAATTTTTTCACTGTCGTCTGTCTTGTTTTTCTCTTTTTCTTTAATCGTTATCACTTTTGAATGGTTGTTTGAAACTACTTTTAGAATCTCTGTATAAATTTAATTTCTGAATTATTGAAGTAGCTCATTCCTGTAATTTGAATATGAATATTTTCCTTAATTTTAGTATTTTTGTGTTGCATTTTTTTAATGTCGTTTGTCGTGTGTTGATCTTCGTTAATATTTGTCAGTTTTGTATGGTAATTTGAAGCTACTTTACATCCGTTATTAATTTAATTTCTAAACTGTTAAAATGCCTCATTCGCGTAATTTAAAGTTGAAGTTTCCTTTTGCTCGGTTTTCTTGATTTTGATTTTTTCAATCTCGCTTGTCGCGTTTTTCCCATTGTTAATCTTTGTCACTTTTGCATGGCTATTTGAAACTACTTTATATCCGCTATTAATTTAATTTCTGACTTGTCAAAATGCCTCAATTGCGTAATTTGAGCACTTTAAGTTTCTTAGTTTATTTTTGATTTTTTGAGATTATTTTTTTCACTGTCGTCTACTGTTTCCTTTCATCTTTGTCACTTTGGCTTCTGATTCATGTCTTGGTTGTTCGCTTCAGTTCGAATATTAAAAGCGTGAATTGTTGCAATATGTAACTCATTAATCAATGAGTTATAACTCATTTATTAAAGTGGATTGAAGCTTTACAATACTGGAATTTTAACATATGAAAAAAGGGTCATCAACATTTTTTATGTTTTACCACTTTGTCCAAGCAACTAAAAAAACGGGTCACTTTATTTTTTCAACTCATAATTTCATAACTCAACAATTTTGTTTCACTTTGTTGCGTTCTAATTGGAAAATTAATTTAAAAAAAACAACAAAACAAACAAAGTAACAACAAAAAATTGTTATTATGCATAATCTTAATCTACAGTGAAGAATTTAATGGACTCGATTACAATCCATACCTGCTTCCTTCAACTTAATTGAAGTAACGTTGTCCCAGCGCAACGGAACTTAGGACGGAGTTACTGCGCCGGTTCGTTGAGTTGGGGTACAAAGCCATTTGCGCAGCACTGCGTCAGCTTCTAAAAATTCACTGAGTTACCCAAGCCTAGCCGGATCGGTTGGAGCTTTTATGATCAGAAGACAGGGAAAACTTCTATGATATTCGGAAGCTTTAAGTACCTAAAGTAATGTTAATTGCAACTTACAAAATTAGCGACACTTATGGGCTCTTTTGCGCCCAGGAAATTATTCAAATCACCTTCAGATCAAGAGTCTGCTGAGAAAAAAAGACTCGAGACCAAACAATCGCGTACGTTGTAGCTGAATAATCTTTGCTGATTTTCATTTATAATAAATAATATAAATGAAATGTTCATAACATGCAAATGTACCTCATTCGTAACAGTAACCGTTGTACTACGGTATGTCGGGATTAGCCAATTTTAGCAAGTTTTGTGGATTAGCGGGTCATCTCGGGTACCAGCTGACGCGCAACGTACTTGAAGTTACATAAAGGACAAGTGTTGCTCCTTCATGTCCGCCTATCAGGAAACCGTCCCATAAGAATCCCACCGATACACTTTAAAATCAATTTGCAATTATTAAGATATCTATATAATGGAAACCGAATTGATAAATATTTTATAAGCAGGTACTCCATCCACATTTTTGGCCGCCAATTACGCAATGATGATTAGCTGGTTTGATGGATTGGGCGTACCCGTAATTGGACGATTTTGAAAAAGTGGTCTTTAAACGTCGCTAAAAGTTTCAAATCAATTCGACCGATTGCCCAATTACGTCGCTTCAGCTCAATATACTGGGTGGTGAAAACAAGGATTTTCAATATTTATCGCCTTAAATATGTGCAATTAAGCAGCCGCAATTTCTTCTTCGGGCCAGACAAGTTGTTCAGGCATCGCTGCCCTCTTTCCTTGCGCCCGTGTTTTGCAACGGACGCAAAAAATATGAAAACCAGAAATGAAACAAGTTTAAGGACGGAACACTTACACTTTCTTCGTATCGAATACGTGAACTGTTACTTGATGATGTAAGCGACGGTTATGCCGTTCCACAAGGAGAATATGCATTTAAACCAGAGGGAATTTGCGCGATTTTTGAAATTGTTTCAATTTAGCACCTAGAGTGGTTTTTTAGTGTGTTAAGCTTCACACCCATGTAAATGGGCGAAGAATGCCTTCTGTTGCGTTTGTTTGGTGCACCCTTTAAGGCTACGCCCACATCTTCCATAGTGTTAAGGTTAAATCTTTGTTGCAGGTACTTCGTCAGCACTCTTCTTCAATTCCAAATCTACCGAGCGCTATGCCAAGCAGCTGGCCAATATGTGCCAGGCGATTACACCAAACCTCTTCATAAGTGCGACATTTACCGAAGCAAAGAGGCTGGAAACATACTGAGGTAAGATCAAGTTTAACATTAGGGAGCCGACACTCGTGCTCAAGGTGCTGGCAAACAGTTAATTAGTCGGTTGCATAGTGCAGGCCCGAATTTTTTGCCGCTACTTACTGACTTTGAAAACCATTTGAAAGTAGATCCAGTACTTGATTGAATTTCAATTTTTTTTTCTCGAACAAGAATTTAGCCATGACTGATATTTGGCCGTACCATTAAGGTGCTTATTTGGAAATAATGCTGGCTCTTTTATTATAATCAGCCAGTCAAGGTAAATGGCGAAGACTGATCGAAAAGAAGACGCGCGCTGTTTACTTTCGCCCAGAGGGATTCTTATGGATTTTAACTGGCACTCAATGCTAAGTGCGATGGGATTCTTTGAGATCCATCGACCGTGAACGCTTCCGTTCCAATTATGCCACAATTGGTACCAGTGGCGATTTATAATTTGCATTATGCAATCAAATATCGTTTGCTACATATTATTAAACCGCCTGGTCGACCCACATACATGAGAGTTCTTATTAGAAAAATCGACCGCGCCAGTACTCTACGGTTTCCGTTATGCGATACATGGGAATTATCGCTGTTTATGACATGTATTTCGCATGAAATGTGAGTGGCAAATATGTCGGATTTCTCCCCGTTCAAAATACGCGTTATGTAAGGGACGACTGTATCTTGCAGGGCATTTAAAGTAGGCCTGAGTATCACTGTTTTGAGTTGCGCTATTGAGTTGTTGCCACTCTCTGAGTTAACGAGTTATAACCCATCGCTTAATGAGTTATAAGTCATTTATTAAAGCTTTACGAGACCCGAGACTGGAATTTTCACATAAAAAAGGGCCATCAACATTATTTCTCAGTAACGTTTTACTGCTTTGTTCAAACAACTGAAAAAAGTAATCTAGATTTTCCCTGCAACAGAACTGAGCCCAAAGAAAGTTGACAAGTTTTCTTGCATAATCGATCTCTTAATTTTTTTGCGTAAAACATTCAGTTTGCAAGTATTTTACAGTAAAACGTTAGGAAAAACGCGGTTTTTCCGTTTAGAGACAGTGTTGTTTAGAAATATTGAGCTAAAAGTGAAGAAACCCCAGTTTCCAAGAGTTTTCCAAATAAATTATTATAAACTTTCGGTTTTTCAGTTCTGGAGAATATTTTTGGAAAAACATCCAGAAATAATTATTACGGTTTTGTCCATAATTCGTAGATGCAACAAGTTTTTTTGCACAAAATGTATTTTATAATTTTTCACAGAAAATACCTGAAGATGGTCAGCATTTTAAGTAAAACTAAAAAATAATGCGATTTTTGCGTAGAAAGAATTACTTAATAGAAACTTTGTTAAAACTGGAATGAAAGGAAAATTTAAAGAAACTTTAAAATTCTTCATAGCGATGAGGGCGGCGAATTTTTCAAATCATTTTTGTAAAAATTTGCTCTCTGGTCTTTTTTTTCCAAGATAATCCTAATTACTTTCGGTAAAAAACTGAATAAAATTATTTGGATTTTGTGCCAAATTCGAAGCTGAAAAGAGTTTTCTAAAGTTCCCTGCAAGCCCAGGAAAAAAGCGAATTTTCTGGTAAAATTAATTTTGTCATTTTCGATTGAAAAGACCCCATTATGTCAGAAATTAAAATAATCATCATAAAATAATAATTTTTTGCGTTTTTGATTAAAAACTGTTAGTTTTGTGGTCGGTTTTTGAGAAAAAAGTTTTGGTAAAATTCCTATAAAGTTACAGATTTATCTTGTAATTTTTCATGTAAAAGACCTCTAGATCGTCAGTTTTCTGACGAAAAAAATGACAGTCAAATGTAAAAATCCACATTTTTTAACAAACTCTACAGTCTTCAGAAAAGTGGAGGTGACGAGATTTCGAAATAATCTGTTATAAACGTTTGCTTATTATGTTCGTTTTTGATAGAAAAATATTTGATTTTGTTCCAAATTCGACGTTGGAAAGGGATTTCAAAACTTTTTCCAAAGCGACGAAGGATTCGAAATTTATTTCCATAATTTCTCGCGGAAAATATCTTGGAATTGTCAGCATTTTTAAGTGAAACTTTAGAAAATTGAGCATTTAGAAGAAAGAGTAACTTGGCTACAACAAGAAAATTCTAATATTTTGAAGAAATTTTAAAAATAATGTTAACAAATGGCCTTTAAAATAAATCTAAAAACAAGTAAAAAAAGTCATCAACATTTTCCTGCAAAGGAACTGAGGTACTGTGACGGTGCGCTGGCGCACCAAGCCTTTTGCGTAGCACTGCGCCAACTTACCACGCCTAATTTACAAGGTGTCCACAATTTGCAATGGAATGTAATTTGTAGCGGCAAAACAACGAAACTGAGGAGGATCGAATGTTTAACATCAGAAATGACTAAAGCGGAAACAAGATATTTCGAGTTTAAAGAGTTTGGAGCTTTACGAGAACTTTCAAATAGAAAGTGAGTAATTTCAGTTCAAAGTCAAAATTTGACTTCTGGAGCTTGGAAGTCAAAGCTTGCAGTTCGAGTTTTAAGGCTGACGTTTCCGAATTACGCCTGGGTAACTCAGTGAATTTTTAGGAGTTGACGCAATGCAGCGCAAATTGGGATCGGCACAGGCGCAGTAGCTCAGTTTTGTAATCGGTAAAACGTTACGCATAAAAAATGAGATGATGAAAAACTTTTTTTGTTGTTTGGAGTGTTGTTCCAGTCTCCGGTCTCGTAACGCTTTAATCCGCCTTAATACTTGAGTTATAACTCATTAAATCAGAAAGCGGAAACAATTGAAAAACGCAACTCAACACAATGTTGCGCAGCCCTACTGCCAGCAATACCAATTTTTTTTTCGGTTTTTAATTTTCGAGCGACAAGAAGCGACAACGTTATTTCCCTGGACACTGGTTCAAAAGAACTGAGTGAGATGGCCTAATGCCAAAGCATCGATTGGAAAGAGCGCACTTTCTTCTCAGGATGGGGAACGTTTTGCTTTTGAGCCATCATCAGGCAGGTGGCAAATCAAATTTCAGTTCATCAATCAAATCAAAAATCAGTTCGGCCTAACCGGAGTGGAATGGAACGTGGCCAGGGCATGTATTGGAAAGAGCACACATTAATTTGTGGAGTTTGAAAATTTCGTTTTTCTGCGATAAAATCGAGGACGATTTGAGAAGCTTTCCAGGTTGGATTGAGAGTGTTTTTCCTTAAATTGCGCTTCAAAATGCATTTCTGCTAAACTGAGCAAGATTAAACTAAGTGGAGAGTTTTAGTATGGAAGTTTCATATACGCACCAACATCAGCAGTAAAATAAAATGAGCGCAAAAGTTCATTAATCGATTTCTGCCAATCTACTGGTGATGGGACGATGTCAAGTCATTTAGTAACATCCAAAGTGTCTAATTGGATTGGAGTCACTGGTTTCGACCCAATAAACACTCAACTGGCCACTTGACAGGTTTTTTAAAAATCAGTGTCGTGCCCGAAGGACTCGACACAACGAATACATTAAACACTTCGGGCTATCGAAGTTGTTGTGCCGAGCCTTTTGAGCACGGCACTGGTTTAGAGCCAAAAACACTCTGTTTTGGGCATGGGTAACTCAGTGAATTTTTAGGAGTTGGCGCAGTGCGTGTGTTGTAACTCTCCTTAACAGATGAGCTAAAATTCCTTAACTCAGACAGCGGCAACAGCCTAAAAGTGCAGTTCAACACAGTGTTACCTATGCCTAGATTGTTGCAAGTCCGCCAAGAGCTCAATTCGAGGTGCGGCGCAGTGCGTCGCCATTAGTTATAACTCCGCAACTCACGGAGCGGCATCAACTCAAAAGCGCATCTCAATACAGTGTTCCCCAGGCCTAGATTTTTGCAGCCAGAGTTGATGTTGCCAGTTGTGAGATGAGGTGGATGAAGTCCGCCAAGAGCTCAATTGGAGGTGCGGCGCATTGAGACGCGATGAGTTATAGCTCAGCAATTCGCCGGGCGGCAACAACAAAAGAGCATCTTAACACAGTGTTACCCAGGCCTATTTCGAATATCAAATTAAATATTTTCGTTTACAAAGGCGCCTGCCTTTTTGTCAAGTGGAATTTTTGCGTTCAAGCGTTTGAAAGTGCTAACTCTTATTCCATGAGAAAATGCAACTGAAATAGTCAAAGTCAACCATCAGAGTTTCCAGTTTAAAATTGAAATTTACCGTGTCCGAATGTTAAATTACATTAATCTATAAATGTAAAATAGGCAAAATGTGAAAAGCTTTTCAAAATAAACGCTTTAAGTACCAATCACACACAGACGTTCTTAGGTAACGCTTCACTAAGCAAACGAAAGTTTATTTCCATCAATTTCACAACATGCAATGCTAAATTGCAGCGGAAATTGCGCCTCACTCAGTTCCATCAAACTTTGTTCTCATCTAAAGAGGGCAATTCTTCAGCCATCCTGTGCTCAATGAATGAAATGTGGTTTACTGAAGCTCCAACCGTCCGGTGTGGTATTTAAAAAATGATTTTTGTCGCTGAAAACCACAAATAATTCTTTGCCAAGTGCAACGAATAGAAAAGCAGTGCGATTGCACAACCAGCCTAGAAAACGCGATTGACGTCACGTTATTGTTAATTGTTTACCGCTTGGGATTACTGATTAGTTCAAGATCGATGCGTGAGTTAACGCATAATTTCACTCTCGATCTTCGATGGCATGTTCATTTCGCACTAAGGTAAATGCCGATTTATTCCATAAAAAGTACGTTGTATTGTTAAACTTGTTTAGTTGAATGGGTTGGACTTTGTGCGTGCTACAGCCAAAAATGATGCAATAGAATAGCCTGATGCAGCACACCCATAGAGCTTCTTCAGTATCTGCAACCTAATTCAATTGTCTAATTCCTTCTTGGATAATTAAAAAGTAAAAAAAATAATCAGAAAATGTGGCAAGGGCCAGTTGACCAATAATGAAAAGCCATGAAAATAATATAAGCCAACTTATTTTGTATGTTTTTTTTAAACAGTTGGTTAAAATAGAAAGTTTCTAAAATAAAATAGAGCGTTTTTGAGTAGAAAGTAAAGCAAAAAAAATTCAGTCAATACTAAAAAACCACATTTCTATAGTCTTCAGAGTAATGGAGGTGACGAGATTTCCCAATAATCTGTTATAAACTTTCGCTTATTCTGTTCGTTTTTTGATAGAAATCTATTTGATTTTTGTTCCAAATTCGACGTGGAAAGAGATTTCAAACCTTTTTATAAATCGACGAGGGATTCAAAATTTATTTCATAATGTTTTGCGGAAAATACCTTAACGTTATCAGCATTTTTAAGTAAAACTTAAAAAAATTGAGCATTTAAAAGAAAGAGTAACTTGGCTAAAGCTGGAAAATTCTGAAATTTTAATACATTTTAAAAATACTATTAATAAATGGCCATCAAACTAAATCTAAAACAAGTAAAAAAAATCATCAACTTTTTCCCAGCAACGAACTGAGTTACTGCGCCGGTGCGTTGGGTTGGCGCAACAAGCCATGTGCGTAGCACTGCGCCAACTCCTAAAAATTCACTGAGTTACCTAGGCCTACAATAAATCCCTACTGAACACTGATACTCCAATCATCCCTGGACCACGCCCATTCATTGCCCGGAAGTACCACCGCGCCATCTAATGTCCCAGCTTTGAAGTAACCCCGATGTTGCCACTCCCATTCTTGTTTCGCCTTCCAATGTTGCCGTTCCGCCGTGGTTCTTCTGATTTCCGAAGTTGCTTACAATATATTTTCGTAAACAAAAGTGATGAAAAACATATCACTGGATCAGAACTGCATCTGTTGTTCGTTGATCTTCAAACGGCTTAAGGCAACATAGTTTTTGGAAAGCTTTAGAAGCCAATGAGGACAACCAGCGTCAACTTGGAGTTTTTAAAGGCGTTTGAAACTCTCTGGAAAGGTGCAGAAATTAAAATAAAATGTTGGCCTCAAAATGACTCGTGTATTTTAGGCATTATTCTAAATAGTTCGTTATGAATCGAAACATTTATTCGGAAGCATAAGACTTTCATTGTGCTTCGCGGACGATTAAGTAGTTAACGAACAAGACGATGATGATTCGTGCTGCAACTGGGGAATGTGTCGAAGAACATCGAAAATGGGTATTAGAGTTAATTAACAGTAAAATACAACATTTTGCTCAGCAAAAGGAACGTTACGCTGTGTAAAATTTGGCCAACTTTGGAAGTGGATAAATTCTGAATGCTTCAAGCGATTTGGTTTCTGTTTGAAGTTTCGTTTAGGCCGATTTACTTTTTCTTCGTCCATGGTTTGGTAAAAATTCAGCACCTCAGATACATTTTCTACAGGGCGGCAAATGAAAAACGCAATTTTGCAAAGTTCGGCATACACCTAATTTGACAAAACTTAGGCTTTTAAATATTTCTGCCATCCGGTTTGCTTACATGGTGGTCCCAAAAAATCAACTTTTTGGTCTTGCACCGATAACTTTTCTGCTCGTCGTCCGATTTTCACTATCTTGAGTTCACATGAAAAAAACTATCACTGCAATATCAAGGAGTTGATTTTTGAAGACCACCCTGTAAGCAAAATATATGAGCGAAAAACTCAAAAACTATTTTCGAGACACGAGGTCAAGACACAAATACAAAAAAATGTGTTTTTGTCCAACTGAGAGCACGTGAAGCTTTCACGAATTTTGCATTGTTTCATTGAAAGTCTATCTGAGTCAATCATTTTTTGCGAAAACACGCACTCACCGAAAATAAACTGCACAAATTAACGGTTCAAACGGAAATAGAATCGCTCGCAGCAATCAGATTGTATCCAGTTCCAAAATTGGTCCAAATTTGTCAGTGCAATATTGATTTTGATGAGCAGTTTATAAGTGAATTTGATGCGAAGAGCCATACTTAGAACTTGAAAATAATTAAGCAATAAAGCGAAACATTCAAAATGCGCCATTGAACCAGGCAATCTGAGAAAGGAACACTCAAGGAAGGACGGCAATTGCACTATTAAATAATTAATTTTGGGACAAAGATGGCGAAAAAGATGAAAGGTCCCGGGCTTGTTATAAACAGCCCGACAACAAAATGTCTTTAAATAACCCATTTTTTAAACTTTGATGATCACGGTTAAAATACGTCGCATCGAGGCAAATGGCAATTTTAAACACCGGCCACTTGAAAATTTATTTTTGTTTTGAAACTAAGACTAAACTTGAAACTAAACTAATGTTCTAAAAAGCAGCTCAAAAATGAAAAGCTGCAACAGCAGAATTTTCCTAAACTCAACTTTTGTTGGAGAATAGCGAAGAGAGAATAGAAAAAGAGGAGGAAGTAAATATAAAAACTAATTTTGATTTATTATCCTGACTGCGTGTAATTGTTATTATATTTTTTTGTTCCTGGGTTTCAGTCAAAATTTGAAATAAAAATGTTCATATTGTTTATTTTATATAACGTTTCGGCGAGACAACAGCGCCATCATCAGATTTAAAATTCGACACAAACCCATAATTAGGAAACATTAAATTCTTTTTAGGCTTGGCTGTCTTGAAACCTCACATTTGCTTTCAAGACAGCCAAGCCTAAAAAGAATCTAATGTTTCCCAATTATGGGTTTGTGTTGAATTTTAAATCTGATGATGGCGCTGTTGTCTTGTCGAAACGTTATATAATATATATAATACATTTATAAGCATGTTTTGTTTGCATTCAAAACAGTTTATTTTGTTCCTTAAAATGTTGATTTTGCTTTGTGAAGGAGTTTATCTTGGGTGATTTTGTTAACAGGTTCTGAGAAGGTTGTGGTCTGCATTGCTGCTTTTGCCCCAAAGATTTTTGTCCTTATTTCAAAAACGTTTTTGCCATTTTTCTCGAAAGTGTAGAAGTGTAGGTACTTGGTGCCTGTTTATCTCAACTAACTTGCTTTTTATTGCCTGGCAAAAGAACATTTCTGCAACCCACACTCAAAATTGCTCCATTTTTCGACCCTATGCTTTGTAATAGAACAGTAAAACGTCCACATAGTTTTCTCAATTTTGAGAAATATTCATGCAAAATACCAGGTCCTATTATCAAACAGCTTATGACCATGACCAGAATGAAACGCGCGTAACAGTTGTTATTATTAATATTAAACACAGATATTTCGAATTAAATTGCTGTGCGCAAACAGCTGGAAATTCTTTAAAAAATTTTACTATTCTGCAACGCGGCCGCTATTGTATAATCGCAATAACACGAGAAACAAGGCATTAAACGTTGCCCAATCGCAACATTCTGAAATTTACTAATTAATAAAATGGAATGCCTTAATAAAAATCGCAGCAAACAATAAAGCAATAAATCTCAGTTTCTCCGCGGTTCGGGTTGTTCGGGGTTATTAATAATATCGCTCGAACAATGCAATTGTCCGGGTTGTTTCATCCGGAAACCTTGAAACATGGTTTCGCAAAAAACAAATTTGGAAAATACACGCCAGTGCCCGCACACTGAAACTGCTCGTCACCCTCTAAGTGATTACGTAAAAATTCGCAATTTTAAATCTAATGAACGATGTCATTGATGTTTTCCTGGTTGATCTGATACCTCGAAAAGCAGCCGGGCATGATACGGTTGGTTAATCAGCTAGGGTTCAAAAACATCTAAATTTCTTGTGACTAGTCAGTCAATTTTCATTATTATTATTGTTATCATACTTTTCCTGCTTTCCTTCTGGACCCCTATAACAATTACAAATGTATCTAAGTAGAAATGCTTAGAAAAAAATTTATCTAAGCCAAACACACACTTACTTTCAAAACGAGAGCAAAACAAAAATGCGGTAGTAGATACCTGTGTGCGGCTGGTTGTTTTCTTTCAATTGCGTATTCGCTTTCCAACTGGAATACTAATAAGTACATTTTGTAGTACAAGCTGCAAAGTCCATAGGATATAAATCTGGCCAGTATGCCACCTGATTAAGTAAAATTGCATTCAGGAAGTGAACTGCATTCGGTCGATACGAATCGATAAAATACACGTTCAATTCTCAGGCAAATTATCTGAGCTGCATTCGAAGTATCTGCATTGTTGTCGACTTTTCCAAAATACTGGTAGCTAGTTGCAATTAGTTATTTTCATTGGTTTCAAGCAAAAATGAGTTCCGATAGGAATTTCTGCAACTTTGGTTGGTGCTTAGTTAAAGTATTGCTGCTTGCACTGGTTTTGCCTCAAAAGAAGCAAAATAAAGCCAAACATTCTTGAAGCTTTCACTTTCAGACTCGGTTTATTTTAAAGCTGGAACAGTTTCTGACGCTTTTTAAACTTCGTTAAAAGCGAATACGTTCTTATCAAATAATATTTAGGAGTGACATTAAAGGCTTGCATGTTTGTAATTTTTTTGCACTAAACCGAGTGAAAATGTGTCTTGAAATTAATATAAAAGAATTTTCAAAAATTAATTTGCCAATTGAACGAACAACAGAGTAGCTATGCAAAATACAGGGTGTCCCGTAAGCACATTATCAAAAGGATACTGCGATATTAGCATCAAAAGAAGATGATCTCACCTAACTTTTATTAACAAAAACTGTCTGGCTCCTCTGCTATTGATGGCCAAATTTCTTCAAAAAATTATCTTGTTTGAAATATCGGGAGAAAGGTATGACGTATTTTAGTGAATCTCGCTGTAAATTTATTTCTATGTAAGACTCATATTTTGATGAAACAATCGAGTTTATCCGTTTTGGACAAGTGGTGAATTCTTGAGTGTAGTGGTACAAAAACTACCAGAACCTTTTATTTGGTAGATTAAATCAACTCTTTTTTTAGTTAATACACTAATCATTTATTCACAATTTTGTGCTCTTTGTAAAATCTTGTAGCATTCATAGTTTTTGCGAAAAAAATATTTCTGTTTCCTTGCCACTTAACAGTGTTAGAGAGACATTAACTGCAAATATCGTGATACGAGGCATAAAATAATTGTCAATCAATCTCACCAATTCGGTTTGAATTACCTTTTCTAATAAAGAAGCGACCCACATGGTCAAGGTATTAGGGTTTTGCGAAGACAACTTGCGTTTACTCGCCTGATAAAACATTGCAGTTAATGTTAACATTGTTAAGTGGCAAGAAAACAGACATACTTTTTTTGCGTAAAAACTATGAATGCTGGAAGATTTTACAAAGAGCACAAAATTGTGAATAAATGATTAGTGCATTAAGCAAAAAAAATGAGTTGATTCCATCCACCAAATAAAAAGTCCTGGTAGTTTTTGTACCACGACACTCAAGAATTCACCACTTGCCCAAAACGGGTGAACTCAATTGTATAATCAAAATATGAGTCTTACATACTAACAAATTTACAACGAGTTTCGCCAAAATACATCGTACCATTCTCTCGATATTTTAAAAAAGATAAATTTTTTGAAGAACTTTGACCATCAATGGCAGAGGAGCCAGACATTTTTTGTTAATAAAAGTTTGGTTAGATCGCCTTCTTTTGATCCAAAGAATATCGCACCACCTTAACGTAAACCGTAAACAAAATTAATGTTACAGTAGAGCATGAACAAACAATCGCTATAGAACTCTTCAAATGAAAAAAAACACATTTATTTCTTGAGAATGCAGATTTATGAAACTGGAAAGTTTTTTGAGCATTAAAGAGGGCCATGGAAAAAATCTTCCTCGACGTTTCGCAACTACAAATGGCTTACATCTTCAGATGTGGTTTGTTTACAGCATCAACCATGTCTGAAGATGCAAGTCCAAACCAGATTAGAAGATCAAACATGATCTTCAAAAATGGAAATGTAAACTTTGAAAGATTCGATTTGCATTTTTAGATTGCGAAATTTCGAAAGCGATTCAACAGTCTAAAATTTTGTTTTTTTCTTGCTCAAAAGTTTTTATTTTATGTATGAACATTTTTAATTATTCTGCACACAATTTGATGTAGAAGTTGTGCCGTGTCTTTCGTGCATGATACTGGTTGAGGCCTAAAAATATGTGATTTTCATTTAATTTCGTCTATTATTAATCTCAACCAGCTTTACAACCAACACTTTTCTCGATTTACTTTGTATTCAGATGCTCTCGAGGTAGTTTGATGTAAAAGTTGTGCCGAGCCCTTCGGGCACGGCAATGGTTGAAATTGACTAAGAGGAAGTTAATTCAAAAACTACAGTTTTTTAAGCCTTAACCAGTGTTGTGCCTGAAAAGCTCGGTACAACTTCGCAACAAACATTTTCCTCGGTTTGCTTTACATTCAAGATGCTCTGGACGTAGTTTGATGTTAAAGTTAGTCTTAATATTATGTATTTTCCTTTCAGGAATAAAAATTGACAAATTCGAATTTCGAATTAGGAAAATGCTTTCTTGCTTTATAGTATTCAATATTTTTATAACGTTCGGAAACTTCAATAGTTCAAAATCTGAGCTCAAGAAGTGTTAAACGTGAAAGGCAGAAGAACGAAAAGTGCGCTTTAGCTAATTGGGTTATAAAAACGCCATTTTCAAAAGCGGTGCTTACAACTGCTAAAGGCCCATTTAAACCAAGTTTTTCCCAAGTTTTTCGAGCTTTTAGCAGCTCTGAAGTTGCAAGCCACTCATGCTTACGAAGCGTCAGGAAGAAATTCTGACCCGAAAAATGCATTGAAGAAAACATTTATTTTATACTTGAGACTCAGAGACACAAGTATTAAAGCTAATGATACTGTTAGTTTGGGTTAGCAAGTGAAAATTGCACTAAATTGCAAGCAATTTGAGAGTATCTGGGAAAAAAACGAGGAAAAATATGGACACTTATATTTCCAAACGTGAAGGTTGCGAAGAGTGAAGCAAATGAACAAGGGGATAAGTTTATTGCAATATTCCATAATATTTTCAACCCGCAAATTATTCAATAAAAAAATCAGCAAATATAAAAATGACTGCGAGAACGCAAAAAAGAGTATAACAACGATTTGTGACGATATTACCAGTATTACTAAATTATAAATTTATTAACAAACTAGTACATTTTAGCATCTTGCAAAGCAAGTGCAACAAAACGCGAAGATCCAAAAGTAAAAGATGAATTAACGAAATACAAATAAAGAAAAAACCCAGTATTAAGACAGTCAAGAATGTTTAACCTACGAAACGAGACCGTAAAAATCAACCAAAGATATATGTATAAATTGTAAATTGCTAATTAAAGAATCAAAGAAATATTAACAAACTAACATATAAGAATGTGAACCTAGAGCAGCTAAAGTTCATTTTACGTACAACACAGTTAATTCGCTTCGAACTGATTAGTTAGGTACCCATTATATTGACTAAAGAAATTGAAGTAAACTCTAGAAAAACTCATAAAATTACATCATGGAGCTTTGATGCCGATGATGAATGTATGTAGTCTGAAAACCGTGCAGAGTAAATCAACTCTTAATCAAATAAAAGTACCGTTACTAAGACTCGATGGTTGGTTGCGTTACTTCCTTTCCATATTTTTTCGTTTTGGCGAGCACTTTTGAATGCTTCAGCCAGCATGAAGCCATACTTTCAAGGGCATATAAATTAGCAGTGAAACCTCTCAAAAGAGGCACAAAAATGATTCGATTAAGCGTTTTTGCTTAATTCCTTTGTTTGTCGGTTCCCTGCTCGGCACTCCGGCAGGACTTAACGAAGTAGGTAGGGCCTACCATGCTCCTGAATTTGATCGAAACCGTTTCGATTATGTAACAACATCACGTTTGTGAAAGGAAATGATCCGATAACGTGTTGGAATCAATTGAAATTGACGATGCAGTGGAAAAAGTCGAGGATAAATTTGACACCAAATTGGAAAATGTACTATTGATAGACTACAGCAAGGTTACGAATTTCTTTTCTAATTCCATGCTTTGTTGCAACGAACGTTCGAATCCGAGCGTTTTGTTCGTGCTGGTCTTTTCCCGGAACTGAACTGAATTTTAGTTAATATAACAGAAGGCAAAGAATTATCACAGACAGTTTTTCGCAGACAATTAATGGAGAAAGGATCGTCCCAATCTTGGCGGGACGTGCTATTTCAGGCCACTGGCGACAGCCGATTAGATGGGAGCGCGCTCAGAGAATACTTCCGACCGCTTGAGGATTGGCTCAGAAATGAGAACCTCAGAACCGGGGAATTTGTGGGATGGCTCTACGATGGAGACTATTGCAAGCAGAGCATTGAAACGGCTGGTCTGCAGGTTTATGGGGGATTTTACAACGCGTGCAGTCAACATTTCGCGAGCATTTTTATTTTGTTTGTCTGCCTTCTTGTATCGAGAATAACTAGATGAAGACGTGGTATAATTTTTTTTTCTTTTTTTTTAGTTTCTGTTGAATATCTTATTTTCTTACAAGTTTGTTTACTTTAATTAGATAGTTTGTACATTGTGTGGAAGACATATTAGGCAATTATTATGTTATGTATTTGTAAATATAGTGCGTATTTTGATTGTTCTTGTTTATTTTTTTATAGCCTGTAGACACTCATTTTTCGCACATATTTCCAAATAATTGCTGTCTTTGGGAAATAATCATAACACAATTGAATAACGTAATTATTTCGACCGGTCCAAAATGTGATTGGATTGACTATACTTTATGTACATACGTGTAAAAAAAAAGGAGATAGTTTTTCCTATCCCTTTCCATTTTGTATAGAGAAAATGCTAAGTGGATCAAATTTATGAAATTTATACAGCATACAGAAAATTAAGTTCAAACGCGAAACTTGAAACAAAAAGCAAATAAATATGTTTTCAGATAAAACCAGACCATGAATCTGATCTGATATCCGAAGGATCGCTTAGTTTTCGATTGAAACTTTGGCTATTAACTTTGTAAACCCAAAACTTCTCACTTCTCTCTACTGAAAGGTAAACATTATCTTTGCCACTTTTGTATGAATTTTTAGTAGAGGTCAAATTATTAACAAAGTTAATGGCATTAACTCAGAGAGCAGAAACACCTCAAAAGCGCACCTCAACACAGTGTTATTCAGGCCGCCTAGCTGGAATAGCGTGTCAAGTTGTTGACCTCTTTAATATTCATTATACAGGGTGGCCAGGTAGTCAAGAAAGTAAAATTGTTACTTCGCGCTTTCTGTAGTCTGAAAATCACTGCCAATGACTGTTTAGAGCTAGGTAGAGTAAGTGGCTTCTACTAGATGGGAGATTCTGGATAATTATCACTATTCTCAATGTTTCATGAGATTTCAAGTGACTACTTTGCTTGAGAATGTGGCCTTATTGTTACTAGATTGCGCCAATTGAATATCACCACTTAATTAATGATAATTACTATGAAGTTTTTTGTATTCACTAGTTATAGATCGGCATTCACATAATGTGAAATTAGTTTTAAGTTTGTTTATGTGTAGTAATAACCAATGGCATTCTTCTTTCCCATCAAATTCCATCTTCCATTACTGTTGGTTGATAGCGTGCTGTTTTCTTAGGTAGCTAAACCCAATTGCAATAAGGTCTGTGTGTTCTGCATATAAAGTTGATCAATAAAGAACCATTTATTGCATCTTTCACTTGTTTTTGTAACCACCCTTTTTCACCTCAATAAAAGGAGGAATGCCCGTCAGAGGGCGCTTTTCCCGATTTTAGTTTAGTGTATTTCCGTCAGAGGGCGCTTTTGTCGATTTTAGTTCTAACATTCACTTCAGAGGGTGGACCCAATCACCGTTAACTGCTTTCTTATGCGATGTATTTATTAGACGCAGCTGAAATGAAATGGATACAGTTCAATATTTATATTATTTATTTATTAGGTTTATACATTTTTTTTCTCTAATAACAAGTATACATGCACTTTAAATGGTATACTTTTGTACCACCTGGCTTATTTTGAATAACATTCTAAAATATTAACTCTTCAATTAAAAATAACAGATCTCAACAGCACAATCTTCTCTGAAAGGATTTAATTCCAATAAATTGTCCTTGTTATTTTTCAAAAAATCAGGTTTGCGTGTTAATCTTCAACTTATGTTTTGCAGTAATAGACAATTTTGTATTAATCCATTAACTTGATCCAACACTTGATTAATTTAAATTAACTATTTTAAATTAAACATTTAATGAATTACTTCTCATACAATTAAAAAGCAATGTTCAGCCTTTGAGCAAAAATTGTGAATTTCTGGGACAACTAAGCGTTATTACAGCATCTATCAACTTTACAATGGTAAATTATTTTTTATTTATTAATATAATATAATATAAACGTTGGCTGAATTTTTATTTAGTGGATAAATCTTTTTCACATGTAACCATCTATTTTTTTTCTGTGAGATTATTGAAAGAACAAAATGTATTTTAATGTATATGTAAATATACCGCTCAGCCGCAGTTTCCAAAAGAACTTAAATGGCGATTTATTGAAGAATTCCTTAAATTCTTATCAATGTTTGTCAAAAACATTATACAACGATTTTATTACTGTACGTAGTTCAAACGATAAGTACATGATTAATGCAAAAGTAATCAGTTCTAAACTAAGTTTAATCCTTTTTTTTCAGCAAGATATAACTCAAATCGGAAAAAAGTACAGGCTGAAAATAAGAATTAAAAATCCTTTCAAATCAGTTGCCAGGTCACTCAGCGTACAGTGAGCCAATAGGTAAATAGGTAGATTTCGATGTGACTTAATTATTAGTTGGTTAAATAATATTCAAAGTTCTCACTATATCGTAATAATAATAGTAATACTTAAAGCAGCAGCACTTTTACCTTACTTAAGTGTCACCATATTAACAGTAAAGTTGCAATTTTCCATTTGCCAAAGTTGCATTCGGAAAAGACAAACATTTCCAGTTGGACAGTGAAAATGTTGTCAACTTAAGTAATGGCTTTGAATTTTGTTTCTTGAGGAAATATTTCCGAAAATTACCAGAGATATATAACCTATAGAACAGAGGATTTTCCTGCCGACAACAAAAACGTCGAAGATCCAGGAATTTGGATCGACAAGGTCCAAAGGCTCGACTGAAAAATAAAGATAATTTTATATTAGACAAAACCGCGGTGGTCTTTGCCTAGTATTGAAATTGAATTTGAAATTGATTAAATAAAAAAATAAAAATCGAAGAACATAGAAAATTTCATTACAAGAACAAATAATTTCAAAATCAAGCATACTTTCATTACGCTCTCTGAAACAAACACGTTTATTCGACTAAATGCATCATGTGCCTGTGTTTTTACTTATTTTACCTTTCCATTTTTATCTGGGCGTACATTTAATTTGTGTACAGGGCTGGAAGTGTTCCAATATAGTAACTAATAGCTTGGAGCGTCCGAATAATAAAAACTGGCGATAATTTTAATAAAAATGTTTGGTCCTCGCCAACCTCTAGCGCCGCCACTGTGTTTGAGTAGGGTCAATTGCCCAGTGAATGAACAAATAAGACAAGTTTTAGATTCACACTTCTATCACACTGGAACAATAAGAGCATAAGGGTTAAAACTGCAGTAAATCTTTATTTAGTTATTTAACTTAGTTAAAAACTATGAAATAACAACTTACTAAAAATGGATTTTGAAGAAGGTGTCCAAATACCTAGTGAATGAACAGGTAATTCCAATAAAAGAACAGACAAATTCGAGTTAATGAACAGTATCATATTTTCATTGTAAACTAGTTATAGGCCACTGCTGGTCCTTACATAAGTACCTACTATGTAATTTGTATTTGTATCGTATTTTGGCTCAAGTATCTTCTTTAAAACTTGTTTCTTCTTATACCAAATTCGATGATTTGTCTTAGGACATATCCAATTGTTTCCATTTTTTCTCTGGATGACACTAATTTCGTATTCTTCGTTCTCTCTATCCATATCTTTTATTACTCCTAGATATTGTTTGTTACCGTAAAGAACCAGAACGTAATCTCCAAGCGTAAAATTTAAAAATGAGTGGATACATTTTTCTAAGAAGTATTTTTTACATAGGTATTCTATTTGGTGTTGTTGTATCCATTTCTGCTTCAACATTCGGAAGTTGTTCATCTTTTGAAACCATTGGAATTCCTGATATTGACTTTCGACTTTCCTTTTTCATTTGCTCCTGTTTTTCACAGGTGTTCCACGTTTCCTCTTTCTACTTTGTTGCAAAATTGCAAAATCCAAATAGCTTTAGGTTATAATGAGATTTATGTCTATCAATGAACAGGATTACTGGAAATTTAGTGCCCTCTTTAATAAGCCAAAGGTAAAAGACGTTGACGATATATTCAAAAAATATTGGACTGCACATCCAACCAGAGTCAGATCGTCCAATTGGCCATACTTCTGGTACAGAAAGAGCTAGTCCCTTGGGTATTCGTTAATAAGGGAAAACGATCGTCGGAGGAACTACCGTTCCACTTGCTGCATAATTGCAAAGAATAGTAATTGATTCTTTTTCATTTCCTGGTGCAATTTCAGAGAGGCTTCGAAAGTTTTTTCTTGCAGGCGCCAGAACTACTCTCGGTTGGGTTGATATTTTAACCCCTGTCTCATCGGCGTTGGATATGCGTGAAGAATCCTTCATCATTTCCAACAAATTCTCGGTTTTTAAAAACTATCGTAGGTCTTCAAACCATTTCCGAATTGCCACTTCGGTTACTGAAGCTGTACTTTTTGAAATTATTTCCGTATTTCGTTTAGCAATTTCGCTGTGTCTTCGGAGAAACAATTGTAGCCACTTCTCCCCCGGCTTATCATCTACAAATTTATTTTCTCTAGGGGAGGCCTTTAATACTTTTTGAACCCCGGATTTAACTTCTTCCAGATGGATAGGAAAACCTAGTTTGGCTTTGGCCAGAATCCAGTTAGTAAGTTTTGTTTTGATGTGGTCGGAGGGCCCATTTTTCGCTCGATAGGGACCTTTTTCTTTAATTTATTGGGTAAAGTTGACTTTGGGATTCCATATTGTAAATGTGCTTTATTTAAACTTATTTGTCCAACATTAATTAAACTTAACGCAGTGGATAAATACTTTTCTGTGTATTTAAAGCGTACGTAGTTCAAACTCAAACTCAAACTCATCTAGAAATTAATTGCGTTCCAGTGAGTAAACTCCAGTGAATGAACGGTGTTCGTTTACTGGCTGGTAGATATCAGAATCAGTGTATCAATATCAGTGGAAACATCAGAATATCGCGAGTATAGCAAACTTGTACTACTATAAGATATTTTTAAGGTTGATTTTGCAAATTTTTTAATTTAGGCAAAAAATCCAGTGAATAAACCCCATGTTCGTTCATTCGGTTGATGATGAAAACGTTAGCCAGTACATGAACCCCTTAGACTTTAGGCAAAATATGGAGATTTGAAGAAAAAAGTATTAAGAATGTTTAAATGCATATCTTTACATGCATAAAATGTCAAGTTTATAGAACTGATTCTTTTTAAGATAAAATACTTTTAACAGGCAAGCTTTTGCACCAAATGCGAAATAAGAATGGCGTCTTTTACGTTAGCTGTAGGCAGTGCTGCAACAGTTCCACTTGTGTCAGGCAAAAGAAACGGTTCTTAAACAAGCCAATGAATGAACTGTTTAGGGGACATGTGCATGAAATTTTAGAAAGAGCTAACTGTACTCTCCCAAATAATATATTCTCATTTTTCATTTTAGTGTTGAGCGGTGTTCATTCACTGCGTACTGTTCATTTATTGGGCGATTGACCCTATAGCAAAATGAACGGCAAACATCCGTGCAAGTAATTCAACTAAGATATTTAATATACAATTTTTGCTTCGTTCTTAACGGTTCTTCTTACGGGCATGGTAAAAGAATTCTGGAAACAGAAGGAAAACCAGTGAGAAAGAAAAAGTACATTCAATCACTTTCCTAGTTTTTATCCCACTCGCGTTCAAAGCTTAATAAGAATTTTATTTGGTGGTTTTTCTTGGAGTTGGAGGAAATTCGTTTCTCCACCACTTTTAACTCGATAATATTCAACGACGCTTAACCTATGAATATTTTTTCTTATACGCAACGTCGAACTACAGAAAATAAAACCAATTAGGAAGGCGAAAAATTGGCACATGACCACTAGTGGGTTTACTGAGGTTCACTTGAAGAGTACGTGAAGGCGGATTTTTACAAAAACTGTTGTTACCATTGAAATACATACTAGCAGCATATGTTCGTAACCCATTTTTTTTCACTCTATCATCGCAAACCAATTAACACCAGATAAAATCTCTGTTGGTTTACAGCATCTTGAGAACCATTCAAATGTGGGTTCTTTTGTGTGCAAAAAGTGCAATGACAAAAGAGATAATAGTGTGAGAGTCCCAGGAATGTCTTCTGTCGATATAATCGAAACTGATTGGCTTATAATTGCTGGCGATTTTGCAATCCGAAATATTATAACGCCTGGATTGGGGACAAGGTTGCTGACTTGATTAAAACGGTTTTTGCGCCGGATTGTGCGTTGTCCGATACTAATTAACTTTACTATTACGAAACCGATCACTTTCGCAGTGGTAAACAAAGACCATCCGGCTCTTCAGCTCGCGCGAAAAAAAGGGTGACCGTTACTTGTCGTTGAAATTCGAAATCCACCCGGGCGAGAAACAAATCAATCAGCCGAGTTAAACGATTCTTTGCGCAACTTGGGTAATTGTTAATAATCAACAATACTATTTACCCAACACCTATTATTAAGGTGAATTGAAGGCGAAGTGATACGGTAATAAGATACATAAGCGTTCCGGTCACTTTCAATTTATTTTTCAGATATCGTGCCGTACTTAGGGAGTTATTACGGCGGCTGTTAAGTCATTTCAGCCGCGAGATATTGAAAGATAACGGGCAGCTGGAAAGGGCATTCGACCGTAACGCTAAGAGATGAAACAGGAAAAATGCACAAACAACCATTGTTATGCAACTGTTAATTAGCTTTTTTGAGTATCGGCATGAAAGGGACAAAGAGAAAACGCTAATAATGATCGCTTAATGAGATGGAAAGTTAACTTCAATTAGTTGGTCCAATCGGTTGCTTTTTCCCAATTGAATGTACAGGAAACGGGTGGACTGGACGTGGATATTTCTAAGTCCAGGCCTGTTTTGTATGAATAATGCACGCTCCTGCTTGGTACTCATCTAATTGAACGACCATGTGACAGCTCTATGAGTTTTTCAACAGTATTTTAAGCACATTGAGATCGGGCATTTACTAGTTTTATTTAGCGCGGTGACCGTTTTTCGCCCAAAATGCCTCCAAAGTGATTTTTTAAGGATGGACTGTTAAGTGAATGCAATGGATATAGTGAGAAAATTTGACTTGGTAAGGGTCTCTATCCAAGAACAGTATGGGAAATTCTCAGTTTTTTTCAATATGTCCACGAACGATTGTTTTCAGGTAACTTTCAGTTTCTTGGTGCTTTTGATGATTGTGGCCAATTTGGAAGCAGCTTTGTTGGGAGACCATGTTTGCCAAAAGGAGATTATGTAAGTCTTTACACTTGAAGAGTTTGTAATATTCACACTTGGTCATTTTTTACAATATTGGTGATCTTTTATAGGTTTCGAATATTTTTGTTTTTCGTAAACTCCGCTTAAGAACAACTTGTCTCATTTAGGCCGGAATTCATTGAAAGTTCTTCGCGCAGTTTGAAACCACTTCAACCACTTCTTTTTTATGTCAATGTTTTAAATCTTTTTTTCTCAATGAGTTTTTAACCGTCATTTTTCAATTTTTACAAATCTGGCAAATTGTCTAGACTCTAAAGTTCAAAGTTCCACAGACTGAAACATCTAAGTTTCTTCTTCAGGTCAGCTAATCAACTTAATTTTTTTGAGAAAAATTTCCGGTAACAGACTTTGAAGCTGAAGAATTTACAGTTTAACTCAATGTTTGGTGCTTCGCAATGGGCAATTTCTATGACTGTTATAACAAAAACGTGCCTTAATTCTAAATTCATGTTCTGTTTCGTTTCTCAATCTGAAAAACCGATCAATATTCCAAAAAAAAAACACTATTTAATACTCTAGCAAGAAAAGCAAATTAAAAATTCAACTTATAACAACCAGTTTTTGCGATACTCATAATACAATCGTTTTAATTAAAAAAAAATCTTCTAAGGTTTTTTATTTTTGTCATAAAATACTCGGAGCACCAATTGAATTAAACGTGTTATCAGACAGCATGGTTCAAAGTCCTGCAGATACCGCAAAAAAAACCAGTAATCTCCAAACTCACATTTTTAGAGTAGAGTAATTGAGACACCCTGTATATTAGAAAAAATTGAGTAAGACAGTTTTAATACCTTCGGTAGATTTAAATAATTTAATTAAAGTTTTTTAACAGTGCAATTGTGAAAGTTACTCTACTTTGTGAGCCTGGATAACTGGATTATTTAGGACATTTATTAATAACATTTTTAAAATTTCTTAAAAATTTCAGAATTTTCCAGTTTTAGCCCAGTTACTCTTTCTTCTAAATGCACAATTTTCACTTTTCACGTTTCACTTAAAAATGCTGACAATCTTAAGGTATTTTCCGCGAAAAATTATGAAATAAATTGCGAATTCTTTGAAACAAAAATCCAATAATTTTCTATAAAAAAACGAACAGAATAAGCGAAAGTTTGTATAATAACAGATTATTTGGAAATTTCGTCACCTCCATAGCTCTGAAGACTGTAGAGTTTGTTAAAAAAATGTAATTTTTTAGTTTTAACTGATTTTCTTTCCTTTACTTTCTACTCAAAAACGCTCCATTTTACAGTTTCACTTAAAAGTACTGACGATCTGGAGGTCTTTTACACGAAAAATTACAAGATAAATTTATAAGTTCGTAAAAATTTTACAAAAACTTTTTCAGCGTGGAATTCGGGACAAAAACCGAAATAAATTCCTCCCATTTTTTCCCGAAAACCATTAAGGATTTCTTACAAACCGATTTCAAAACTAAAAGTTTTTAATTGAAAACGTAAAAGTCTCGGGTCTCGTAAAACTTAATACATCACTTATGACTCACGAACCGATGAGTTATAACTTGTTAACTCAGAGAGGGGCAACAACTCAAAGCACAACTCAACACAGTGTTACCCAGGCCTATTACTTTGGGTAAAGACATTGCTTTGTTCGCAGCTTTGGAAGTTTCACCATCATCATTCTTCTGTTTTTTACCATTTTTCCTTTGATAGGGAACATTTTGATTTGAGTAAATACAAGCAGACTTTATTCGTGCACATTCGAAAAGACATATTAATTGAAAGAGCACAGAGAGTGAGGAAATAAGCTGCAGTCCAAAAAAGTTGAAGTAAATGTTGCGAGGAAAATGTTACGGTGCATAAAATTTATATTTTTCAAACAGACGATTACAGATTTAATTTACTCAAGAGAGCGTCCCCATATTGCCCGCAGAAAGATTTAAACTTTACCCAAGAAAACTAAATAAAAACTAAACCTCTCGATCTAAGACCTCGTCGACTCGCATCTGTACAGTCGATTTGCCGCAATCTAAAGTAAAATATTGTTACAATTTTAATTGCGCATTTCATGCGGCTACAGAAAAGTGGTTGTTGCCAGCATCAGTTTTCCTCATTATTGCATTCTTTAATGCGTTTCGCTCGTGATAGTTAACAGATTCCCAACCAGTCGTTGACTGAGTTATTCTAACGTGCACACGAAAAAAAAATGGTTGTAAAACTTAATTTTCCTCGTTACTTGATCGTTAGTAGATCGGACTCGCGTCCATTAATCAACTCGTAAAGTTGAATGGTCAAGCTAATGCTATTGGAAACACATTTGCCGATTCAATTGATAATTTTCTATGTAACTGAAAACACTTCGAGTCTAGGTTTTTATTGATTTCGTACGTTTCGCTAGCAAGAGTCATTGGAATGTTCAGATGAACTAAATACAGTGAATCAAAGAATCGGTCTTTCTGTATTGAAGTTTGAAAATTTGGCCAAATGTACCTTTGAAGGCTTGAAAAAGACCGAAAAAAATTCCACACTTCAACGCAAAAAGACCGATTCTTTGATTTCATCCAGTGTGTCCACACTCATTCCCATTATTTAAATACAGCGAGTTGACTAATTTGATTCTAACTAGAATGTAGAGATTGTCAAGAAAACTAGTGGAAAAAGCCAATAGATTGAAAAGGAAACAGCATGCAAACTTGTGAAAACCGCAAAATAATGTCGTTATAATCATCAGTGATATTTAAATAATTTTTAAAAAATCAGAAATAAATCAATAAGGAACCATCTCTCAATGCAAACTAATTTTTTTTTCAATTGAACCCGCGAAACTTAAAGAAAGGTAAGTTGCTTATTTCGAAGATCTTTAACTGAAAGCTCATTCGATGCTTCGCATCTGGCGAAACAATTTGCTGTAAAATACTGCTTACATTTTAATTACACGGTTCTCGAGACCACAGAGAGGAAAATCGTTACAAATTGCCCAAGTTTATTCGTGAATTCTTCATTGGGCTTCTGGTCTAATGGATGCAGCTTCTGCAACAATTCATTAACCATGCAAGATCAGTTAAAGTACCTCCGTTGAAGAACGAAGAATTGCTTCAAGCACATTTTCCATTTTTCTACTTTTTCAATTTATCTCTGAAAATGTTGGGAAATTTTCCAGAGATTCGGAATGATTCTTGTTCTATTTCTTTTTCTCCTTCAGCTTGCTGGTTCTTCTTATTCAAATTCGGAGATCTCGACGTAAACAGCCAGCATTTATTTAATGGGCTGTTTGTCTGGTCTTTCACCTAATAAGTCCTTACACACATGATCGCCTATTAAACTTTTACTTTCAGCTACTGGTCGAGGGAATGTGCAATCTACACGCTTGCACCATACATGTGTACATGCACGGATACGCTTCTCGAAATCCAAAAATGAGGAAAAACCGGTATTGCGCCAGATCTTTGTTCATCGCCACATGCCACAAGCGGGAAAACTGCACAAAATATTCTGCCAGTTTTTAGCCATTGTATCATTTGGTAGCTGTAATGTGTTTTCGCATTTTCAGAGTTTCGGACCTAATTCCCACATGGACGCCGAAGAATCAGACGATAAGAACGTACCAGTGGTGCATGAGTATACCGCCTCGTTGTTCAGTCTACTCAACCAGATTCGAGAATGAATTCCGACTTTCCGTAAGTGCCAAAGATAAATCGCTTATCCTGAAACGTTTACGGTCTTGTTACTTAACGCGGATTGCAATGATGGAAGTAGCAGATGCAGATGTGCCAATGCGGCCTTGCATCACATGGTGGAATTATTAACTCAAATTTATGACAAAGTTGACCCTATTTTGTTCGTAATCCTAACATTACCTAAAAAAGCAAATATTCAGAGGAAAAGTCACAGTTAATTGCAGTAGAACCCTGCATATGCATGAGTTAATGTGGCATTGCGGCCGCATCACTTATCCGACATATCACTGCAAATTTCTTCTTAAGCAGGATGTTCTAATTCGATTAGGAAATTGGGTACAATCTTCCGAAGCGCATATCAGAGGGGTCCATTTGACCGCCGAAATCAGCCGAATTCCACTTCAGGGCTGCTTGAACTGGGTGTTTATTTTATTTTCTCCTGCTTTTAAAGTCTATATTTCAACGATATTATTGCATAATTGCGACATTGTTTAACACTTGGAGCCTGCTCGAGCGTAACGCAATTGTTTTCCTTACGGCCCTTGCACCAGGCTTTCTCTAGCTTTTTTATGTGTGTGTGGGTTACTCTACTTGGCAATTTACATGAATAAAGAGCGAATGTAACGGCATTTTTTAAGTGTCTGAGTTTGGCTCATTAATTCATTCTCTTCATTTGGCTGAAAGAATTAATTGGTAAATTGCGCTTGGTCTGTTGCTTGTAACTTGGCTTATACAGGGTGTTTCAAAATTGGCGTCATTCCTTTTAAGGCATTATAGGGGCTCATGTGCAGAGCACGAGAAAAATATTGCAAAACAATTTTCGAAAATTTCTAGAAGATATTAACAGTTGGTCCCATGTTTGATTAGTAGTAGGCCTGGGTAACAGTGTGTTGAGTTGCGCTATTGAGTTGTTGCCGCTCTCTGAGTTAACGAGAGTTAACTCATCGGTTCATGAGTCATAAGTGATTTATTAAAGCTTTACGAACCCCGAGGCTGGAATTTTCACATCTAAAAAAAGGTTATTAACATTTTTTCTTAGTAACGTTTTACTACTTTGCTCAAACAACTAAAAAAAATAATCTAGATTTTCCCAGCAACAGAACTGAGTCCAAAGAAAGGCGACGAGTTTTCTTGTAAATACGATCTCTTAATTTTTTTGCAAAAAAGATTCAGTTTGTCAACATTTTACAGTAAAACGTTGGGAAAACGCGGTTTTTCTGTTTAGAGACAGTGTTGTTTAGAAATATTGATCTAAAAGTGAAGAAACTCCAGTTTCCAAGAGTTTTCCCAATAAATGATTATAAACTTTCGCCTTTTCCGTTTGGGGAAATATTTTTGGAAAAAGGCCTAGAAATAATTATTAGGGTTTTGTCTATAATTCGAAACTGTAAAAAGTTTTCCCCAATTTTTTGCAAAGCGGTTAAGTGTTCCAATAAAATGTATCTTATAGTTTTTCATAGACAATACATGAAGATTGCCACTATTTCAATTAAAACTAAAAAATAATGCGATTTTGCGTAGAAAGAATTGCTTAATAGAGACCTTGCTAAAACTGGAGTGACCTGAAACTTTAAAGAAACTTTGGAAATCCTCAGAGCGATGAGGTCGGCTAGTTTTTCCCATAATTTTTTGTAAACTTTTGCTCTCTGGCCGGTTTTTCAAGATAGTCCTAACTACTTTCGGTACAAAACGGAATAAAATTATTTGGTTTTTGTGTCAAATTCGAAGCTGAAATGGGTTTTCTCAAGTTCCCTGTAAACCGATGAATGAGACGAATTTTCTAGCAAAATCATGTTTGTCATTTTTGTCTGAAAACACCCAATTATTGTCAAAAAAGCAGAAAATCATCGGAAAATAATGCTTTTTGCATAAACTGTTATAAACTTTCGCTTATTCTGTTCGTTTCTTGATAGAAAATTGATTGATTTTTTTTTCGAAATTCGAAGCTGCAAAGGGATTTCAAATCTTTTTCCAAAGCGACGAAAGATTCGAAATTTATTTCATAATTTTTCGCGGAAAATACCTTAAGAATGTCAACATTTTTGGTTCTGGCATATTAATCTTGTATATTCCGGTACAAAAAAAAACGAAAAAACAAAAAAACTGTCCAAAATTGTTTACAATTTACTTCTTTTTCTTTCAGCTTTTTTTCCTCTGCTTTCCGAAAATATCTTTTTGGTTTGTATACCATTACAATATATCGGGTGTTAGTTAATATTTTATTTCTCATTTAATTAATGTGTGATATATCGAGCTAAGATTGTCTGTATCTGATCTGAAATTCATGACATTGTGATGTGTTTTAATTTGTATCATTTCATGGACTCTTAATTCAAACAAATTCTGTAACATTTGAGATGCATGTTGTGCTAATGCTATTCCATTTTCGTAAATTTTTCTTAAGCTAGATTTATGTTCGCATATTATTTTCTGTAAATATTGCCCTGTTTGACCTATGTATGCGTTATCACAGTTCAAACAGTCTATTTTGTATACTACATTAGGTGTGTCGAATTTATCAATATTTGGTTTAAATTTTGTGAAACATTTGCTAAGTTGTTTTTGGTTTTTTTTGTTATGTTGGTATTATATGGTTTGAGAATATTTTTTATTTTTATATTAATATCAGGAATATATGGAAATGATACATATTGATTTTACCATCTTTTCGTTTATTTATGTTGTTCCAATTGGTGTTATTACACTTTTTTATATTTCAGTGGTGCATACGAATGATAGTTCAAACATCTACCAGATCATACTTCCTTTGTGTTTCAATTTGTTTTTATTTTCCAATTGTTGTTATAAATAATTGTTAGGTCCAGAAAATTTGTGGATTTCTAACCAGTCAGTCTATTTAAATAATTTTTTGATAATTTTTAAATAATTTTGACATTTTTAAGAAAATTTTAACATGTCTTGATATGTATAATCTTGGTGTGTTTTAATATGTAATCTAATAGACTGTTTAACAACAAATAACGGTACCGTTAAAAATATTCAGTTATTTGACAAAATATTTTGACTATTTGTGATTTTAAGTGAACTGATGATGGCGGAAAGAAAAAAAAACCGAAACGTATTCTGAAGAATGAAATAAACTGTAATAGGGCAGGAAATAAATGACTGAAACTCAGGGAACCAATTTGTATCAAAATTGAAGCACAATCAGGAAAAGCAACACGATTATTCAAGTCGTCCAAGATCAGCCCAATTATTGCGCCACTGAATTTTCAAACGAAATCCGCGCAATAAAGGCAATAATTGAGCCAAACCAGCCCGATAACGGCGATTGCACCACTTGTACTCTACCATACTTTACAACTTCGTGCGGAATTCTGGTATAATGTGGTGAAGGGCGCAACACCATTCTGTAATGCGAAAGGGTAACCTTGCGATCTCGTTTTCTGCCATATTTCATCTATTTCTGCCGTCTATTTACATAAATCAGCTCGTGTTGTAACGAACAATCGCCGGCTGATGCACTTTTTCTTCGGCCATATTAGTTCATCAACGTTACCACTTCCATTGAGACTTGTTGCGAGGGCTTCAAGGAGGAGAACAACGTCTGCGTAAGCATCTGCGGAAACTGCCTGAACGGATTATGCTCCAATAGCAGTTGCATCTGTCGCAGTGGATGGGATGGACCAGAATGCGAAAATCGTAGGTGCTCATTTTTCTTGTCAAAGTAACTTGACCTAACCCTGATGGTTTTCAGCCATTCTTCCCACTGAACTTTCCACAGTTGGTCCTCCTAATGCCTCAACTGAATCAACCCCTAATATCCAAAAGGAGTTTAGTTCCCTGTTGCCGTTTGCAACACCTACAACTCCACTAGACG
This sequence comes from Dendroctonus ponderosae, assembly GCF_020466585.1. Taxonomy (NCBI): domain Eukaryota; kingdom Metazoa; phylum Arthropoda; class Insecta; order Coleoptera; family Curculionidae; genus Dendroctonus; species Dendroctonus ponderosae. The sequence goes on along the minus strand of NW_026017110.1, from coordinate 47,423,395 downwards.
GTATTCAACAACTAATTCCAGAACCTCCTGAAGACATATTAGACACAGAACTTCCTTTCAACCCTGCTTCAACTTCAAGCATGGAATATTCCGATATTGAACTTGAAGGTTCTGGTTCAACGTCCAGATCCACGTTGGAGGCGGAGGTTGCAGTTAAAAAACTGGATGACATTGATGACAAGAAGGAAAATCCCAGTGCAGATGTCGACATTTTTCAAGAAGAAACTATTGTTCAAAGCACACCAACCCCCATTTCGGTGCTAATAAAGCCCCTTGCACAAGGGCATAAGGAGGAACAGCGCATTCCGAAGGAAGCCCTAATGGGTCAAAAATACGAAAAACGTGCGTCCATGGAAAACTTGACGCAAAACAGTCGGTTTAGTGTAACCGAGGCTTCACATCAGCACTTGATCTACAGCATATGCGCAGCCAGCTTGATCAGCTTTGTGGTATTGGTGACGGTCGTCACCTTGTACGCAATGAGAGCTTCCAGGAAGAAAATTGAAACCTCGACAAAAAGCGTCCACCAGGAGATGGCAACAGTGGCGGTTTACACCAGCAGTATTTTCCATTCTCCATTACCAGGTGAGTTTGACAGTTTCTAGGATCGATTTATACCCGCGAACCAAAGTTGTAGTTATGGCACAGCTTAAATATCATGATATACAAGGTTGCTCATTAGTGCGTCAAAGTGCGATATCTCAGTAAATATGAAGTTTACAAGAAAATTCGTCCAACGAAAGTTTTTCACGTTTAAAAGGTCCACATTCTAAAATTACTTTCCAATATACAGGGTGCATCATAAACGTGTGGTAGTTACCAACTCTGGTTTTTTAAATGAAACCCCCCCTTTTTTTTGTTATTTTCAGATTGGCCGTTCAATTTTAATTTATGTTTGTTTCAACCGTTTTACCTGAAAAATTTACGATTTCCGAGTTATTCGTAAAAATGTGAAAGTTTTGACAGCTACTGGGTTCCACAGAAATCGACGCTGTACACTACCCGCTGCGAATTTTGGAAAACAGTTTTCAGCGATTCTAACAGAACATCATGATCTACGCGTAGATATGTTTTAAATTATAAGG
>NW_026017110.1:47419875-47421311 GCF_020466585.1 Dendroctonus ponderosae | reverse complement strand
AATAACTCGGAAATCGTAAATTTTTCAGGTAAAACGTTTGACACAAACTTAACTTAAATTTTGACGACAAATCTGAAAATGAATGAAAAAAGGGGAGGTTCCATTTAAAAAACCAAAGTTGGTAACTACCACACGTTTATGATACACTCCGTATATTGGAAAGTAATTTTAAAATGTGGACCTTTTAAACATGAAAAACTTTCGTAGGACGTATTTTCTTGTAAAGTTCATATTTACTGAGATATCGCACTTTGACGCACTAATGAGCAACCCTGTGGTTATGGTTTCGAGGCTTTAAGCCACTCCAGCGTGTCCAGTTGAAAGCGATAATCATATGGAAAGTCGCTCAAAATCTTAGGGGNGGGGGGGGGTTAATGGAAGAGTCATCAATAGGAATTTCTTGATTCCTCAAGAAAATATCCTACCTTTGCTACTTGCTTCAACTTGCAGACATTGCAAAACTTTATAATATTAAGTTTTAATGGAAAAGCACTGCGCCAACCATGCATCCAGGCAGGCAGTTGTTGACTGCTATCAACATTACAGCGTATTTATGACTAGATTAAAAAGTGTTCTCTTCAAGACTTAAAATACAGGGTGAGTTTTTCCGATGACTAGTACAATTATCTTCGGAACTAGAGCCATTACGAAGAAGGTCAAATAGACAATGAATTGCAGTTTTGTATGCTCTACTAGAAACCAATTTTATTTTCCTAAAATTTGACAGCTGTCAAACACATTGACAGATATTTGAGAAAAACTTATTTATGGTAAATTTTTAAATTACTCCTAGTTCCTGTCTGCGAACAATTTATACTTTTTCAATTTAGTTGATCGAAGTTAGCCATGGAAACTAGTACAAGACATAAGGCATTGTTTCCATAGCAACAATCTAAAATTCAAATTCAAATTCCTTTATTCATGCTAAAAATATTCAACTTTTACATACGTCAGTAATATTGATAAAATTGAATAAAATACAATTAATTAGATAAACTGATAAACACAGTGACAGATACGATCAGAGCGACACACAAAATCCAGCATTACATCGAACATCAAGTCAGGGTTTAATAACCCATTGGTGACTAAGGAAATCATCCACGGAATAGAATGCCCCACGTAACAAGTAACCCTTAAATAAAACCTAAAATAATAACAGTATGCGAGTCTTAAACCGAGCTTCGTGGTGATAAGACGTGTTTGCATATTTAAAGCAAAGTTGTTTACACATCGCGCAAAGAATTTGAATAATTCTTCAAATATAAACAACCGCATTTATCGTTCAACGAGAATATACGAGTGGAATTGAAACGAAAGGATGAACCCTGGGAGTTCGCAAGAATCCGAATCGGATTATGCCTCCCAGGATGGTGGGTTCAAAAAGCCACAATCGAAAAAACGGGGCAGAAAAACGAAGACGACCCAGCCAACCC
>NW_026017110.1:47407186-47418876 GCF_020466585.1 Dendroctonus ponderosae | reverse complement strand
CTTTGTCTTACAAGACCAACCAGACAATCCCGCTTCCGTTTCCCTACATTAACGCTACTCGAACACTTACAAACGCAACGGACTAGTGGACAATAAAATAATTTCTTCTTGCCACTGAAATCTTATTTATTTAATAACATTGTTAACCTAGAATGGGAGAATTTTCATATTTGTTTTTTATTTAGATTGGGACTGTATGTATTAAGCAAGGGCAGAAATACCGATAGGTCAATAGCCTTTTTTAGAAATAAAGATGTTTACTGCTACTATTGTTAACCTAGAATAGGAGAATTTTCATATTGGTTTTTTATCTAGATTAAGACTGCATGTATTAAACAAGGGCAGAAAGACCGATAGGTCGATAGCCTTTTTTAGAAATAAAGATGTTTACTACTACTACTAACAGTATGCTTCAATATTCATTTTGACAACTACGTTAAAGTTGGCAACAACTTTATTCTAATTAAGACAGTTGCTCATTTAAAGTGTTTATTATAAAAATAAAATCATACCAATAACAATTAAAATTTAACTCTAGAAACTTTAATTTTTATTGTAAAACATTTTCAAAAAGTCTACCATTTTTAAGAATGCAAAAATTGCAACGCTTCAAAACTGAATGAGTTGCTTTTCTGGATGGCCGACCATCAATATTTTCAAATGCTCTAACAACAGCTTCTTTAAGTACATTTAAATTGGAATATTGGGTTTTGTAAACTGTGTTTTTTACGGCTCCCCACAAAAATAAATCCAAGAGTGAAAGATCCGGTGATCGAAGTGGCCATAAAATAGAGCCGTTTCGTCCAATCCAACACCCAGGAAATATTACGGCCAGATGATTCCGTGCTTGGAAAAAATTATGCGAAGGAGCGCCATCATCTTGAACCCATTTCACATTACGCCATGTTTCTAAGTGTAAGTCGTCCAAAATAAAATCCAGGTTATTCCGAAGGAATTGAAGATACCGATTCGCATTTAAGGTGCCTTCAAAAATAAGTGGTCCAATGATTTTTGAACCTACCATTCCGCTCCAAATATTAAACCCAAATTTAATTTGTGGTCTACTTTGCTCAACGTGGTGGGGATTTGTTTGATTCCAAAGATGTTCATTGTGTCGATTAAACATAGCACAATTTGTAAATCGAGTTTCATCGGTCCACAATATTTTATAAGGAAATTTGATATCTTGTTGGCATTTGTTTTGGAACCATGTACAAAAATTCACCCGCAGCTCTTCATCTCCTGTATGAAAAGTTTGGGATACTGATAATTTATAAATCCAGATGAAATTTGTGGTTTTTTACAGCTCATCACGGTGTTTTGGGAAGTCCCGGATTCTGCTGCTCTCTGGTTGAAATCTATGCATTATGGCTAACAATGGCCAATACATTATCTTCCGCAGCTTCATTTATTACTGTATCTTCATTTCTTGACTTTTCTTGGCTGCGTAAAACTTCTGAAAGGTTTGCAAGGTTCGATCGTTCGACATTTATCCCTTAAAATATACAGTGGTCTTCATAAGTGGTCATATAACTGTACATTGATTCTTCTGAGAAAGTCAAATTGTCGTGAATATTTACGCAATATTGGAAACTTTCTCAAAGAATTGTCACAAAACGAAACGAATTTTTTTTCATCAAGCTGAAAAATTAAGACAAATTTTCAAAAAGAAACTTGACCCCGACGTGATTTGAACACGCAACCTTCTGATCTGGAGTCAGACGCGCTACCGTTGCGCCACGGAGCCTCACAACAAGTTCCTGTTTTAAACTCGGATATCAACTCAATATATATGAATAAAAAACAGCCTTAAAGAAAGTGTTACTAATCGGACCCATTTTCTCCAACGTAAATAAATAGCAAAATTTTCAGCAAATTTCTTGATCCAACATACAAAACAAATTAATACAATTTAATCTGCACTAGATGAGGAATGCGCCGCTTAAAACAGCCAGTTCATTTTTTATAGATCCTCCAATATTTGAGAATCCCACCTATTTAGCGGCAATTTCCAGAGAACCTAATTTGAACCGACTGGGGGTTGGCTTGGATGCACCGGAGTTGAATTTGTCCTATCCAAAGCAGGCAAACCATTTGAAATCAGGCAAGATTATTTAGAATGTTCATCGATTTTATAAAAACCTTTTTTTAACTCGTCCTTTCTAGATGTTCTACACTATTTATACGACCATCCACCGTCGACAGGCAGCTACAGGGCGTCCTCAGAGGTGGACACTCTGTCTCAGTACAATTTCAGCCAGAAGTATCTGCCGGTATCCATTTCAGAGCCCGTCTATGACGAAATACCCTCCAAAGTGGATGAGGTAGAGCCAAGAAATGGAGAACCAAAAAATGATTCCGACAGAACCGCTGATTCGCACTGTTTGTATATGAATACTTGTGCCAGAACCAAGTTTTGAGATCAGTAAATTGATAGATTGGAGGTTCCTATTGTTTTCTTTTTAAACCTCGAGGTGAGCGGGAAAACAACTTTGTAGACTACAAGAAAACCCCCTAACGGTGGCAACATCGTGTCGAAAACTTCGTTGTCTTAAGAACAAAAGCTCTACTCTGCAGACTCACTGTTGAAAAATTGACCTAATACTTTGAATAGTAATTTATGTAATATTCTAGTCAAGCTGCCACATGTTTTCGGTCCCTATTGGGTGGCAATAGTGCAAAATCATCCCCTTCGTGAAGCGCGCGACGCTACGCGAGCTGAACGTCGCGACGGCTAGTTCTCGTACTTTCGTGTCCAATTTCACGTCAATAAACAAATTATCATAAACATTTTTAACTCTCGTAAGTACCAATCTTTAGTGCAAATCAACACTGTTGAGTGGCACGCAAAACTCAACGACTCGCCAACCAAGTGCACGATTTCATTTTAATTCCTTCTTCAACCAGGTATTATTGATCGTCGAATTTTCAAGGTAACAAATTTCCTCTAGTTAAGAACGATTCTGTTGGATCAAGTGAACACGTACACACACCAATTCACTTATGGCTAAAACCGAAAATGTTCGCCAATTTTTGAGGGTAACATTAGTAAACACCGTGGATTGGAATACTTATAGAGGATTACTTTGCTCTAATTTCTACTTCTGTTGGGCCTCTTTAGCCGTATTACTGCCAATTAAGTACTAGGACTAGTCTCTTTAATTTCCCGAAACTTTCATACTATCGAATGTTCAGACAAACAGACTAGAATGTTTTCGATTATTTCCGCAACTAAAAAACTTATTTGTGTAGAGCCCTGGATTTTCTAGTTTTATTACTAGTTTAGGGTTGTTTCGCATTGATTATAGTCACGGAGTACCATGTTATCGAATGCCACCTCGTATCCAGAGGCAAACGGAAACCTCAGGAGATGAGACACCTCGCATTAGCCCTGTATATGTTGTTGCTTTTGTACTTACCAGTCGTGCCGCTTTCGAGCGCCCAACGATTGCCTCCTCCGAAGAGCTACCACTCTGAAGACGAAGACGACGACCAACCATTGGTGCCTGAAGATGATAACGAAGAATTTGTTCAAATCAATGTTACTAATGGTCAGTGATTAATCTAATTATTTAATAAACGTTTTTTGGAAGGAAAACTGATCGGTTTTTCTGGCAAAAGTTGAGCGCTTTAAGGGTATTTTATGTCTTGCAGAAAAAGGACTGTTTGTGGGAGCCCCATGCGAGTTTACTTGCAGTTCCAGGCTACAGCACGTCTACTGCAATCCGGTTACCAACAAGTGCGATTGCGAGAAAAAATACCCGGTCAAACTCAACAATGCCTATTACGGTTGCAGTAAACGTAAGTATGTGGGAAGTCTAAATTCGAGTGTAAATTTCATTTCTTTCTAAGCCAAAACCTCTAAATGAGCCTGGAATTAGCAGCGGCAGGGCGACCTTGTAAATTTTCATTTACAAGCGACATTTTCAGATCAGAACTTACGAATAAAATTTCAACTCAGTCGATTAATGCCGAATTTCAAGTTGAAATCCTTCTAATTCTGCAACCAAATTTAAAACTTTAATAAAAAATTTTGAACATTTAACAGCTCATTGAAGGGCTTGAAAATTGGTTGAAACTTTCGGGGCTTGCGCTTGGAGTATTGGGTTAAAACAAAGAATCCCCATTTACTTGTGGTAAAAAATGTCAAATTTTCTGCTCAAAATATAATTTCGATTACGAAATTTTGGCTTTATTTAACACTAAGCATTTACTTTAAAGTTCGGAAGTATCAGTTATGAGATGAGCTTCGTGTTAGGCCACCAAGATTTAGTTGATTTTTTATTTTTTGTTCATAGTTTTTAAGCGCTTGGTAGAAAGTCCGGTTCATTGACTTTCTGATGGCTTTGAGTTTTCACAAGTTGAAATAAAGCTGAGCTTGAGCTGCAACTGGACATCAATGTCCAAACCTCAAATAACAGTGGACATTTTGAATTAAATTTTAGTAGAAATTGTGATCTTACGGTTTGAGGACTAAATTTCGAAGTTTTCGATAGAATTCCAGCGCTAAATGACGTTTCCAAGTTTGCACAAAAGAACAATTTCTAGCTGTTTTTTTATCGGAATTTGTTGTGCGAATGTGCTTTCCAGAGTTCAACTGTTCGGTGAAGATGTCGAGGACAATATCCATGTGAATCGCTAAAATTGCATTCGAAAGCCGATTTTGTCCAAGAAGTCGCATAATTACACTAAAACCGCCGATTTAACAATTTAAAGGAATAAACTCACAGTTAACAATCAAAGTTGCCTGTTCAAAACTTCACCGGCCTTCGATTTTTCAGTTAAAATGTTGGCTTTAAAGTTACTCTAACAACAATCCAAGTCAGAGCGAATTTTCAGTTTTAAGTCGTAACTGGGACTTAATTTGATGTGCGTGGCTAGAAATTCAAACTAAAAAATACATATCAAGTCGAAGACAAAACATTTATTTGGTCGTAAGGTTCAAAAGTTTTAGTTAAAAACGATGAGAGTTTGTGTTTAACTCAAAACCTTTTCCAGTCTCTTTAACACAGATATTCTGAAACATAAATACCTACATTTTAATTTCAACTTTGGGCTTACAACAGTTTAAAAGGAGAAAATAACAATTCCTGCCTGTTGGCGCAGGCCTTTCAGCTGGATGTGAATTTTCAACGTGTGGAAGGACCCTGTTTTTCAAAGTTGTAAATTTTAGTCGAAAGTCCGAATTATGAAGAGGAAAACTGGATTTGAATGTTCAAAATGGCATTTGAAAGTAGGAATTTCCAACTTTCGATTTTATAAGAAAGTGAAAATTTTAACGATTTTCGGTAGTTTTCTTTCCTTCGAAAGGCAATTTGAATTTCATGTCGAACGAAATGGTCATTTGCAATCGGAAATTAAGGCCCTAGTTAGGACCTAAACTGACAGGGTCAAACCCTTGCTTTAGCTGAGTATCAAGACTCATGCTAGTCAACTTTCACGTAAATCACTGATGTTTAATTTGCAGCGAAGAAATTGGGAGAACAATGTTACTATCACGAAACGTGCGTGTACACTGACCAACACGCATCATGCATTCAAATCCACCACAACGCCATTTGCCTGTGCCAAAATGGTTACCACTCAGTATCAATTCAGAAACCATCGCAGAAAGTCTTCTGCGCAGAAGGCAAGTTGTGCTGCGCACGAAAATAATCATTAACCTGACTATGCTTCATTTTCTCCAGACGTGCAGGTAATAACGAAAGACTTTTCAACATTTGCGGGAGTTTTATCGGGAATTGCCATTCTGTCGGGGCTCCTCTGCTTTGTGCTACATTTGTTCAACCAGAATCTTTACGGCTCTGGCCATCATCGACATCGATTTGGCAACGCTAATCTGGCCCCGCCAATCATGTATGCCAGCGATCCAGGTAAGCATTTACATTAATCCAATCTGTTATTTACATATCAAGTGCATTTTGGACAGTATGGTTGTTAAATGTGGTCTTTTTTTTCGATATGCCAATAACTGTTTCCGCGGAAAGTAATCAGAGTTCCCAGTGAGCACCGTAAACGTGATAATCATGTGACAGAGACGTCGGATGTAAATACGTCAACGTCACCAACGTTGTCGCGTTATTGTCACAGTCAAATTACGTCCAAAACCGACGTGAATGAACGTCACGAAATATTCGAAGTGTCATCGATTTGTTTTGTATTAAACCGTAAATTATTTGCATCAGTTTCATCCCGCTCGAAGGACCAAAAACGCTAACGAACTGTTAATATTGCAAGGGAATTGATCAAAATGTTCCAGAGCAGTTTCTGAACTTTTTTTCCTATTCTAAAGAAGCTCCCAAACCAAAAACGTTGATAACATGTGGAAATGAACGAACAGACCCGTTGCCCTCACATTAAAACTATGAAATTTGCTATGCTTTGTCGTGCTCTTAAAGGTAGTTGAACATTGACATTGATGTGCATGGAAACTGTACCTGCCTCACAAAAAGGAAAAGTGAAACATCCCTTTATGGCAAACTGTTGTTATGTATCTGGCATTCTCATTTTGGTTCATCTTCATGTTTAGTTCATGCCCCAACCCACATAGTACATAGAACCGCTCCTAACCGTAAGTGCATTTTGCATTCTCTCAATGTCTTGGAAGAAATTCAACCATCCAGGCGCTTGATCCCGGTTTTAAACTTTAACTTAACCGGCCCCGGTCCTGACCCCGACTAGTTACCATTACCCCACCGTCCGTTGCTCTTTTCCAGGATCTCTACCTCTGCCTATCCTGGCGCGCGCCGGCGCTACTTCGCAGGCATCCACGCGGCGCACGGGCAGCTCAACTACGCGCCGCGCCAGCAGCGTGGCAACGTTGCACGGCTACGGCGCAGCCACCGTGCCGCAATCCCGTACAGGTGCGGCTCGAGCCGCCGCCATCTTGCTCTTGTCGTACTGCGACTACGTGGCGAGCGGCTGTGACGAGTCCAATCTCGGTACTGACAGCTCGCCCAACTGTGCTGTGTTGTCCCATTGTGCCAAATGTATAAAATCCATTAAGGGGCTCAGGGTTGTTGCCGCATTTGAACAGATGGGGCAGCGATTAAAAACCGAACTGAATGCATATTACTAGGTTACACTGAATTTTACAACTGGAAACTTCCATTGGAATAACGGATGATTCAAACTTGGCCACATACAATTGATTTTTACATATTATTTCGCACGCCCGGAAAATCTTGAGCTAATTGTCCTAGGACTAGCTTTCGAAGAAGCAAAATAAATAAAATATTGCAGACGTTTAAACTCGCGAACATTTTTAAATTCGGTCGAAAAAGCACACCGGCTACCATGCATACAGGCAGATACTATGTACTATTTAACCAACATGTCAGCATTAAAGCGTTTTTGTGGTTAGTTTTTAAATTGCGCCATTCAAAACTTTGTAGATGCTGGCCCATCTGTTTGGGCAAAACTTTTGTACGTTTGTCTACAATGCAGGTTTGCTTCGCTGACCGGTACAGAGTAGGTCAGTTTATACTAACAAGGACTATGGAATTTGGTAGAACCGCTTATTTTAAGTTAAGGCAATTTCCCAAGTTGATCGTGGATTAAATGTGTACAAATGGGGGTCTTATGTGAGTCACTTATGTTTATCTAAAAGCCCAAGAGTTGCTTCCGACAAATTACAAAATTAACTAAAAATAAAGTGCTCTATCAAACGACCAAATCGCTGCTATTCTAAACTGACTCACTCTGTACGAGACGCAGGAGAAGCAAATCTACATCTGTGCGCATGGGGGCTCTTATATCTGTTGAAGCGGATAAGCATAGCTCGATGTCAGTTCACCATGTCTTCTCTATGTTGTGACCAATTCATTAGAGCCATCCAAACACTAGCTTAAAATCTACTTAATCACTCAAGTTCATTGAAGGTAATATACAGGGTGACCGAATTGAGTTGCATCAATTCGTTGAATAAACACCCAGTATTTTAGCTTAAATTAACCGAAAAATGTGGAAGTTTTCTTCCGAAAAACCAGAGAAAACATTTGAGTTAAGCAGAGCAAGATGGCAGTGGTGTAAAATTGTTTAGAAAATGCACTTTTCGAAACGCTTGATTCAGATTTCCAATAAAGAGCTCGCACCAATTGTGCATGGTCGCTCCAATCAGCTTCGATGTTTCCAATTAAATTTTCATCTCACACTCATCTTTAAATCATCACCTTGCACGTAGATCGTCCGCATGTTGCCTGCCACATTAAAGCCACTAAGCGATGGTATTCTAACCTAACATTATCCGCAAGGTTCAAGGAGGCCGAGCATCGCGTCCATACACAGCACTAGTTCCATGCGCAGCTACAGTGCCAGGCGCTATGAGCGCGAGCGAGAGCAGAAAGAAGAGCGCGAGATGCAACGACGTTTATCCAAGATGAACTCGATGTCGATTGGGCGAATGCCCCCCACTCCTAGTCCCCACTCTACTGACGACCTTCTACCAACGTTAGAGGAGGACAAACAGGTAAATCCGAGTAGAGAGCGACAAATAGGAACCTGGTAATCTATTTTGGTCTAAGAGGTTCTCTTCTACACACTGTTCTCTTCTACATATGTACTTGGTAGGCGCCCAAAAATACTACTTAGTGTAGCTGGTTCCAACACAACAACACGTCTCTGTATTTTCTTTTACAGACAGAAGCCACTTCCCTGTGTGGTCACATCAACACTTCCTACGCTTTATAAGGTTCCGTTCCAACTAGTTCTTTCTTCTAGCTTTTTCGCTTCTCTATATATTTAATAGTTTGGGTTCTGGTAGCTGTTGGTTTGAAATTTCTAGGGCCAGAGGCGGCTCCAGATGAGAATTTTCCCTTTCAGTGTAAAACTCTTTGAAATAACATCACGAGCCGCTTCTGCTTCAAGTGCACGCGACCAAAATACTCAACAAAAAACATTCACAAAACATCTGAAAAACACACTATTCAACCCAGAGGTGAGTAGCTGAATGGTTTTTCTGCTAAAAAAAATCGAATTAGTGCTGCTTTCACCATTTCCGCTTAACGTTCACACATTTACCGACAAAGGGTTTGACTCAGCACCGTCTCAGCACTCATTTTCTGCATTCCGTCGGCTTTGTATCACCGGCAAATAACAAGTGTCTCTTTTCTAGATTCCTCCCTTAGCTACCAAGGAAGACTCGACGACAAGCTTTCAAGAGGACATTTTGCCATCAACTTCTAAACAATATCCATAGCAAAGCTCGTTTTTCATTCGACAAGAAAGGGTACCTACATTAGTTTTATCTAGGTTCTAAGGTAACTATCAGGTGCAGTAGCTGGCAAAAGCATGGCAACAACTTTGAGTTATGAAGCGTTGACGCTCTATAGGGTTCAGATCGGGACCTTGTCATGGCCGAGGGAGCTTTAGATGAGAGTTTTCGATGAATTGGTTGCAATATAATCCGGGTAAACTTCTTTTTCTCTCTGTTAAAACTCTGTTCCTTCAGCGGTTGCTGTACTTTTGTTAGTGAAACTCGTAAGTAATGTAGGATTTCCAAAATTCTAAAAATTACGTTTAACCAACTCAAGCTTACAACAAGGTATACCTACAACAAACTGCACTAGAGATAACTGAAAATCTACAGTCAATGTATTTTTATCGGGGTTCGGCCGTTAGAAGGGCGCAGCTAATGAAAGGCACATACCGCTTGGTAGCAACGGTGTATAGTCGTTCTTTTATGACCTTATGATTGGTGAAATATCAGCGTTCAGTTGGGACACAGTTGGTTCACTTTTTTCGACAACTTCTACTGTCGCCAGGTCCAGATTTTCCATGTTTTTAAACCTCAATATACTCAATTTTAATAACCCTGGCCTGTACACAACAAGTTCTAACGGCTAGAAGTCCCTAAGGGTTGCATGGGCTCTTAAGCCGATTTCTCCCAAACAAACTCTACTGACCGCACTTTCCAGATCATGTAAATTAGGTGTGTTTCCTACAAATCTGTAAATGGGACTACAGGACACAAAGGGACTTATTACAATTAATGGATAGGGATTTTTATACGCGTATATGTGTGTGTTTGCCTAAAAGTGATGCCTAAACGTGTTAGCCAGTAGATAAGATAACTGAAATGAGGGCGTCTTCCTTTGGAAGTATAGAAATTGCCTTTAAATAGTTTAAATTGAAGGAAGACGCCTCGGATTTCGTATACACAAAGAGGCCCCAATCGGGTGGGAAAGGGTCGATATCATGTAACTGCAATTTTATTTTGAGGTTTAAAGGACAAAAATTTCTGCGTTCTAGAAACCCAATCTACTCTACAGAGCTAAATAAATTTAGAACATTTTCAAAATAGGTTCCTTGATGTAGACCCTTATCATCTTCACCAAGGCTTCCGATGGGATAAGATAACCTAATTATCAGTGGTAACATTTTATAATTTATTATATTTGTTGATATAAATGTTGAAATTATATAGGTGAAAGGGTCTGCTAACTATTCGTTTATTACGACAAACTATAACAACGCCCTTAAATAATGATAATAATAATATTATTAAAAATAAATGATCATAGTGAAGCGTTGTTTCCCATTGATTTCTAGTCTAATGAAGTTGCAAGAGCATAGTAAGTAGTTGAGGAATTATATGCAGTAGGGCCAAGAATGTGAAAAAACAAATATTAAATTAGACAACAGCGCCACTTTGGTACTTGGTTCAGGAGATTCACCTCCTTAGACTAAGCGAAACAAAAATATCCCAAACACGCTATGTAACTGATGTACTGATGATGAGTAGACCTAAGATTCTCTACTTTCTTTAATGTTCCAGTTCTCTTGGTCGTTTCGTATCGTCCCTATCTGGTCTCAAATGATCCCAGCAGTTCAAAAATTTATCAGTTCTCACGTGCGACTGCTCTCACTTGGAATTAGGAACTTCACGTTATCCAAGCAGTGTAAATATCTTCAAAACATCAAAGAAACTTGTTTTTTTCTGTGTTTTTCATGTATTCTCTATTTCTAAGTGACCTCCAAGCATTTTCGAGTACCAAATGCCCTATTCATCTGTGATCACACCCTTTCAAAGTGAGGACCTTCCAACATCCGAACTGCGTTTAGAGATCGTTTCCTCATAGCATTGATTGAAAGAGTATATATACAGGGTGATTCAAAATTGGCGTCATTCCTTTTAAGGGGTGATAGAGGCTCCCTTGGGAAGTACGAGAAAAATATTGAAAAATTTTTTTCGAAAATTTCTAGAAGATATTAACAGTTGAAGATCGAATTTCAACTTTGTTATTAAGCATTATTTTGAAATTGTTCCATGTTTAATTGGTAGCATATTAGAATACTTAAGCATTCAAAAAAAAAAATTACGATCTTTGCTTCAAATTACGAAAATTTTTAATATCAAAAAAGTTCTATTTTAAAATTTTTTCATGAAAAGGCACAGCGGCAATGATGTTTTTTGTCATTAACAGATAGTTACAGGTGGATAGCCCTTGTCAATAATAACAATAATTTGTCAAACTGTGACTTACTTTGAATTTACTTTCACGAATTCGCGGATATGCGATTAGTTCAGGGGAAATGCTACAGCAACATAGCAGAAGCTGAAAGAACTCACGCCAACAAAGGGCAAGGACAGTGGTTCCAGGAAGATAGTGGACGACAATCGATGTTCGGGTTCCAAGCACAGAGGAACAAGTATTGGACATAATCGAATCAGGGCCTTCCAGGGGCACTCA
>NW_026017110.1:47391490-47407136 GCF_020466585.1 Dendroctonus ponderosae | reverse complement strand
ACTGAATACGAGAAGCTGCTTGATAAGAGTGGATAATAAGGAGATTACACAGGCACTAGCTTGTTTGGAGTTAACCATTCAAATATTTGGTGTTGTATGGTTGATTTTTAAACACCGATATTCGAGGTTATGAGAACAGGTTGACATTTCGTCAACAAATCTTGTCGAATTTACCGTTTATCTTTATCTATCTTATTGTCAGTCTGTATAATTTCATGGTTACCGGAGTTTTAAATAATTACGAAGCAACAAGTATTTGCGCAATGTTAATTAGACAGATTACCTTGAAAAACATTGCTGCCGTATTTCTGATATAGTTTTTTGCAAATTTCTCAGTTTTTAATAACAATCAATTTATTTTACGCTTTTTTCTGTACTCCTATAACAGCGCCAGACAACACCTCCAGAGGAATGACGCCAATTTTGAATCACCCTATATATACTCTTTATATTGAGTATATATATACGCTCATAGTTTTAGTCGGAAGGGGGTTTTTCGAAGAACCAACATTTCCCCTAAGCTCATTGGCAATTCGGCCAAAGATTGTAACCTTCCGCCACCTACTCTCATCAACGACTACCTGAGAACGGTCGACGGTTTCTGTAATATCGACCGCGCCTCATAGATAGCTAAACTTTTATCGCCCAGATGGCGCGCAAAGTTCGTTTATTGGGTCGCATCTGTAAGTTCACTTGAGGTGTGATTCCGAAAACGTTTATAAGACAACGCTGCTTCTAAACACTTCACTACACTAAAACTAGTGTCGGTACTTGGAGAACCCTTTAGAGCTAAATACTATTTGGCATCTTCACATTACAACACAAAAATTCAAGAACTGGGACAAGCAAAAAAACTCAGCAAAAAACTGAAATAAACAAAAATATATTCACTATTTATCAATCAATCAGTTCTGTGGTTGAGCAATGTCCTTAATCCTGCCCTCCTGTTGCAACAGCTTGAGAATGTTGGCCTCCAATTTAAAGAGATGGTCGTCTTCGGCCTCAGGAACCACTTTCCTCATAATCTCGGCCAAATTGCAAACGTAATCAATATTGGGGCCACTTGGGCCTACGGACTGCACCACTTGGTGGGCGATTTCCTCGATTTCCGCATGGCCTGCATAGTTGGGATTATCGAAAGAAGCTAAATAAATCGTCATCTCAAACGGTTCCATCGAGTCTTCTTTCGGATGGAATGTTACGAATTTCCTCTCGTAGCCCCCCTTTTCCCGATAGTCGAGGTGTTTGATCACTGAGTCCACATCAGCGTCTTTTATCTTATAGGCTATGCCATATACTCTCGAGTCTTCTGAGGCAGGGACTAACGTGACCACCCTGCCGGGGTTCTCTGGGGTGCCTCGATGGTCGGTGCTAAACTGGTAGAAGCGGCGTTGGTACCCCTTGATGTATCCAATCACTTTTTCCGAATAGGAAAAGTCGACTTTCCACATTAGCGATCCGTACCCGAACACCCACATTTTCGCTACGAATTCACTTTAATTTCGTTAAACTGTACGATGATAAGCATTATAGAAGCGGGAGAAACTAGCACTTGTCACCGCTTTTTGTGGTTAGGATATAGTTTGCAACTGTTCAACTGTTGTTAAATAGGTATTAATTAACAACGGTTTTCTCTAGCGTTGTTGCCGTTCTTTCACCACAGTTTCAAGTGGCTGCCGCTATTAACGTTTAGAAACATTCGTTCGCACAATAACAAGCAACAAACGTCCGTTAGAAACAAACTTCTATATCTTTTACGGAGATCTTTGAATAGGCAACACTGCCATCTCGACTTTAGTATCTAATGCCTACTTGAGTGTATGCTTAACTTCAACTTAATGGACCTAAGTTAGTAAGTAGTAAACTTAATAATTTCTTAAGATTGGATTATTGCGGGTACAGATTGATTCAAAATTGGTTGTCTGAGTGAAAGGATTAAGAAATAGTAGGTAAATAAAAATAATTCCCACTGAAGATATTTTCCAAAAAACTTCTTCATAAATAAATAAGCTGAGCATCTTCGCCATGGCTTCACATTTCAAGCTTTGAACAGTACAATTGAAAAACTAACCTCAATCTACTTGTTCCGTTGACTCGTTAGTGTTAATAAAATACGAATGCACAACCCCGTACTTAATAGATCTATTCAGGTGAGATAAATAACCATGTGTTCCCTTTAAATGCCTATGCAGGCATGCTCACTAATGATAAGAATAAATTTACATAAATTCATAAATCAGTAAACATTTTAGACTACACCAATCGATTAATCGAGAAACTAAATTGATACGTTCAAGTCTGGTGGAGAAGACTTTAGTTCAGTCAAAACGCATTTGACTTTTTTGTTACTGCTCAGTAAAAAGAAACAAAAAACCGGGGGAAAAATCCGGAAAAAATCATACAGATCAATTAATAGACGGAGAAATATAACCAGTAAGCTACGATTCGGTTGCAGGCGAGTCTTTTGTTCTTGCGGGTTAATAAGGCGGGGGAGACAGAGGGGGGTCACGCCGCGACATTCCTCGGTCCGTGGGAAATAAATCCCAACCACTGGACTCTTGCAAGCAACGTTGCCAGGCCACACTTTCAATACAATCACTTGCGAGTAATCCCAGAAAATCACCCGGTGCTAGATCTGGGCCTAGTTGAGGTCGAGTAGCCGGGCTGACAATCCCCAGATAACTACAGGCTAGACAGTTGTGTAAAAAATGCCAATGAATTAATTATTTGCTGGTTCTTTGCGCGGGCATTAGGATTTTATCGAAGATTGGCAACGGCGCACACGACTGTAGTATAGCTGACCATTCTCACTCTCACAGCACTAAAAAGCTAACTAAAACGTTTTGGTTATTTTGGAAGATCGCCGATTCACGATAACGGGCACCATGAATTATACCTAAGAAGTTGGGTAATTAACATTTATGCCGACAAGGGAGTTTTTGTGGAGCCTTGGTGGGACGGCCTGCTCTTGTCTGTGCGATTTTCATCAAGATATTTCCTTCTTTAATTAAGCTAATTAAAATTACATTTTGACTAGTTTTCAATCAAGGAGTTTGATTTAATGTAAATCAAAATTTACTCGAGCTTCATTTAGTGCTAATTGTATCCATTGAGGATTTAAACATTAAACAAACGCTTGAAATTCCTGCAATTTTGACTACTACCTCAAAATAGCGTTGCTTCTATTTAATTTCAAATTTCAACCAATCAAACGCAAGCCCGTTGAGGTAAAACCCCGGGAACAGATGTGATGTAACCTAATTATCTTCCCATTAAATCGATGTAATTTGGCCATTAAAGTCCGGACCACTCACCCAACCTAAACCCGGGTGGCCTATTCATAAACTGACAAATTGGACACTATAAACACGACGCGAGGCGCGAAGAATGCCGATCGGCAAACGAAAAGTACCGATCGCGACCACCTCGAGCAAATGCTGCGCGTGCCGCTGCGTGTGTGGTCTCGATTCTCCACTGGCCACCCTGATACAGTGATGTACACCGAATAAAATACTTTTTAATTAAATTAATGAATATTGTGGTTTAAGAAACAACAGAACAATTAGAAAATCTAGGACTTAATCAGACGAAACTTGGAGATGTTTGAATTCTACCCTAACCACTTATAAAGTTGTCTGTAGACACAAACCACACATTTGCAAGGCAACCCCCAATTACGCATTGTGAAGTGCAATGACGCATGTCCTACAACTATGTAGACTGTGACATTAACACTACTGACAATGACATTGACGTTTTATTACAATTTAGTGCATTTTGCAAGCTAATATAAACTATGTACTTAATGCAATTTGTAGGTTACACTCACATATTGCGGCACAATAAAGGTCTAATTTGAGACGAAAACTTATTCGGAATATTCACCCGACCTAAGGCTGAGTGGGCCGCTGCTAAAGTGGCAAATCGCCTCTCGAGTAGTATAAACGAGACGCGAGGTATTCCGAACGGCTGCCGAAACGGCCCGATTATGGTCACTTAAAGTGAGTGCTGCGCGTGCCGCTGCGTGTGTGGTCTCAATTCTTTCTGAGCGAATCTGGTCGATACCACCGAAAGTCACTTTCCATAGACTTTCGGTGGTATCGATAGAGCGAGCCAAGAGATTTGCTTAGATTAAAGATTTGCCAAGATTTTGGTACTTTTTAGTTTGGTGGATTATTTTGTCGAAACATTACAACTGCAAAAAATTCGATCCGAAAAGTATCTATGCAAAAACTTGCTGTATTGAACTCAGCTGGATTTCGTTGTTGAAGATTTGGATTAAGAAACCGTCACCTCTTTCATCATTCCACTGCATAAAAAACTTAGATAATGAACAAAAATTCGGTTTAGGCGTCTATTACCTATGTAGAAGATTTTATCGACTTTGAGTCTTTTTAAGCCAAGGTAAACTTGATGCGTTTCGACATTGTTATACATTTTAAGTTTTGAGGAGCAGAATTAGAAAATTGACCTCAAATGCGTGGTAGGTCTAACACGTTTGTCAACGCATACCTCTCTGGATGCATTATTGCCGATCTGTGTCTTTATACCGAAAACATCAATAGAATCGTAATTCTTCAAATTAAAGGTTTTCTTGAATTTAAACTTTAGCGATGTTGAATTTTCATTTTCGAGAACTGATATACATATTTGGAAAATAAACCCAAAAACTGTTAATAAACTCAATGATGGCAAAATAATTATTGGTTGCGAATTTTAATATTGAATAATAAAAGGAAATATTAATGCTAAAGAAGCGTCGAACAGTTGTTCCATGATAATCAAGCAGAACTTCCTTAGAATAATTACTAGAAAAATATTCTGAAGGTGCAATGAAAATTAATGAAGGTAAGTGTGATTATAAGCGAGGCAGAACATCTTGGAAGAAGTACTAGAAGAACAGCAAGCAGCCTTTCATGGTAGAAGCTGTCATCCTATCCACACAGGTTTGAGCTGCTAATGATTCAAAAAAGCTTTTCCTCCTATCAAAGCAGTGGAATTTAGAGGTTGAAGACCGGACCGCTGACCAGATTTAACTCCATGTGGCCATTGTTTCACTGTCTCCATAATCAAAACGCACTCCTTTCTGAACCTGGTCATTAGATCGATCAGACAGAATTTGAAAAACCATAGTTTCCAAATTAATTTCCTCGTTTTCAATAGCTCCTACTTTGAAAACTCATCAGTCGATTCGAATGCACCTGATCATCAAACTGATGATTGTTTCTCAGGATCGGTGTGGCCGTTTCAATAAATATGCGACCATAAGCATTAACCACTTGAAATAAATAGTACCAATTTTACACCAATTAAAAGGTAAGTGATGTACGTGCTTGCCGAGGAATTTTTTACTGTAAATGGCCTGTTGGCGACGTGTCGAATGACTTTCGCCATCGTAAAAAAACAAACTGAGGAATTATTCCTTATACAGGTAGATGAACCGGTATATGGTGGTGTTGTGTTGGAAGAAGAAGAAAAAAGTATCCGGGGGTCAAATCAGGAGTTTGATCAATTTGCAATGTTTTGCGCTCGATGATCTAGATGTCTTGAAAAGACTTTAACTGAAGCATCGCACTGGGCGGCTTCTTCTGGATTGGGAGATTCACTCTGGACCACACAAGGAGGTAGGCGCGCCTTCAGAACTATTGTCTAAGCATCCCCACTTCTTCAAACCAATCGGCGCACATCACAAAAGCCCGCCTTTGACCGCACGCCGCTCAGTATTGTGCGCGCAGCACTTCTTAGTTTCTACGAAGGAAAACTTAGTTTTCACACAGTGGTTGCTTTTCTAGTACGATTCTATTTTTAATAGTTAGAACAATAACATTTTCCCACTTTTCCTCGACAAAAATTACGATGAATGCCTTCAAAGCGGCATGATAACGAGGAAGTCCATCCGAACACGAAAAATACGCGGAATCGTTAGCAGATTCTCGTGATTATTCAATCACTAGCTGTTTTATCTTATTATATTTGTCACGTCGCTTTAAACGATTCCAACATTAAAAAGCGACTAATTACATGTAATTGCTTTCAGAGACGAAGGAATGCTTTTTATTGGCACATTTTCTTTATGGCCTCGCGCCGCTTTTTTTCATCGCCGGAATGCAGTGGGTCATTTCGCTCGACTAGGGACGAATTCTGCGCTTAAACGGAACAAGACTGAACCTGTAGACCTGAAGGTGGCTTTAAACGTAGCCGAGGGACGTGGTTTTGCAATATTCACTTCATCGTCAAGCCAAATCGCATTTTCATTAAGTCTTTATAGTTATTGCGGTCTTCAATTCAAGTGTAAAATATTTCTGAACACCACTGGACAACTTCCCAGAGACGATCGAAACAATCATATTGACCTTAATAAATCATAGTATGTAAATCACGGTGCAACGCTATTATTAAGGCAATCTCGACAATGCAATTCATGCAAATCGATCGTGTTAAAGACCTGTAAACAGGGAAAAGGTGTAATTGTTCTATATATGACACGCTCAGCGAACGTATACAATTTAATCAGAACATAAATAGTATGCAAATCGAACAAGCCAGATATACTTCGCAGGTTGGGCATTTGCATTCTCGTTTAGAATAATTGAAAAGTCATTCTAAGGTCTAAATCAAACCGTTTGATCGGTTTCTATCCACTTTGCGGCCCGCAGAATGTCCAGACTTTACCCTACTAGAGTTGCGCCTGCCAGCAAACTGGAACGGGATTGGTGGCCGACGCAAAAGAGTGGGGATTTGCGTTCGGATCAAGCGATGCGCGCAGTGTTCTGCGTGTGTGGTCCAAGGCGGAGATTTCCACACATCGGCTGTCCGATCGGGTGCTCGGAACAAGCCGATCGCCGATATTTCGGCGCGTGCCGGTTCTGCGTGTGTGGTCGCTTGCTTGATTTACTACGCAGCGGCTCAGGTGTAGCATAAACCGATCAGGGCCGGATTCGCTATTACTTGAATTTTTACTCCTCCGTAAATAGTTGAAAACGTGCAAGATGATTGCCTTGGATAATGTCAAGCCATAAATGACGCACATTTTAAACATTTATTTTGATTGTTATGTTTTTTGAAATAAATCGGTAATTAACTTATTAAAATAAAATAAATAATTAAAGCGTCGATATTGCTTAATTATTGTTGGGTTCAACCGTAAATTTCTCGGTAGCTGTTGAGTTTAAGTACTATTATTTTCATAATCATACGTAGAATTCACAGGAGAATTAAAAATTTAACTAAAAAGCGGGTGTTTCAATTTGAGAAAAATAAGTTTATATTTTGGGATCACCCTGTATAAAAATGTTATATAAAAAAGTCGCATTTACAAATAAAAATTGACGGGTCCAAGTAGTTTTACAAAAAACGGCCCGATGTATTTGGACATTTCTGTCACTATCGACTCAATTGGCGGAACGTGGCAATTGGCCTCTACAATATCCAGATTTTTATACTCCGCATTTTTATCTTCATTTGGTTGTTGGTTTCCATAAAATCCTGATACTCTTTACTAGAACAACACTGGTGAGCAGGTGATTATCCCTCAACCAGCTCATTAGCTCTGATCAAACATTGATTATTGAGCTGTTGAAACCAGGCATGAGCAGTTGTTGGAGTGTTAAAGGAATTTGGACTGTCAGACACTCGCAGACATAGCCATTGGCTCGCAGGCTAAACAAAATTAAAATATTTACTGCCCAGAGGTGTCATATTTCTCATTAAATAATGCCTGTGCATTTGAAATGCCGTCGACATCTCGGGTCCTTCGGACGATCGGTATCAAGTTAAAGCGATTATACCTGAGCCAGCTGCCGACAATCAATGGCCAGCCATACGATGCAACTGAAATGTTAATGCGATCTATTTCCATCTTCAGGTAACTTTCAAAACCACCTTATAAGGTACCATTTCATTGTTTGTTCAAGTAATGGTATTGACCAATTAGAAAGCTCTTCAAGCTGCAGCTCGAGATGTTAAGGCCAGTTCGTCCAGCTACTTAACCATCCTGAGAGATGTGAAATTCATTTTATGTAATTTGATGCGATTTTCTTGATTGTTTGAGTCAATAGTGAACGAACTGTACGATCGTTAAAAATCGTACAGTAAAAAATGTAAACTTATTTAACCCAAGCTTTTGTTATCGTTAAGCTCTCTATTTTTTGCGGTGTTTTGTTTCAGAGTTTATCCTCAAACTTTCCAGGCCAACTATACACTTTTGAGTTTATTGTCGTTGTTCCTTTCCTCAGTTTTCACAGATGGAAAATACAGTGGTTGAAAGCAAAATCTTTTCACAATAATACTCAAGAGAAAAAATGTTTGCAGCCAACATTCACGCTTTCACAGTAAGATTGTCTTTGTCATTATTTATTTACCTTCTTTGTGTTCCATGTTGCTATTAATCCCATCAATCTTTGCTGGGGAAAAAAACACTGGAAATAAAATCTAATCTCGATAATACGCGAGAAGAAACTCTTTTCAAGCTGTCTCAGCAAATATTTCTCTCATAAACGGCATGTTTTGAGTTCCTTGTCGTTCTTTCGTTTCCCAATCTTTACAGATGCAAAAAACAGTGGTTGCAAGCATTTACTGCCTCAGCAAGAAAATCTCTGAGGTATAAATGAAAACTTCCTCAGGAAGATTTCCGGCAGAAAACGCCTGTTTCACTTCTAGAATTCTTTTTGAATTTAAGACATTTTAATTAATCACTTTTGTGATTTGAAATTAATTTGTCGTGCTGCCACTGATTCTAAATGGCTACACAGATTGGCAGCCGAACAAACAGCGATATCTGCAACACTTCCAATGTCATAATCAGATCCAGACTGCAGATGCAGACGGAAAAAATCCCGAACAGTAAACTGGCTGATTTTTTCATATTGCTAACGCGATATCACGTTTTGATATGTTAGCTGGCAGGAAAAGGTGAACGCACTTTATATTGCAGCCAATACTAACTAGCTAGTATCAGTGGATATTTTGTCTTCGGAAATCCTATATTGAAATTGGTTATCTGCGTTTTCCGGCCGCTGGAGCAACAGCTGTAACACAATCTTTTACTTTCGGGTAACATTACGGGGAGACGTCATCATTGAAAACCTCACGAGCGCACTTGCTTCTGCTTTCTGTTGGCACCTTTGATTTTACAATATCTTCATGTGATATACAGTTCTTCTCAATGATCGTGGAGCCGCTTCTAACCATCATCAATGCTCTTAGAAAGACTGGAATCGTTGCGACCAATCGAAATCTCAGAATGAACAGTTCTCGAGCCATCGTTGTCCCGAATAGCTCGGTGACTAGTCAGAATATTAATATCGTGTTCTTCTCAGCAGGAATCGCTCGACACGGCCTACTCGCGACGTCCTGGAGATTGTTGTAAGTACACATCCATCGAATCTCTTCCATGCTGCGTTGCCAAAGTCTCATTTCTTTTAAATCCAGTTAATGCAAACCAATCTAGGCAACACCCAGCGTTGATCCGGCTCGAAGGACCAAACCCCTAACTCATCTATATTATGCGTGTAATCAATTAAGTAAAACAAAATTCTGTGATGTTAAGGAAATTTCCTTAAATTCAACACGGCAAAAAAGGCGGCAACATTGTAATGGGGATGGACAATACTCGTTGTCCATTGGCCGGGTTCGCTTAGGTCGCGGGTGTTAGAGATGCAATCGCTTTGAGCTTATTTTATTATTTATGACGGCTCGTATTTTGAATGCGAAATGTTGCATTACTCTTCCTTTTGTTTAGCAAACGGCACCATCCATCTAAACAGCGAGATTTATATGACGACTTTGGATTAAGTAGGTTGCATTGCGATGGGAACCGGGTTTGCCGGAATGGAAATGTGAAGAAGAACGACATTCTATAATGGATAGGGCTGGTTGAAACCAGAAGGTGAAATTTTGTTTAAATTAGCCAAAAATCAGTTGATTTATTTGGCTTCATCCGGCTTGAAGGAGCAAATTACTGGAGGTATTGGAAAAGTAATTTTGATCCATGTGAAGCTTTTTATATAAAACCCCAAACAACCACGACGTCGCACACTTGAAAAGTTTTCAAGGAGAGCGCTGGTAAACTTGCATAAATAATAAATTTTGTAGTCGCGCTAGTTGTCACTTCTGTGCGATTTTTTGCATTCGGGCAAGCCGCTAATTTCATTCCATTCTATATAAGCTAGCCAGTTAAGTAGCTTAAGCCGTAAAGACCTGAAAGCTCCCGGCTGACCCTTCAGCTTCGGCTTCATGTCTCAATGGCACATTATAGAATGGCCGTCAGCTTTTTGCGCACAAAAACTTATATGCCGAGTAATGGGATCCCGCCATCGTGTAAATTGTCTATCGGAATGCGCCCAGAATGCGTCTCGAGCGAATAAACGGGATGCCAGTCTTTTGCCGCCAACAAATTGCAGGTAAAATTACCTTTCCTACGTGTTCGTATGCCATTATTTATTAGCTGACCTATGCAGTTTGGGATTTCGGAAAAAAAGCCGTCTGCAACTTCCACTTCTGTATATTAGCTTACCATTCGGTTGGGCTTGGTGGACGCGAGCTCAGCCACTTGTCAGCGATTTGGATCATTCCGAGCGCCGCAAATATTTTATAAATTCATTATTTGTAAATGTTAATTAGCGATAACAGACACAGACGCGATGTCAGATCGGAAAAGTTCATATCTTTGAACAGCCGAAAGAAGCAACGAAGGAGTTGAAAAGTTTCATAGGTAGATTAGAAATGTTCGTGAATATTTGAATCTTGTTGAGATTGTTAATGCAAAAACTGGGGCAGGAGCTATGGAGGACTTTAATGGACATAGTTGTGTTCAACGTAGCCATAAAAAATAGTGATGAGTGAAAGTGGTTCTCAAGCCCTATTTCAGGCACATAATTCATTTTGGCATCGTTGGATAGAGAATTGAAAATTAGAGCCAGTCATAGCAACACATAGAGTGAAGAAATTTAAGTAGTTTTGACTCAGAAAGCGAAATTTGAATACCAGACACTTAGGTGCAAAGTTTCATGTTTTCCGTCCCGTTTTTGCTCATTTCCCGGAAGCAAAATGAATAAGAGCGCTCATTTTTACATCATTCTAGAGAGAAATAAATAGTCCTTTTAGAAATTCAACCATCGATAAGGAATTGTTGGCAGTTTTCTCAAAAAAAGTCTGGATTTCAAGAAGTTTTAGATTTGCCTGTTTTTTTTTGAGTTGCAATATCGACTCAAACATGACGCTGCTTTTTTCGCAGTATCTCAAGAATCATTTGAGCCACAAAATTCGTTTTGGCATCGTTCGATAGGCAATTAAAAATTCGATTCAGCTATAACAACGTGAGTGTGGAAAGGCGAGTGGTTTTGACCCAGAATACGAAATTTGAATGTCAGACACTTAGGGGCAAGATTATGCCAAAGTTTCATGTTTTCCGTCCCATTTTTGCTCATTTCTCGGAAGAAAAATAAGCAAGAGCGCTCATTTCTACACCATTCCAGAGAGAACTAGTTCCAGAGAGACAATGTTGTCAGTTTTCTCAAAAATGTCTTGATTTCAAGAAGTTTTAGTGTTTTTTTGAGTTGCAAAATCGACTCAAACATGAAGCTGCTCTTTTCCCAGTTTCGCAAGAACCATTTGAGCCACATAGTTCGATTTGGCATGGTTGGATAGAGCATTGAAAATTTGATTCAGTCATAACAACATGAGTGAGGAAATTCGAGTAGTTTCGGCACAGCAAGCGAAATTTGAATGTCAGACATTTAGGTGGAAAACTACGCCAAAGTTTCATATTTTCCGTCCTGTTTTTGCTCATTTCTCGCAAGCAAAATGAGCAAGAACGCTCATTTTTACATCATTTCAGAAGAACTAAATGACCTTTTTAGAAAGTGAACCACCGATAAGAAAATGTTGGCAGATTCCTAAAAAAAGTCTTGCTTTCAAGAAGTTTTAGATTTCCGTGTTTTTTTTTTGAGTTGCAAAATCGATTGAAACATGACGCTGCTTTTTTCGCAGCTTCACAAGAACTATTTGAGCAACATAGTTCGTGTTGGCATCGTTGGATAGAGAATTGAAAATTCGATTTAGTCATAAGAACTTGAGTCAGGAAATTCGAGTAGTTTTGACCGAGAAAGTGAAATTTGAATATCATACATTAAATTGACGAA
Source organism: Dendroctonus ponderosae (assembly GCF_020466585.1). Classification (NCBI taxonomy): domain Eukaryota; kingdom Metazoa; phylum Arthropoda; class Insecta; order Coleoptera; family Curculionidae; genus Dendroctonus; species Dendroctonus ponderosae. The sequence continues at coordinate 47,394,996 of NW_026017110.1, read as the reverse complement.
AATATAGAGGACGCATGGAATAAACTGAACCAACACCGATCCAACACCCTGGTTTACCTACTCCTGAAGCAAAAATGCTGACGCAGAAATAAGAAGCTGTTTCTGAAATGAAATGATGCTCCGGAAGGAATGAAGATCGTGAGGTGTACGTTGCTGAAAGAAACACGAGAATTCGAGAAATCAAGGAGGGGCATTGGAAGGGATTCTTTGGGAATATGGATAGTGACTTAAATATCACGCGAAAAAGTTGGATACTGTTCCGAAGCAGGAAGGCAGATGTCAGCAAAACTCTGAACATTTATAACGTCAATAAGTCGAATAGCAAACAGCATGGGATTATTTTATCCTTGTTTATAGGTTATGATTGTTTTTTGAGTTAATTTTATTGAATTTTACGCCATATTTAGAAACAAGACTTGCAGGACTCTTGCCCTAAGACCAAGACCATGCAAAACTTAGGCTTGGTTATGCTTTGCTCATCAGCACCTAATCAAAAAGATTTTAAAAAAAACTCGACTAGAAACTACGATTCACGTAAGTTTCATAAAGACATTAATAAAATCAACAATCGAAAGTTTCCCCAACTAGTAAGTAATCAATGAGAAAATCATAAATATAGAGGAAAATCTGCTACTTATCTGACTAAGGCCCGGTTCCACCATCTCCGATTAAAATGTTAATCATTGATTAAAACTATTTCATCAGCACTTTGCGCTCCACCATAATTCTAACCACGATTATGGACACTTAATCAGTGGTTAACTTATCCGCCGAAAATGGCTGGTTATTGACGGTAATCACGATTAGTGTGGTATTATAACCTCAAACAATTTTTCAAAGTAAACACATGTTGGATTTGTTTTATGACGATGTTTTATTGTCTGATGAGGAGAATGACATTCAGGTTGCTAAGACCCCGAATATTTAAATCGCGAGTCAATTATTTTGAAATCATGGACACCTTGAATTTTTTTACGCAATTTCGCTTATCGAAAAACAGTGTGCAACCATTACTGCTGGAAATAGAAATAGACCTGAAACACACTACAGAAAGTTTTGAGAAATGAATAATAGTAAAATTGCCACGTTAATTAAATGAATTTTTTAGAAACAACGGTATACAACCCGTGACGCAACTTTTACTTGCGTTGAGGCATTATGCAACTGGATCACATCTTATTGCTGCTGGAGCCTTTTTTGGAGTAAGCAAATCTAGTGCACATCGAGTAACTGCTGCAATAGCCACATTAGCCCGAAATAAAATTAAACTCCCATCTACAAAAAGGGAAATAAGTGCAGCACAAGTAAATTTTTATGCAATAACCCGTTTTCCCAAACTTATTTCGGTTGGATTGTACTCACATTAAAGTACAATCCTTTGGGGGAGACAACGCAGAAGTATTTCGTAATAGAAAAGGATATTTCTCTATCAATGTTCAAGCGACATGTGATTACTACATATTTTGAGAGAAAATGATTTCAGTTGATCTGTCAGTTGTTTGTACCAATCAGAACCCTTCATTCAAAGGAAATACGATCTTACCCGAGGAGATTGATGAATCTAACCGGAATTCAAATGTTTGTTGTGGAATGCATGACAATTTAATCATGATTAAAGTGGTGATTAAAAAATTATTGTGAACCAATAATTTAATCACGCTTGGTGGAACCAGGCCTAAACCAGATACTTATCTGACTGAAACTAAGAGGAATTCTTGACTAGAAAAGTCTTAATTCGTCTATCGCTGTTAAGTCTGTGGGCCATTTCCTCAGTAAATCTGGTGAAATTGGTAAACCAGCCGACAATATCACAGCATTACAAAATCACATCGGCTGAAAAACTGAAATCCGAGTCGAGCGCATCGAATATCGCCCATCCATTGGCCCCGTGAAAAAACAAACAAATGACCTCCGTAAAGCGTTTCTGAATGATCATAATTAATTAACCTTGAAAGGTATTCTCTTACAGCTTTCATTCAGATAAGTCTGAAAATTTCGAGTCATTTTTTAACTGGGGCTTCAGTCAACGTCCGCCGCTTAACAACCAGGACCAATCGGGTTTTTGTGCTGCGCCGGACTGCACTACTTTTTGTGCAACTTAAGTACATTCGAAACAACTGGAATAAGAAAAGAAAATTTTTATCAAAACATGAATACCTAAATTGAAACATCATGTATTTTGCAATTTTAATAGATTTTGTTCAAATAAATCGACGTCTGAAGAAACGGAGGCTAATAACTAGCCTGCAAAAAAGCTCAATAGAAAAATGTTAGAGCTGAAAGAAACCTGAGAATCCATAATGACCAATATGAATGCCGTTTAACTAGAAGACAAAAGACGCCTGTTTAGTGCTGGGCATTGTGCCATTGTCAACGCTAGTTTGCACACTGAGTGGTCAAACAATCGACCCCGACGACCATCTGACAAATTGACTGAACTTAAGCGAGACCAGATTTACGATGTTTTCGGTCAAAGTTTCGTCCTTTGTTGACGATGAATGTGCTAATGAGTGACGTATCCGATGAGAAAAGCACGATGTTGTTATTTTGAGTTAACGCGTTACCGCAAGGCCTTTGCCAGATCAAAAACAATGCGGCACTGTTTCGGTTTTGCCGAGGCATTTAACGGGGTGGCCTCCTGTATGCAAGAAGAATGTCTAACAAAAGCACTAAACACATCGACAAATAATTTACCATATGGAACGAGTTGCTGTGAAGGAGTTGTGCAAATATGGGTGGGATCACGGAAGAAGTTTGATGATGTTCAGAAACGTGGCCGAGCTAGATTTCCTAGGAACCAGAGCGAAAATCGATTTATTTCGAGAGCAAACATCGAGGATAATTGACACAGTCAACAAGCAAGAAGTTTCCAGGAAGTTGATTGTTTTTCCAAGTGCTCAAGAGCTTTAAATGATAGTAGATTAACCGCGAGAATTTCAATGTTTTTCACCCAATAAAATGTTAAAAATATTAGCAAAAAATTGAAGCACTCGTGGTTTCCCGAGGTTGACTTCAATTTTTTTGTCTCAACGGACTACCTTCTAGGACGAGGCCGGAAAGTTTGAAATTTGCATGAATAAGAAGTGTGTCTCCACTTATCAATCTGGACAACAAAATGAAAGTAAGACTAATTTTGACTCTGATCACGACAACATTCCCTAAGCCCATGTATTCTTTGAGGGTCAAAACAGCTACAGAAACCCACTCATCAATACCGACATTCAACGACATCTGGTAAGAACCCAGATAAAAATAAAGCAATAGAATTGACAGTCTCACAAACAAATCAAATAAAATTTGATTAATTCATAATATTTGCATTCGCGCTTTAACCTCGGTAGCATACGGACGTACCAGTGCGAGCGTACATAAATACCTAAGATATTCGCAAACTGCGAGGAATTTTGGTGGACAAAGTAGTTTTTTGGACAACCAATAATACCGGGTCTGTCCTAAAAGTAAGATGCATCCCGGGAGTTCACAGTCCGAATCGGACACGGCCTCCC
>NW_026017110.1:47330383-47390491 GCF_020466585.1 Dendroctonus ponderosae | reverse complement strand
TTTTTTTTATTTTCTTTGTATAGCTGATTAATTTATACGAACGTTAGGAATAGGAATTAATTTTAGAATAAGCTAGGCTAAGGCACATATATACTAAAAAAGGGCAGAAAGACCGATTGGGTCGATAGCCTTTTTCTGTAGGAAATAAAGATTATTTATATATATATATCATAATATTTAACTACTTTAAGGAAACATTTATTTGGAACAATGAATGTATTCAAGCGATAAAGGACTCATCAGTAACTATTTAGAATCAGTTAAAATAAACCACACAGAAATTAAGCAGACTTTATCAAAACATCAAATCATAGTAAACGAAAAGGTCAATAAATCTACACAAAGTTCCGAAAGAATTAGAACCAATTAAGAACAAATTACGTTAAATATAAACAGCTTATTAAACGAGACAAATAAAGTTAGGAGCAATGGCGATGACACATTATACTTTAGTTGATTTTTAGATAATTAATATTCAATTAGGCGATTTATTATTAGAAATAGTCGATAATTTAGACACTGCCATTTAAATTTTATCACTGTTCTCTATTAGTATTTTTAATTTCGTTTGATGCTCTTCACCAAAGCATTCTACCATCATTTCATGATTCAGTTCTTCGATGTTTTTTAAGCGTCGTGCCACATCTTTGTAGTTAGTTTCATCTTAAATTGTCTAAAAGTCGATTTTGATTTATTTTTTCTGCCGCCGTTAAATTTTTTGTTATTCTTTTATGTATTTCTTGCTTTGGTTGTTCCATCAATTTGCTTTTCAGGCTCTCATTTTATGTCCCAGTTTGAATACTAAAAGCGCACTGCTTGCGTATTATGAGGTACGCATTTCGTAGTTTTTCCCGTTATTATTTGTCCATTCTTATCATTGTTTAGTCAATAATTTTGTAATGTCATTCATTTCTAAAAAACATCCTACTCTTAAAAATGTTTTCGCTTTTATCTACAGAACCATTTTTGCCTATCTGATTTGCCAGGTTTTCTCTGTTGTAATACTGTTGTTTCTATTACATTCATTTTCAGTGTTCCTTTGTTTTGACTTGTTGTTTTTGTTGACTTTTCCAAGAAGTTTTATTACGCAGAAATGATGGAGAGGAATATCGACTATGTCGAGTTGTAAACATTATTTGAAAACAATTAATACTCTAAGTGTGCCGTGTCCATTTCTGTATGAACTCAGTTTATATGCTTTTGCAAATTGTCATAAGTTAAAAAAAGTGTGATTTGCATAATTTAAACAACAATTTACAACTATTTGCAAATTTAAACTGGCATTTTGGTCCCCCCAAAATGTAAGTCTTGTTGTATTTAATAAGTTAGCAAATAATATTAAAGCACAAAAACTTAAGTTAAAAACGTTCTTGTGAATCAATGATTTTATCGTACCTATAGAACAATTTTTGATAATCACTACACGAGACTAGAAATAATCACTTTTGCTTTTAATGTTTCAGGTTAGTTTTCAGAAGTTACAATTTTCATGCAATTGTAATATTGTCTTTTGGAAATAAACATATTTGTATTGTATTGCTCCTGTGTTAAAAATACGCAAATAACATGATATTTGTTTGATATAATCCAGGACACAAGAGCGCAAGCGTGCGTTCGGAGGATATCCCGCTTTAGCGTTTGCGCTTGGGCTGCTGGCTCATGTTTTAGCCTCATAGTAGCTTTCATAAATCTAAACCCAACGGCGAAAGGAGAGAAAATGGGCCGAAAAACGAAACGAAAACTTGGCGAATTCACTCGCAACCTGCCCTTGGTTCCAAAGTGGTTTTAGACCGACAATAAAAAATGTGATTGATCAGTTCGGCTTGCATAATCGGGCCGAAAGACCCCCGAAATGATGTCGAAAATCGGAAAAGATAAGACGACGAGATAGAAGAGGAAACCCGCACGAACTCTGCCATAATTCAGGTTTGGTTGGAGAATTTAAAGTGAAGATCGATTTTAAAGACCAATAAATTAAAAAGGGGTTTTATCTGAAAACCTGGTTTTTAGTGTCCTTTCTGCTTCTTTAGGAGCCGGTATCGCCACCCAACTCGGTCAAAGATTTACTGGGACTTCTCGACCGACACGGCCGCTCTTTTATCAGGTGACAGTTGTTGTACTAATGAATGTTTTCGGGGCCCCGTTTGCTAGTTATCCGGTGCCCTGTTCGTGTGTGACTCTTCAGATTAACCGTTGCGTTGGTTGCATGCCGACCAACACTTTAATTCATTTTGTTTTTCGTCGTTTTACCAACATTTGCATCAAACGAATTGTCAAACATCATCAGCATCTTAGGAAATGGCTGGACGGATTTAAATCGGTAATTAGTGGAGGCCAGTTCTACATCCCAGATACTTTGTATATGGATTCAATGACTAATTTAGTCTCAGCGGTTCAAGAAATATCAGGGTATGGGAAGCTGCCAGAGTGCAACCAGAGGACTTCATCGAGCCTCCGGATTGAAATGGACAGTACAAGGGTGGTTTCACAGTCACAGTGAGGGAACACGAACATCGAGACCCGAATCGCCTTCTTCCCTGCAGGAAAACGTTCAGTAGAGCTTTCACAACTCTCTGAATTAACAGTTCCCTGAAGCGAATTGGTTAAGTGAAGTTGTGCAAAGAAACTATACTGCAAAAGTCCTGCAGGTTGTAAACAATCCGAATACTAATGCAATAAAAATTCTGCACTTACTGATCAAAATAAGACTTATGTTGGATGTCCCATTGTTTGGCCTCTGCGATCTCCAGATCTCAACCCGTTGGACTTTTTATGTGGGGACGTCAGTCAGTAGTCAAGTTACTCTTTTTCCTCAACTAAACAAAACTGTTCACTGACATATTTACACTTACTAAAGCGTTATCCGAAGTAACAAATAGTGATGAGCGAGACTTGGTCTTGCATTTTTTGCAAAGACTACCTTTGATTTGCAAGACCAAGACTATATATGCAAGAACCGGACCAAGACCAAAACCGTGTTCTGCAAGACCAAGACTTTTGCAGAGTCTTGCGACAGTCTCGCAAGACCGTCCGGATGAAATTAATATTTGGTTTTAAGCATAGGTTGCCCCTGTAGAAAACGATAAAACTAATCGAAACACGTCCAATACGGAGGGGTAGGTGGTATAAATATTTGAAAAATCAAATTAGTTAGTTGTCGATATTTCTTACGTAAAATTGCTTATTGATCGACATAAGGGCGTCTCTGCCCTTCTGCTTTTCTAAGTAGGTACAAGTTGAGTTTGTCTCATAGAGTAGCCCTTTTAACTGGAGCTGAATATATATATTTTCTATTATTTATAATTTCCTTAATATCAATTTATCATTTGCTAACGTTTAATTAGTTTTGCTCAATACCCATCTAAGACGAAATAGGTTCTATTGAAGTGAGTATATCTTACACTATACAGGATATTTTATGAAAATAGGCTGATATCCGTAACTTGAAGAATACAATTGCAATAGTCACGAATAGTTTAGATATTAATGTGGTTCCTCCAACTTCAGTTCCAGCGAAAAGACGTTTTTCAAAACCGTCTTTAATTAGTAGAAATCATCGCCACCGATTATCCAATGAATGAGTGTGTTGGTTGCTCTGTTTAAGCTCTTGTATCATATGATTTATATGTAGTTTTATGTAGAAAATTACTTTTAATTTTTGCTCCAGGTTTTAGTAAATTTAAATTTAAAATTGTATTAGTTAGTTAATGTTTTTATTATGCACAGTCTAAAAAACAGTAGAGAGATACAGTTGATGTATAAACAATAATATAATTTAATCCTTGCGACGAATTATGTGCATTATTAATAATTGAATTTGTTTTCTGTCAGTAAAATTCTGTAAGCCCAATCAAAATATTTAAATATTTACAGCTTACTGTAGATATTTCATTGTTGTACTTTCGTTAGAAATTACACTACATGAAAATATGCTCAATTTCTCTGGATGAATATCTTCTGGGTCTTAGGTGACAATGAAAAAGTACCGGTCAACAATTTTGAATTACAAAATAATTAAACTTATTAAAATAGAAAATAGTCTGAGATTATTTTTATTGTTTCGTATTGATTATTATTATCCTTTAATTTAATTACTATTATTGTTATTATTAAATTAATTCCGTCTAATTTTACGGCTTATATACAGGCAAGACTTGCAAGAGTCTTGCCTGTATATAAGCCAAGTCAAGAGTCTGCTGCAAGACCAAGACCAAGACTGCAGTTGATTTGCAAGACCAACACCAAGACCAAGACTATGTATGCAAGAACAAGACTTGGTCTGGGTCTTGGTGTTGCTTTGCTCATCACTAGTAACAAAGTTGGAGGCAAATGCAAGAATGAAAATTGCAAAAATTCCTGAGACAGACAGCAATAAAAAGAACAATTGTCGGTTAACATCAACATTCTCACATTCTTCAGCCATAGAGATTTATCAATATAGCTTTCAGCCGACTAGTCAAAATATTTCAGCCACAAAGACCGTTCCTTTGTGCCCTTCAGCATTCCGACTGCCCTAATGCGAAAGAGCCAAAGAAGCAAACAATTTATTAGGGTGCCATTGATCGGTCTGCAGAAATCACTGCAAATCGCCGCACCGATGGAGGAAATGCCGGGATTTATGAACGTGGATTTAATAGTTAGCCTTTTAATAAATTCGTATGATTCGCAATGAGTTCGATCGGAACCCACGCTCGTTGCAGAGGTCAAGTTCCCAAGAAATCGCGTGGGTACTTATTAACAAGGTAGTCATATCTTTCAGCCCGCAAACTATTAATTTAACGCCTTTGGAGAGGATCGCTGGCTGGACGGTACCGAACCCGAACCAGCCTCGAAAGTAATGCACGACGCGCGTTACCATCCGAGCGAAAGTCGTCTGCAAAGATCTGAAGATGGTACCCATCCATAATGCATGAACGGCAAGCGCGCCCGAAAAATCTCTTTCAATTTCCATAACCTACAGGTCCTCGTTAGAGAAGAATGGACACAAAAAGTTCGGCCCGGGTTTGTGCGGTCACTCCTAGACCTGCCGCTGCGAACCGACTTAGAAATTGCTGTTTTTACCATTGAATTTGACATAAATGATCGGGACCAAAGAGATAAATGAACCTGAAACGGAAGGCTTGAAAGTCAGCTTTTGTTGCTTCGGAACAGCGGTTTTTGAAGTTTAACGGAATTTTTTCGAATCAATGTATTCACCTAATTTGTGGGAATTCATTCACAGAGTAGTTTGTAAAGAATTCGCTTTCAACATTGTCTAATGAAAGCTCTAAAGCTTGCAGAAGCGTTTTTTTCTAAATTTCTCTAGTTGGATTTTCCAAAAGTATGCGCCTTCAAACTCACTTTCTACAGGGGGTCAAATAGTTGTCCTAAAATGTCATTCCAGTACTGATAGGGAATAATAAAAAGTCAAAGTAACTTGAAGATGTCGCGTAGATTTTCCCCGCTCTTGAACAAAAAATTACCTCAAAAAATGTCTTTCACAACTCTGGAAAAAAATTATAGTTCTTTATAAATTCGTATTTCTATATTTCTGAATTTATTCTTTTTTGCAACTTGTTCAACAATCTCAAAGTTTACTAATGTTTTAGTGGGATTTTTGGGGCAAGTTTTCGCTTCGTGCACATTTCAAGCCCAGAATAGCCCAGGGGCGGATCCAGCTTTCGAGTCAGGGGAGAGGGTCAAGTAGTAGAAATTCAGTCATTTGTGGTATATAAAATCGTTAGTCGTTATAAACCCAGCACCAGGGGGGGGGTTATGACCCCCATGACCCCCCCCCCTTGGATCCGCCCTTGGAATAGCCTCAAAAAATTTTAGTAACACCAAGACACGGCTTTTCTGACAAGATTTCCATAATAATTACAAACGTTCTATTAGATCTAATTATTAAATATTCAACGGCCAGTTCAGTTCCTTTGATTTTCTTAGTGATGAGAGTTAAAGGCGCATTTCCTTACTGCTATGAGAGAATAAATTTGTTCAATAAAAGTAAAAAAGTATTTTTTTGCAAACTGCTTGTTGGGTATTTCGCCTCAATTTTTTTTTACATTTTAGACCATTTAGAGTGGTTTTTATTTTTTTATCATTTTTATATCGTAAATTTGGCACATTTGTTTTTTGGCTGTGCATTCATCATTTTTGAGACATTATTAAGAAAAACTGTATTACAACTATCTAGTTGGTTTGATAACCTTTAATCAACATAAATCATTAAACATTGAGGTCATATTTTAAGGACGTAACAAAAAACCTATTGAACAATATCGGGAATGTTTTGTAATCCTTTAATTGCTTTCATAAATATTTCGTGAAAACTATACGGTTTTGATCCTTTTCGACCAATGGAACTACTCGAATGGTATCAGTTGATCCTGAGAGTAAATACGCGTTCCACAACAAGCTTTGTATATATATATATAATGATAATTAATTATATCTTATGTTTTAATAGCAGCGAAAGGCATTTAACCAGTCATGCTTTCGTGGGACTAATTATCCTTTAAGTGGCTTGTTATTCAGCCACTTGGTTCGGTTTAAGGACATTATTTGGCGCCCCAATGATAAGATGATTTGATGGATTCCCAAAAAACTTTTTCAATTGGATATTTGCTTTAAAGTAGCAAGAATCCTCTGGTCTATTGGTGGGAGTACTGAACGCTTTTTTGGCAAATTTGACTATTTTTTATGCATTTTTTTATTCAGTCTTTTCACTCCATTGTTTTGTTGAGCTTCAGAGCAAAATCAAGCAAACACTCATCCTCAAGTCAAATAAAACAATTTCCATAAAGTTACTGCCAAATTGAAGAAGAGGAAAAATATCTATCGTGCAATGGAGCGAGAAAAGTTGCAATTCTTTGTTTAGCCGTCCAAGTGACCAGATCTATCGACTCGACGAAAAGAAGACTGGATTCTTCATAAATTTCATCTTCGCCGTCTTTATAATGTTCTTTAATTGCTTCCCCTGTATCAGTCGCACAAAGTCCTTCAAATTCGTAAAAAAATAAAGCCGATAGAAATTTGAGCTCCCTCTAGAAAAAACGAGTCAGAAGGTAATTTAGGCTCTGCTGCATGGTCCAGGTTGACGCGTTTATGATCGCCGAAAATCACCGATCGGTCGAAAAAGGAACATCGATAATGCAAGAATTTGAGAAATGTGTATAGAAAATATTCATGAGGCAACCAGAAGAAGAAGATGGTGTTACTTTTGCTAAGTTTTCATTGTTGGAAACTTTGCTGGATCCAGACAAAGAACAGAACGAGTCTCTAGACGAAGTAATGAAGAAGCAAGAAGATTGGAATGGGTTTGGTTTCGTAATTAGAGATTAGTGGAAGTTGTGGCAGGTGAAGATGTTGAGCCAGCTTTCTGGCGAAGAAAAAATTCCTAATGGTACCCCACGCCGGAAATTTAAAGAAGGCCCACACCGATTGTGCCGCAAGGACCGAACAAAAGGATGTTTGACGAGATATCTATCATTGAATCGACATGTATACGGTATACCGACATGCTCGCAGGACGGGGCGTCATCAAGTTAACACAGATTTTGTGTTCGTTGTGAATGATAGATTACAGTCATTTGTAATATTTTCGTGTACCCCGATAGCCGGACGCTCAGAAATCCTATACCTGCCGCACATGCATTGTTTCACCTCTTTTATCTCCCATATTTTAATATGGACGATTAATAATTATGGCCGCTATATAGAGCAGGTATGGTCGCGATTTATGGGGTTTGATATATGTTTAATCGTGGTTTCGGTACGGTTCGGCCACTCAAGGGCCCCACAATAACTGAAAATTAAACGAACTGAGAACGAAGTTTTAAAATTTTTCGATTCGCCATATTGATAGCAGGAGAGTAGAAAGGCCCACAATGGAGAAAAAATCAACATCGCATTATAACCAAAGGACTTGAGAAAGAACAGATTGTGCAAATATATGAGAAAGTAAATGAAAATATCCCTCAAGGCGAGAAATAGAGTTCTGTGACACCAGAAATGCACGATATAAAACGCAAAGAGGTTAAGCGAAACGAAGACTCATTTACTCAATATACCTTCACTTTTTATAACGGAGAGTGAGGAACAAATGTTTGAATTAGAATCCGGTAGTCGAGAAGCTGAAGCTAAAAGTTAACACATTATTAGAATTTTGACTGACCCTAGGATTTTCTAAAGACTGCAAAATGCATGCTTCTACTTGCTCCAGTTTGGAAGTTAAAAACTTAAAGTAAAGAGCGCAGTTCCAGTGAATCCAATAGAAATTTCAAATGTTTAAGGTTTTGAAGACTCATTTATCTCGTAGAAATTACGAACATTTTATGTTGCTGTTTGGTCTAATTTGGAAGTTACGCATGTATAGAAATAGTCCATATTTTTTTAGACCCTAATTCTCATACCTAGTTTTTGCACAGTTTGCAAAAATATATATTTGATCGGATTTTAATAAATATTTCATTTCTCGAATCATCAATCAATTCTCTCCTATAGATTGCTAAAATTTCAAGTCTGTCCTTATTCAAGTTTGAAAGTGACGAATTTATGAAGGGCAGCGCGTATTTTGGTGGACACATTCATTTTTAGATCAGCATTTATTAAAGTGGCAAAAAATGCAATAATATGTATTCACTAACAATAAATTCACTTATATTTTACTAAACATTTCAGGGTTTGACGCCTATAGGGTCTCCTATAAGTTGTAAAAAAATGAAATAACTACTTGTGCTATTGTGTATTTTAAAGCCATTCATTTTTAGAGCAAAATTTACAAAGTTCGTGGAAAAATAAAAATTTGATTGGATTTTGATGAATATTTCAGGCCTCGGAGCCTCAATTCTCGCCTATTCGTTGAAAAAAATTCACGCTATTGTTTGGTCTTGTTTGGAAGTTACGGATTTGTAATAGAAAGTGTATACTTTTAGCATTTATAAAATTTGCTATAATTTAAATTTAATCGAATTTTAATAGATATTTAATCGCTCAACGCCTCAACTCTCACCTATAGATTGCAAAAATAAAAAAATAAAAAATTTGGTCGGATTTTAATAAACATTTCGGCGTTTGAAGTAGGCATGGGTAACTCAGTTAATTTTAAGCAGTTGACACAGTGTTTCCGAAATGGCTTATTGCGCCATCCCAATGCATCAGCACAGTAACTCACCGGTGCAGTTGCGTTGCAGTCACCCATTTGATAAAATGTTGCTCCTAAAAAATGTCCTAAAGCTTTGGGTTACATGCTAAACGTAATGAAAATAATTAAAAGTTTGGCACAGTGAGACCCGATGAGTTATAACGAAAAAAACAGAAACCAAAAATACTCTGCAAGTTCAGAGTTGTGTGTTCAGTAAAGAAGAGTGCGCTCTAAATGCCATCAAAATGTCGAACTTCACTCATAGTTAAGAAAATTTTGCTTAGGATTTAATAAGAATAAAATAAATCTCTGAAACGAAAAATACTGTACAAGTTCAGAGTTGTACGTTCAGTGAAAAAGAATGCGCTCTAAATCGCAATAAAATCGCATAAAATCCTGAATTTTGCGCTCTTCGGAATTGCTGATTTGAAAATGAACTCTTTTACGCAGCTGCAAACTCTTCAATGAAAAATTCCAATTACAAAACTAAAGCCAGTGGAGCCAATTCTCTATCCAATGATATGAAAACGAACTCTGTGGCTCAAATGGTTCTTCAGCTTCGACAAAAAAGGTGGCGACATGTTTCAGTCGATTTCGCATTAAAAAAACCAGGAAAAAATTAACTTTTGGCTTTTTTTACACAAAAACATAAAACTGGAACCCATATTTCACGAACGAAACGGTTCATTGGAGACAATCTTCAGATGAGCGTAAGATATTCCCAAAGTTTTCGAATTGCTTGAGAAGGAATCAATAGTTTAATGGGAATGAAATCCCAATCAGTAAGCTTATGCTTCTTGTATTAAATACCTACTGGATCCCAAATTTCCATATCTGAAGCGGTTCTTTAGTGAAAAGCTTCAGATGAGCTTAATATAAAAATACAGTCCAGCCCAAAATATTCCCAAGGTTTAAAAATGAACTACGAAAGAACCAATAGCTCAATCGATACCAAATCCACCCTACGATTGAGTTGATGATTAGGGGACTAAAAGTTCGAAATGTACACGGCAACCAGCGGCAAAATGATGCTAAACTTACCGAAAGCTGCTTAGTGCCACCGCGAAAGAAAATGTGTTTAGCACAGCAGAAATATAAAGAATCCATACAACTTCAGTTGCTTGTCGCAAAACTAAACTCAGTTCAAGCGAAAAGCTTTCTGCAAGCTGGCGCTCCATCCTCCATTTTCTACCCATTAACCACAAACTACCTATGATTCTATATTTCCCATCTGGAAACACGATTTACACGACACAAATGATTATCGACCGATTTCGTCCACTTTCGGTCGCAAACTGGACTAGCAATATTTTCCAATAGCAAATTTCACGTTCCAACTTAACGAAAGACAACAACTAAACGAAAAACGCTCCAAATGCCGATCTTTGACTAATTTAATTTTAAATTTAGTACTATTTATATTTTTCTGAATTTCACACAGCTGCAGTGATTAATGCACAACGCCAAAACTAAAAGTAATAAGCGAATTAATTTTCTTTTTCTGAAAATATTAACAAAACGAAAAAACCGCGAAGAAACCACAATAAAATTGTTGTTCAATTTCCGAGCGATGATAGAAACCTACAAAATTTCAACGCTATTTTTATTAATTATTTTATTTATCTACAACTGTTATATAATGACTATGATTCGGCACTCTTTTAAATGTCATAATGATGTTTATTACCGCACTAGTGCGATAATAAAACTGTCGATCATTGTCAAAGTTCTGTTTTAAAATTACACATTTTATTGTGAGTTTGTGAGTGAGCGATGACCTGCCATCTGATATTGAGAACGAAGCATTTAATGTTGTTTGGATCTTGCGCCAGATAAATCACTGAAGAAATACTTAGATAAATACTAAGAAGATTTTGATCGGTACCAGAAATGGTGGCGTGAACGAAAGATACACACACAGAGAACATCGAGAACCGAACGGATGCCGATTTATCTATTTGGCTTACTTTGTTAAAATATATTGATAATCCTTTCTCGCTTGTTGAGTTGAGTATCTTTTGTTCATTGCACCATTTCTGGTACCGATCAAAATCTTCTTGATATTTCTTCCGTGGTTTCCCTGGCAAAGCTTCGTTCTCAATATCAGATGGCAGATCATTGCTTGAACTCATTAAAAAGGGGCAATTTTAAGACAAAACTTTGACAATAATTCTGATGATAATGACAAATTTTCATTACCTGTGTTCTGTATTCAATTTTATAACTAGTTATTTTTACTCAAATAATCATTAAAATAATAATCACTATAGTTGTAGATAAAATATTGTACGTAACACGTAGGATATTATATTATTAACGCACTTATGCGATTAAGCGACTCGGCCTACAGTCGTGCAAATCTTCACTTGTTCTTTAATAATCTCCATATCCTACTAGTTACGTAAATAACTATTATTCCGCTACAACCGCAATTCGAGGTGCGGGGCAGTGAGACGCGATAAGTTAAATCTCCCCAACTCGCAGAGCGGCCTCAACTCAAAAGTGCAGCTCAACACAGTGTTACCCAGGTCTAGTTTGAAGCCTCAATTATTGTCTGGAGATTGAGAAAATTTCAAGAAGATGCTTGGTCAAGTTTGGATGTTACGAATTTAAAAACCAGAGTGTGTATTTTTTCAACCATTTTCCCAAAGAATTTCATAGATTCAATCAGAGCCTTCAATTTCTTATCAAACAGAGCTCAAAACCTACAGTGACCACTACTTCCAAAAAAATGTAACCCACGAATTAATGAACAATTTTTGAATTTTTCTCTGTGTCGCGCCTTTAAACTTCACCTAAAGTCTTCAAATTTTTTTCAAATTTTAAAGCATTTTCCGATAGAACGCGAGTGGTGCATCCGAAAGGCATCAGTGACAAGAAGACCATCAATCACCACTAGCTGACAGGTAATTTACTAGAGGGACCATAGAGAAATCGGACCGACTGGACTCTGTTTACAGATTTTAATCGTGAAGAGTTGACCGCATAGATCGGGTAACCATCAAGGTGAGATTGAAGGTGCGGGTTACTTGGTCTTCGAGCTTCAGCTTCAAAAACTAAATCGGACGGATTTGAGCGGATTTTTCTGTTGATTATTTTCCATGAAAGGATTAAGTAAATTTTGTTACTTCAGCGCGTTCCTTAACTAATTTCCATATTGAACCCGGAAGAATTATCGGAAATTGCCTATTTTACAATGAACTAAGTACTAACTTCTGTCAATTGACTATTACTAAGCAAATCTACTGGTTTCCCGAGGAATTCTATCGAGGAACTTTCGCTACTTTTGAAACAAGTGAGTCAATAAAAAATATTGCACAACTATTTGCTAGATTGCGGTGATTTACGAGCACTGTGTAAATGATGCCAAGCTATGAATAACAAAAAAATCTATCATCGTCAAGTCAAATTTCCATATCTAAACAATTGAAACTTGCGGTCACTTTTGGGATTTTGAATAGTAACAGTTGGCTGTTCTAGGAACGCATCATTGAACAGAATGTAATTTCTGAATAATGCAAAATTCCGAAACTGCACATGCAGCATCTGTTTTACCGATACAGGATGCATCGAGTAATAGTTGGAAAATTAGAAATTACCTAAACACACTCAAAGAAGAACAAGCCACCCTAGATGAATAACGATCGTGTAAACACTGAAGCCAGACATCCAAATGTTCCAGGTGTTGACTTCAATGATGATTAGCTTGAGGATGGATTGATATGTTTGTATGACATTTATCATTTTTTTATCATGGGATAAACTCCATTACAACGCATCTATCTGTCTTAAGTAAATTCAGTATAAAGGCGCACTTCAACCCGGTATCACGTTCATTAAAGTGCCGGCGAAATAATAATTCTGAATCGCGCCATTCGTTGCGTGAAAAGTGATTGATTGATAGATTCAGTGCATCTGAGAGGCAAATGTGAGGTATTCATCATCTGTAAGTGAGCTGGCTGAAAGTAAATCGATCTAGTGCACTGCAGTGCACAAAATCCTTAAAATATCCCAACAGAGCTCTTTTGGCAATGCGCTTCGAGATTATCATTTATCAAGTCCCCGATTTTAAACGCAAAAAGGCGGAACTGGGTTATAAAACAGTGAAAAACTGATTTGTTTGGATCTTACCATTGTCTAAGTTGAGTTTAGAGTGCATTTACAGGGAGTGTGTTGTAACTCTTGTCCATAACTCTCAAAAGCTCCTGAGTATCTAACTCCAAGTTGTTTGTGAGTTATTTGAAAAATAACATTAAAAAATAACTTTGACCCCCTGTATTTCTATTTCCATTCACGTTTTTTCTCAGGTTAATTGTGTCAAATTCTATTTTTTTTTCACCCCAGAAATCCGAAGTTAACATTTTTTGCATTGTTTATGGGACAGCGTGTATAGAAGAAGCAAGGAAATTGCACAAAGTACTTGCATACGTAGAGACATATTTTGAGAAGGCAATAATAACTTGAAAATCCAGTAATCTTGAAATTTGAGCCTAAGTTCTCTGCAAATGTGGCATTGCAGCAAAATTGAAAAGTTAGTTTTCCTATTTAAACTTGAGTTAAGTGAATTTTGGCATCAAAATCAGTTGAATAATCTTCCATGGTTTGTGATACTGAAAAGTGACCAACTATTTCAGTAAATAGAATACATTTTAACACTTTTGGCAAGCACATTGCAAACAGAAAAAAATTTAGAAAAACTAGAAATTTGTTTGTTGTATGTACAGTTGTTGTTGTATACATGTTGTATTCATTAAGAAAACATGTTTTCCCCCTTATTTGAACTGAAAAGATAGAAAATATTTTCAATTACTTTAGTTTAGAGGCAAAATATAACTATAATGAACTTTTAGTTCAGCGTCTACGGTAATTAGTCAAATTTATACATCGTGCAAGCTAAACGTGGACTTTTATTTTACGTACTTCTTACGACTCATACAAGTTGTGAGCATTAAATGAATGGAAATTTTGACTTTGCAATTTCTCTCATTCTGAAATCCTACCAGAATGCTGTCCCGCATTTATTTGGTTTACATCTGGGTTTCAACAGCTTTTCTTCGGTAATTTTTTGAAATTTAGGGTACAAATCTCTCCTTAAATTATTGCCTTTTGTTTTTGTGTGTCGGTTTCTCTGTCATTTTTTTATGTCGCGACTACTTTCAGTTTTAATGGCTTTAATGCAGTTGAGGTCAATTTGCCCATTTTAATATTGAAAAATGTACAGGGTGTTTCCTCATAAGTTGAATCATTTATCATACTCCCCAATATTATTTATTTGAAAAAATGGTGAAAAGTGATAAATACAAAAGCTCCTCTGCTGTTGATGGTCAAAGTCCCTCATTTTTTTTAAATATCGAGATAATTAATACGATGGATTCTAATGAAACTTGCGGTGAATTGATCCTTATGCAAGACTCATGTTTTGATAGAGCAACGGAGTTCATCCACCTTGGGCTAGACCTGGGTAACTCATTGAATTTTTAGGAGTTGGCGCAGTGCTCCGCAAATGGCTTGGTGCGCGAACCCAACTCACCGGCGCATTTTAAAATGTCTTCAAATTTCAGAATTTTCCAGTTTTGGCCAAGATACTTTTTCTTCTAAATGCTCAATTTTCAATTAACGTTTCAATTAAAAATGCTGACAATTTTAAGGTATTTTCCGCGAAAAATTATGGAATAAATTTCGAGTCCTTCGTCGCATTGTAAAAAGTTTTGAAATCCCTTTCGAGCATTAAATTTGGAACAAAAATCAAATAATTTTCTATCAAAAAAAGAACAGAATAAGCGAAAGTTTATAAGAGATTGTTTCGAAATCTCGTCACCCACATACATACCTCTGAAGACTGTGGACTTTGTTAACAAATTTAGTTTTTTAGTTTTGACTGATTTTTTTGCTTTACCTTCTACTCAAAAACGCTCTATTTTGTAGGGTTGCACATAAAATACTGACGATCTAAA
Organism: Dendroctonus ponderosae; assembly: GCF_020466585.1. Classification (NCBI taxonomy): domain Eukaryota; kingdom Metazoa; phylum Arthropoda; class Insecta; order Coleoptera; family Curculionidae; genus Dendroctonus; species Dendroctonus ponderosae. The sequence goes on along the minus strand of NW_026017110.1, from coordinate 47,375,413 downwards.
GGACTGTTACGGGAAAAATTACAAGATAAATTTGTAAAAATTTGCTTTGTAAAAAATGTACAAAAACTTTTTTCAAGTTCAAATTTGGAACAAAAACAAAAATACATTACTCTCGTTTTTTTTAACCATAATGGTTTTCTTCAAAACCGATCACAAAACTGAAAGTGTTTTAATCGAAAACGCAAAAAAGCATTATTATCTCATGATCTTCTTCTTTTCTGACAATAATGAGGTTTTTTTAGCCAAAAATTATAAAATTTATTTTGCTAGAAAGTTCGCCTTATTCATCGGTTTGCAGGAAACTTAAGAAAATCCATTTCAGCTTCGAATTTGGCACAAAAACCAAATAATTTTATTCAGTTTTTTTACCGAAAGGAAGTAGAATTATCTTGAAAAAAACAACGTGAAGCAAAAGTTTACAAACAAATATTTGAAAAATTCAACGCCCTTATTGCTCTGAAGATTTTTAAAGGTTTAAAAAATCAATTTTTCAAGTCTTTCCAGTTCAAACAAAGTTTCTATTAAACAATTCTTTCTACGCAAAAATAACATTATTTTTTAGTTTCACTTAAAATACTGACAATCCTCATGTTTTTTCAGTGAAAAATTATAAGATAAACACTCGCCTTTTTTTTGAGTTTGCGCACTCATCCTTTTTGACATTTTTGACATCTTTGTAAAATTCATAGTTTTTGTAAAAAAAATTCCAACAAGTTTTTTTTTTATTTCCAATTTGAACAAGTTCACAGCGGGCTTCATTAAAATCCATAGTTCTATTCTCCCGAGATTTCATAAAAGAGAATGTTTTTGGAGAAGCGAGACATTTTTTCTAAACAAAAGTTAGGTCAGATCGTATTCATTGGAGCCAAAATGCAAAGATTACAGTACTGTTTTGACCATGTGCTGACGAGACACCATGTGCCTAGATTTGTTTATTTTATTGATTATTTAGTGATTTAACAGCAACAAATTAAAGCAGCCTTGAAATACGTTAAACAAAAACCATAGAGAAAATAACGATAATTATTGGTGTTATAGATTGAAAAAATATAAATGAAGCCGATAATATTAAAATCAGTGATTCTCTATATGAACTCCAAAAATTGTCTCTAATTAATTTAATTTTCATCTAAAATATCTAAATTCAAATTAATATTGTTAACCGCAATCACTATTCTATGGCGTAAATCATCAACATTTGTCAACAACAACTGAACTTTTATACACAATGTCCTTTAAATACCTAAGTGTAGAGAAAAAATTCAATAGGAGTTAAGTCGGGGCTGTTAGGGGGCCAAGGGATAAGACCAGCTCGTCCAATTCAGGTATCAAAATTTTCATGTAAAAAAGTGCTACCGGGCGAACGTTGTGGGGTGGCTGAGATACTTATTTAATTTTCATTTTCATTAAAAAATGTTGTTCTCGCCATTCTTGTAATGGTTTGCGGTTGGCAAAATCAATTTTCTACTTTCTTAAATGCGTTTCGAATATTTCTCGAATCATGAAAGAAAATCTTGGCGATTTGTCCATAAATATACAGAGTGTTGCATTAAAAAATAACTTTATGTCGATTGTTGGCATTTATGCCATGAAGTTTTTATTTTAACTTCAGACAGAGAAAATTAATGAACACCTCAAGTATTTGCCACTTTTCGCAATTATTTGAAATAAATGATCTAAAAGGACTCAACTTATGAGCAAACACCCTGTGCAAAATTTGGGAATTTTTTCTTTCTAAATTTAAAATAACTCCGGTCTCTTATTATATGTCTTGAGAAAATTATGGGCCTTGAGATTCATGCTCCCGCCTTTAACGATATCAAATGACTAAACTTTAAGCAAACGATACCTAATTCCAAGAACTCAAGGACCTACCTACAAAAACGCAATTGATTATTATTATTATTATTATTATTATTATCCATTGATTAGTTAGTTACAATGAATTGATCACCGTTCAACACCGGTATTCATGCACGTGTTGCATTGAGCACTTGAGCAAATTATTGCGCATTCAATAGGCAAATGACTGGTTTCCAACCATTTCCATTATCTTTTGGGTTTCTATTTAAGAATCATCATTTTTGGTGGCTTGAACTAATTCAGGTTTCCGATCCCGTAGAAGAAGAAGCATAAGAGAGTGACGTCAAAGCGACGATGACCGGTTGCCGAAGCACGTTCGGGCTTCTTCAGCTCGGCGCATTTCGCAAGGCAAGGAACCCTTGGAGGACCGTTTGATTTGCGAGAACCGGGTTCCATCTGCCTCACGCGAGACCCGCCCGCCGGCCAATGAGCGCGCAGGCCCCGAAGATGGCCAAGGTGGCCGAGTGGGGCACCCAGTCTGCGCCTCACCTCAATACAAGTGCATCCAAGTACTTATCTGCAAGTTGCTAAGTACCAAAGTGACCAGGATAATTAGGTGCGTGACGAATCAGCGATCAATCGTTCGTATAAATCATCGACCAAGTGATCACTTTGAGTTAGTTGAGGTTGAAGAGTGACCGGGGACACATTCGCAATTAGATGGTTTTGTTCTTGTTGTTGTTCTCAGTTTGGGGCTGAATAGGAACACGAGCGCGGTACGAGTCGGAACATGCACTAGGATGGTGAAGTTGTAGTGATGAAGTTGGCTTTGTGAGGCAATGAAGTGGTGTGTAGTGGCGGCAGTTTCGCTAGGGCTGGTGCTCGGGGCGCTGGCTTGCGGCCCGGGTCGCGGATTGGGCAGGCGAGGTCACCCTAGGAAACTCACCCCTTTGGTCTTCAAACAGCACGAGCCAAACTCGCCCGAGCACAGTCCGCGAAGCAGTGGCCCCTCTGAGGGTCGCGTGGGCCGAAATGATTCCCGGTTCCTCGAACTGGAACCCAACTACAGTATGGACATTGTTTTCAAGGATGAAGAAGGATCCGGGGCCGACAGGCTCATGACTGGGGTGAGTACCACTAGCTCTCATTGTCGTTACTTTTGAGGTATTCGTTACCCGATCCAATGCCGTCGTCACTTTAATTTCCTCGCTTTAGTTTAGTTTTATAATACTGTTGTGTGGGATGAATTTTATAAAACACATTTGTAGATTTACTCAAAAAGCGAATATACTTATTTAAATTTTTAAATTTTATCTATTGTAAGATTAAACTCAACCTCTATTAGATGCAGTTAAATTAAGTAGATCGAGTCAGAATCAGTAATCACATCGGCGGTCAATGAGTCTCATCGAGTAATGAGTAATACTCAAGTAGAGTATCGAATAGTTGGTTTTTTAGCACCACCAGTGAGTAGAATATTTTGCCTTGACCGCGAACAATTGGAGCCGTGGAAATTACTGAGTTTTTGCATCAGTTTTACAAAATCCCAAGTTTTCGCTTAAAAGTTATTATTTGCGCTGGCGCAACTCTTTAAGTTCAAGCTTCTTGATATGAACTGAAGCGCTTATCTGCTTTAACGTTTTCAATATTCGTCCATCTTTGATGCAACCTGCATAATTAATCGACAGGGAAAAAGTCTACGGAAGATAAAGCCGGTGCTAACGGCGGCCATTCTACATTTTTTTCAATTTTCCGTCCACTAGCAGGCAAACTGAGTCATTGTACCATCAGGCCTTGATGGTCGATTTTATACCTTGTAGAAATTAATAAAGTTTTTTTAGTATTTGGTCATCAATTCTGAACTCATGAGTCTAAAGCAAGCTTTGCAAAATTTTTTGCCCAAAATCGCCGCAAAGACAGAGTCTATATTATATACCTATGAAAAACCCGACGCGCCTGATGACGGCCATTTAATCGAAATTTTATACGTCGTCGTCGTATTCGTGATGGCAGTTTAATTGAAATCATATGCAAAATTTAATTGTAGTGCAAACTTGTCCATATAGGGCTCAATTTCAGCATCACGTCAAAGGGTAATTTTGGAAACAAAAAATCCGGATTTTGTAAAGAAAATTTAATCGACATTATATAATGTTTCTTTTCGTGAAAATTCGTTCACAAAATCGGTTTAATTCCAGTCATAAATCGCATCAAAATAAAACTCTGTGGATGACAAATCCCGCATTCCTGATGGCCATGTAATTGAATTTATGTAAAATATCTTTTAGTTAAAAGCCTAAAAGTTAAAAGTTATTTTCGTGTGTGCTAAACCTGTACAACGAAGAAATATTTCGTAGGAGACGTTTAACCGAAATTATATAATTTTTCCTTTCGAAAAAATTTGTCCACAAGATGTGTTTTTGAATAGTAATTAGAATTCCAGTCGTAAATCGCCACAAAATGAAACTCTGTGGATGACAAACTCGACATTTTTGGTAGCCATTTAATTGAAATTATATAATACTTCTTTTGGTGGAAGCTCGTCCATGAAGTGTTCAAGTGGGTTCACTTCAAAGAGAAATTCTCGCAATGGCAAATCCGGCGTTTTTGAGGCAGATTTGATCAAACTTATAGTATGTTTCTATTAGTTAAAATACGTTCACCAGGTTTTTGAGGTATTTTTTTAGAATGCAGCGATAAATTGCCTGAAAAAGGAACTCTGTGGATGACAAATCCTGCTATCCAGGTGCCCATTTAGTCGAAATCATATAAAATTCTTCTAGTATGGACTGCTTCAAAAAGCCAAATATGTGTTTTTGAGTATATAATAATTTGAAAATCAGCGCCAATTGACTGCATGTTATGCAATAGTTTCGAGGTATATTTCCAACCATCGTTCTCAAACCGCATTTTAGTTTATATGCAATAAACTGCACTTACATAAGAAACATGCCATTGAGTCGCCTACTAATTAAAATTTGAGTTTTGCGATGAAAAAAACCGCAAGCCATCCATAAAGGGAAAACACAAATAACCAAAATCGCTGTTTCTATTGCGGCGTTTTATCGCCTATGATGATTTCTAATAATATGGTTTACCTGCACACTTCTCTGCCGGTTTTCGTACATTGTTTTCCAACATCATTACCTCGAATGGCCTAGATCTGAACTGATCACCAACAATAAGTCGAGTAATCCTTATCTTCACCTTAACGAACATACATTTTACTAATGCCCAATGCGATTAAATGCTTAAATAAACAAATAGGTACTGAATTTAGACACATTTATTTGCTCGCATCAAAGCCGGATAGAATTTTATGGCTGGCAAACGTTTGCTTTGGACCCACTTTTATGGGCCTGATCAGTTTTCATTGAGATTTACACCAAAAAACTTATCAAAGCCATAAAGCTAAGTACTTCGATGTGAGAAATTAATTGATTGGTTTCCGTAATCTTCGATGTTAGTTTGTTTTTTAGCTAATTTTGAAGCCAGAAATAGAATATTTGAGTTTGGAAGGTAGTCAACAGATAGTGAATGAATGGGGTTTTTTCCCGTTCGGACGTTGAAGTGGTTGGATGCTTTGAGAACTGTTGTTCAGTTAATTATCGTCAACAATCGAGCGAGAGTACAGATGGAAGCGAATTGCAAAAGCTGCAGGCCAAGTCCATAAGTAGAAACTGTCGATTTGCATAAACACAACAAGCAACATTCAGAAAATAAAGTTCCAGCAAGTACCTACAATCCGAAATCCAACTAAGTAGTGTAATTAATTATCCGGTTTACATTGTAATATATCGGAGTGGTAAGGCGATAACTTTGACCGCAGCATCGGCTTTCTCCGGGCCGAAAGACTGACCATTAAGAGACTCTAAAATGCAAAAGTCGTACCACGAAGAGCTCGGTTTCGTGCAACAGGAAAGAAGCCGTATCGACGATTCAGGTACGAATTGATATCGTGAGAAATTCGAGAAATACCCACGGATTCGTTTAAGAGCCGATACGGCAGGAGGGCGATTGTTAAGCAACTGGCTAAAGAGCTCGTTTTTTCACTTTTTCCTGCTACAATTGCACGTTTTTTATGCATTAAAATATCGTAATTTGTCGAGTTTGGAGGCTTCTCATTCTCGATATGTGGAAGAGCAAACACCATTATCTTTGCGTCTGGAGACCAGACAGGTTTTCACTGTTCATCAAACAAAACCGTTTCAGTATTTGTATTGATTCTTCTTTTTCTCACGACCAAACCAGCGTACAACAAACACAATCAGTGTAGTAATTATTCAATTCGATGTTCCATTTGCATATTATCTCCGTTTTGAACAATAGAGGATTTTTTTTTATTAGGAAAATCATGGACAATTGTTTTTAGCACCAGCAGTCTATTTTCGACTAGACTGTTTATGTCTGGATGTTCGTTGATCTACCTATTTATACCAGTGCGAAAAATTTGAAATTTGCACACTTGGGTGTCTAGACTAGAAATAAGCAGTTGTTGGTACCTGAGTATTTGCTCAATCCATAAACAGTTACTTTCGTCTAAATGTAAATACACTAATAGGGCAATAAGCCAACAACAGGGCCGGTTGAATAAACACGCGACTAGTAGACACTCGCAACGGCGAGGAAATCGACACGTGAATCAATCAGTTATTAAATACCATTAATAATAAAAGTGTATAAAGTGGGCATAAAACACTTACCAGACAAACAGCCCAGGCTTGAGGGTCCAAACCTGAAATTGAAATTAAATGTATTAGCTAAGGAAATAAATAAATAAATTAAGCCTAATTGTAAATTTACCAAACTAATTTCAACTTTGTTTGCACAACTGAATAGCTAGAAGCGACTGTGGGCATTAATTAGCGACTAATAAAAAAATTTAAGGTGCTTTTAATGGTGAAACCACCAGTTTTGAACAAAACAACTTAGTAGTAAATATGTTTAATAGACAATCAAAGCAAAGTAGAAAATACACGGTGTTCTTGAGCCACTTGAGGAAACAGATGAAGACATTGGAATGCTTTTGAACACAGAAGAAATTTCGCGATTGACAAATGCAAATAAATAAAGCTACGTGCAAGCTGTTCAGTTCAGAAAGGAAGAAAAAGCCCTTAAAACCTTCTAAGATTTGGGAGATTTCTCCAAAAATCCCGAATGATGCGGCCAGGTTGAAACTTGCAAGATTTCTAAAAGAGGCCTTTCCTTATTAAATTCCGGAGCGCTCTGATTTGCAACTGTCTCCACTTAGGGAAGAAATTACATTAAGTCAGATGAAAAACAATTCCCAATGAATTAAAAATACTCGTTCGAACTAATCCGAATTCAAATTCCAGAGCACTGGATATAATAAATCCAGGCCTGCTGCCAAAGCATTTTATTGGATTCGGTGTTTCAATAGCGATGCTGGAAAATTGAGGCGGCGGCATACGCAACTGTACAGGCCAAACATTAAAATATCTGCGCGTGCTAAACAGGATTTAATGTCTGCACTAATATGGCATATCGGGTTATTTAAATAAGAACGCTCGGTATACATGGCTGAAACAAGATCAATGCCATTTCGGCTTCTTTCAAGCTCGCGCTCTACACGCGGAGCGCAAAAGTTTGATTTTTGCTCCAAACCGCCAGTCCTGTGCATATGCAAAGTGCAATAGATTCGAGCCGCTCAATCCGTTGTTCGGTAACCGAATCCGCGCGTCTTATCTGTCGCACAGGTAGTTTTGGGACAAACATCGACTTTATAAATGACTTCAATTCAAAAACACACATCTCGAGACAGACCGTGACTCAGGATGGTTTGTTGAACCGCGCAGAACTTTTGTTACATTTGAAGGCTGACGAGAAAATCCGGTAAAATATTGCAACCTACTCCCACCTGAGAGCTCAAAATCTAAAAAAAATTGTAAATTTCGGATTATACATTAATTATGGCTTCTATCAGCCAGTGGCGGCTTGCAGTGTCAGCCATAACCATTCGAAACAATCCCACAAGTGTATGGTCTCCATATTACGGGACAAAAGACATCGATTTTCATCAATTTGCCCCCTCAACAAGCGCCTGGTATGCAAGAAACGTGATCTAGAACTACATTGGCAAGTGGGAACAAAAAATAAGAGGAAATATCACAGCTAGTCAATGATAGAAAACGTAAAGGCGTTCGTATACTGCACGGTTTTCCGACGTCCGTTAGAGACAACACAAGGCACACTAGTGATAACAAAGCTATACTTATTTCTGAAGAGCAACTAAGAAAAAGGGCAATTTCCGGCTCTGAAACACTAGCTATTTATGAATGGCCATTACCAGTCCGTCCCTGCTATTCGCCTACTTATTATATAATTTATTTCAGCTATTTATAAGTATTTCATTAGTTTTGCAAACACAACAAAAACTCACACTCACATCCGAAGGCAACCTTGACAGTAACCATGAAGCACGCGTTGGCCTAGGTCAGCATTCTGCTGCCGTCGACGACCGCATATTGTTTTCATGGGAATTGAGCTCGATTGATCCAATAAGGAAAAACGGTTTCGATCTCTCGAACTAATTGCACCCATTGCCCAAATATAATATGGAATCTCTCATCGGCCCATTTACGTACCGGGCGAGGTAACCGATTTCCCAATGGATGTTTCCCGCTCAACAACTCTCAAAACATGTTCAAGTCAGGGCTCAGATCAACGTTGGCGAGGCATTAATGCAAATCACAATTACCATTCAATGTAATCTCATGTTAGTTTCACCTTTACATCTTGTTACATTCTCTCTATGGCCGGTTTACATGCCTGAATTACTTTTGCATTTCCAACTTAAATAAATCAAGTTACAGTCACTCCCCCTTCAGGCCTCAAGTTCGCTCATTTCCTTTAAAGACTTTACCAGAACCTTTTAGCTATTGCATAAAAAGCCCATTTTCCTACGAAATCTATAAACTAATTATGAAATTCATTTAGCTTGATAATTCCTACAAAACTATTCAAATTTCAAAACTCGCATTGTTAACGATTCAATGGTTTCATTGTTGTTTCCCATGTCGTAACAGTTCCTTATCCGCTCAGACTGGTCACCTAACAGTACCATTTTGCATCCATTGTTCCATATCTCGAATGATAAGAAAGCGAAAACTTTGTCAACTCAATGGCATTTTTACATCCAAGGATTTGACCTTCTTCTAATAAAACCCCAAGAACGTCCACATTTGAAGGCCGTAGCCCGGAAAAGAAATTTCGAAAGCTTTTGGGCTAGCTTAATGGTTTCAAAGGTAGCCTGCAGTTGAAAAGTCCATAACATTCCGAAAACAATTTAGAATAGGCTTTGACTGTTGACACTCAAAAACTCGCCTATGCACCCAGAAGAGCATCAAAAATTGTGTGTTTTCATTGAGATTGTGTAACTTTAAGCAAAACGCACTGATGGACAGCCAGAATCTTCGAAAAAATGCGTTACTTTTGAATATTTTCCCAAAAAAACAGAACGAGTTGATTTAGGGATAGTCTGTCCCAAATTATTTGGCAGTGACGTCATTATTAAGTCGCTATATTGACATTTACTCATCTCCAAGATTGATTTGAAATAATCTCTTTGATATTGCGTGGTAGCCAGCTTGAGCGTTTCACCCGGTAAATTGAAAATATTTATTTTGGATGAATCACATTTTTTCATCATATGCGAAACTCGTACAAGATCTATTGTTCGTATTGCGCACCTTTCTCCGATTTATTCGCCAATAAAGTGGGCCAATTATTGAAAGTCAACTGCTTGGGCGTCATCCCCTTATAGTTGGATATTAATAAAACAAAAAAAAAGTAACCTTGTTTCGGGAATTGCCCCCAACATCGTCATTCACAGTTCAACTCCAACAATTTCCAAAAAGTTTGCACAATCCGCAATGAATCGTACGCAGCCCGATTCCACGCTTTACGCTCATTTTGTTGGCCAATAAATCGGGGAAAGGATATTAAATCACACAAATAGAAAATGTATTTGTAAATTGGAAAAATTCACACAAACGTGGACCGACACTCACCGAAAAATTAAGTCAACAAATTTATTACTTGTCTATATTTTCGAAAATTGTAGTAATTTAATGAAAGACATTCGTTATTAGCATTTTTTCAGTCTCGCTCGGTGGTCAAGTAGTAGAAAAAGAGCTATTATTATTGCGTCACTGCTAAAAAGCTTGGAACAAACTAAACTCAAAACCACGACTATCGAATATTTAGTAATTCAGGCGTCCACCTGTGAAGATGCACGCCACTACTGCTTGCGAAACGTTTGGACCAAAATCACCCAGCACCAACCAGCTGTTGAGCTTCTGAAAAATGTTTTTTTGGCAAAATATGTTCTCACACCATCCCACCATTTCGCCTTGAGACGTGCTAAGCATGTCAATAAACGACTAGGAATGAAAAGTGAAGATTAATATATTTTTTTGGTAGAATCAAACAACCAATGTAAACATTATCTCAGCAAATTGGTTGTTTGAATAAAATGACCCCGGGATGTTTGATACGTGTGGGAGTAAATCGATGGAAAAAAGGAGTCACTAACTGTTGCATTTGAGCCTTGAATGTTGCTTCTATGCTTAAGGAAAGTGGAGGTTATAGTTGTTCCACTGCATCGGGTCGTTTGCACCATTAGCATATTATGACAAAAGCTCTATTGTATTAAAAGTGTATTGGCCATCGAGGAAATTATTTTCTGCTTGTCCAACAATGCAAGTTATTGTTGGTGAAGAGCCGGCATGTTCCAGTACACAATAAAATCATAAATAATAAGTCACTGGGAAGCTAAAATGAAAAACTGCGCTACTCACGAGCGTTGCCTTTTTGGGCCGGAATGATGAGAACGCACATCTTTCTACAAGAACGGCTTTCGGTTCCCAATCAGGATGCTTCGATAATAAATAACCAGAGAAAACATTATGTAATACGTAATTATTTGCGAGCGAAACAGCACAGACAAAAGGTCAGCTTGATTTTACCAGGAACACCTTAAACCACAACATGCGCAAATATTTGCTAATCATTAGCCCAGCAACATGTTGTTTGCTTGATCAGTCAATACTTCCAATTAACAATATTTATATGCATTTCTTCTTTAAACATAGGCAGGTATTTGAAGTGTTCGCTGCACGCTTTTGGATAGTGTTGGGCCTGCGAATAAGCAATTTGGTCCAAGGCAAAATACATCGAAAATTTACATAAAATGCATTAGCTAATTGATAAAAGCAACACGATTTATTTGAAACACTGCCTAATTACATCATCAGCGTCATTTCTGGTCCCAGTAGAGTTGTTGGTGGTTAAAAATATTTGCCATCAATTATATCCAGTGTTTGCCGACACTATTATAAAACCACGTTTTCCAATCCTTTATTATCGTCCACATGCTGCAGGTGTTAATGTGATCCACCAGTTTTAGTCGTTAATTAAACGTTCAATCAATACTGGAAAAATTGGTCGAATAGCCCAAATCCGGAGGCCATCGAACCTCTTTTCAATACGGCAACCAGAAGTCAAAACATCGCAGACAAATCCCATCGATACATTCGTCAATAGAGTTAATTGATTCTTCATCTTTCCACTTAATTCCCATAAACGCATTAAGAATATTGTATCACACACATACAATTCGAAACGTGGGAGGCTTCTTGAATTAAGCCGGATTTGGCCAGTCGCTGCCTAATCCCCATAATCGTTGAGGAATCCACGATTCCAATCGAGATTGTTGCCTATATCATTACAAGAATCTCTTGGGAAAATTGTTAGGGACTTCCAAGTTGTAAAAGATTGGATTCGGCAGGAACAACAGCAGAAAGTAGTTGTAGTTATGAAATGGAGCAGCAGATTCCATAGGAATGAGGCAGCATAAGATAAGCACAAAATTATTCTAGAAGAAACAAATGCTCACACGCGCACAATCTTCTAAATATCGAAGAAAATTCTAAACAAAGCAGTATGACAATGCGGAAGGCATAATCTTTTCTAAGAACTCATTTCTACTACTGTACGATCTAAAAAGTGTTAACAAAGGACTCAACATAGCACGCCACTCCACTCCACCTCTATATGTCCTTTAGCACATCCCTAAGATGTACTGGAGCAATATACAGGGTGATTCACAACCTTATGGACACAGAGCAGGGACGTGTAGAGGACATCAAAACAAATCGAGTTTCCATTTAAGTTTTTTTTCTCAGGCTCATGGTTAACAAGATACAGGGTGTTAAAATTTCATCAAACTGTTTATATTTTTTCTCTTAGTTTTCGAGTTATTTGCACAAATATAACTCCATGTAGGGTTTCTGGGTGATTTTATATTATTTTTTTAAATATTTTTTTTGTGTTCTTTTGTTCACATTTTTCTGTGAAAGCTTCAAGTGCAAGTTGAAGTTAAAATAGGGATGACTGACGAGTTAACTTTAAAAAATCACCCTACATGGACTTATATTTGTGTTGACTTAAGAACAAAGTTGAAATTCTATTTTTAACTGTTAATATACTTGATTGATTGTTTGATTCAATTCGTTGCAGATCTTCATCTTGTAAGTAAAGCTCGGATATTATCCATGTGACTAGTGAAGAACATTCCACCAACAAAACAGTTATTTCACTTTCATACAATGGCGAAAATATGGACTAAACAACCGGAAAATGGCATTTGCAAATTGAAACTCGGACTGTAATGAAGATTTATAACGCATTGTTGGCTTTGACATCTTCATCATTTGTTCACTATTGTCCCAGCCATAAGAGAAATCTTTTCAAAGACTTGTTCATTCGATAGAGAGGTCAGGGATTCTGGGACCTCAGGACTTTTTAAGTTTTTTGATACATTTTGATTGATTTGTGTATAATTTGCGTGTTCCCCACCGCCGCGTTCCGCGTTGAGCCCCCCTGAGGCTGAGATGAAAATGGAAGAACATCAATCAAGTTCTTCAAATTCATGCCAAAACGATTTCAACAAATATTGATTCTCAACTTTTTTCACGTTACTGATCTAATTCTGGCCTCTAATGTAAACCCAGGCAGCATCAGCCATGAATTGGAAAAACATCCTAAACATAAATACTGTCGAAAAGCCAACGTTCGATCGAATCTCCAAACAACATTCCTAATCTACGAGACATTACGCAACTTTACAATAATACGGTTTTATCAAAATAAACTGGCATCGTACACACACCTCTATGTGTTTGATCACCACGGCTGTCTAAATATTTGGTGCAAGGCAAATCCTTTATTTTGAGAGGTCTTAAGTTAATCGTTCACGAAAAATTCTGTTGTGTTACCTTCACTTCAATTCTAAGTCAATTTTCTCGGAAATTTTGCATTTGCTTCATTTCAGTTGCCGAGTTAAGTTGCTGCTCAGATATTGACTGTTTGTTCCTCTAGTCTCAAGATCAGATTTAACTTTTAAGTTGGAGCGGAAGCTATGGTGAAAAAACTGTGGTTAATTGGACGGACTGATAGAACCAGACGACTGCGTTTTTTGGGATTATATTTTTCTATTGGTTCTTCTATTCATTTCGCTTATGAGGCGATTATTGACTTTAGTATTGTTAAACCATTTTTGGGTTCCGCTAAAGAGTTTACAAAACTTATAGGATTCTACCTAAATTCCTTGGAATTTTTTTTGCAATTTTAAGGTTCTGCTGTTAAATTAAGCAATTAGTATTTATTAGTGAGCATTTTGGGGCTTTTGCTTGCTCACACGTTTTCAACGTTCTGTGCAACTTTCGAGGATCTCTTAGAATTAATTCGAGAAATTGTTTTAAAATGTCCGAATCAATTTAATTATTTCCATAATAAAATAATTAAATCTCTAGGCTTCTAAACTCATCTACACTCTTTCGAGCAGCGATCAAGTAGTTACCTCAATTTATTAGGAAGAATTTCGCTATTTAAACTAATTCCAAAATCAAAGGCCACATTTGTATAAACACACAGTCGCTAGTGAGATTTCCTGACTTATACCGGACAGACCATTCGGGCATATTCCGATAGCTTAACAATAAGTACTCGAGTTTCGAAAACAATCAAGTTATGTAGCATCAGGCCTTGGCCGATATTGCATTCAATACGGTACTAATTTTCAAATGTGGGTACCTTAGCTCGGCTAAATCTTACTGAAGTGGAAATACCGTCAATTACGACTGTTAAATATCCATAAAACCGTACTAACAACATTTTAACCGCAGTCATAAAAACTTGCCGATTTTTTTATTATCTAATCTTGCACAAATAACAATTAGCTACTAATTACGCTAGCGTGTGGTGGAAATGCATTTCCTCAAACAAACAGTATAATGCTGCCAAGGAAAAATAAACTATCCATATGAAAGTGGTTGGTAGTAAAAAAATTGGCGAACTGTTATAAGCACCCTTATGGGCACGCCGCTGAGTGCCCCTGTTCTTAAACAATCCGGCTTATCCAATCAACAATCTGAAACAAACGTGATATACAGCAGGCTAATTGATTGGTGAGAATATTAGCACACGTCTCATTAATGAGAGTTGAAATTAATTAAAACAAATGTCTTCATTATATGCGACCAGCGCTGAATAAATTACACTATTACAAATCTGCAGTGTGCGGCGGTCATTTGCATAGCGGCGTGCGTTCCGCCGATTAATTGAGCCGGTAATTTGATTCACTCCAGTGAATATGTAAATTTTTACCTCAACTCGATCACTTTGACTGTTTTCTACTGGAATGATGAACAGTGATCGGAAAATTGCACTTCTAAAACAATTTTCAAGAATCTACCCTGAACCACCAACATACGAACATATGAAGACGCTCAACACATCATTGTTCCTCAGGTAGACCAAACGAAGACCCAATTACTAGAAGCATGAAATTAACTTAATGATGAATCCGAAGAACGAATTTTTTGGCGTAGCCGTTCCCTCGGCTAGTAGTGGAAAGTGAAATCTCTTTGGACGCGTAAAAGACGTCGAGCCACGAGTGGCCAGTTCAAAGACATCGCCGACATGTTAACGTTGAAAGCGGTGCTCTTTGTTGCGCCGAAATTGAGGATCTGTTGATCAAAAGTAGCGGGGGAGGCATTACCCTCGCTCCGCCCCAAGAGGGGACTAGCATGATGGCCGTGGGTCACCTGCATCTTGATGATGAATTACGATCTTCAATCAAAACTCGCCAAGTTGTTCAATTCTGTTCAGACTGATGTAACGCGAAATTTACCAGATGCACTTCAGCGCAAGGCAGCTGTAGTTCACTTCTTCTAGTTCCATTATGTACCTACATAAGGCAGATTATCAATAGCTCAACCCTTGAGGCCCGGGTTGTTGCGGAAAAAGCTAAGCTCCACTTCATTATGAAAATGAGGAAATCATATTAACCAGCACAAAGCGATCGCCTGAAGGCACTCGGTTAAAGTCCCATGAGGATTTAATGGGCGAAAGCTCATGAGTGCACCATGATTACTACAAACTGGTGTTTTAAACAGCTTTCTTTTGCCGGGAAAAACCAAACTATTCGGAATCTAGAAGCTTTGAAGTGAGTCAAAATTGAAAAATCCGGCAATCTTGGACAACTTCCCTTTAAATAAACTTTCAATATGTCACAGGTCTAGGTGCTTCAAATCCAGCACTTCTTCGCTTCAAGCGTTTCTACTACTGTTAATTATGCAAAACATAACGGTTTTTTCAGAATTTCTTTGACTCTCATCTGGCAGAGAAAGAAACAAACATCCCTTTGCTGATTGGGGTTTATGATGCATTTTCCCCGGGTTTCGATTAGTCTTGACACACTTGAAACAAGGAAATCTTTAAATATTCATCATTTCCTTTTTCATAATCAACATCTCGAACTTAATGAATGCAAACGGTTTCCCATTTTATCTGTTTATGGTTCGGTTGCACATCATACACTTGGAAAGAAACATACATAATTCATGTGTAATTGAGTAATAAACTTCTGCAATTAAATAAACACTAAAATAATACTTGAAATTCCTTGAACTTTTCCAAGAAGTGAACATTACAGAAAATGATCTGTCGAATGATTGTTGTAAATTTGCGCAAATATTCATGTTTTTCGCATACTCATGCCCATTTTCAATGTATTTTACCATTTTCTGATTAATATGATGATGATGAATTGAAAAATGTAAGCAAACAATTTGCTTTTCGGAATTCTCACTAAAAATCAAGTTATTTCAAAAACATTCAAAGAACTTATTGCGGCTAAATAAACCAGAATTCTGCTAGTCCGCCAACTTAAACCTTATTTATTGGAGTTTTTTTTTATTTTTTTCAGTCCAATACGTGACATTTTCCATAAAAATTCTCTAACTTTTCCTTTTTTCAATCTTTTAATGTTCACTCGTAAACGCGTTTGTGTATCAAGTATCTAACGCAAACTACCAGAAAATAAAGGCAAAATTGCGAAGAACGTGCCTCTATAGAAGATTAATTAACCAAACCACCGAATACTCTGTCATCATGAAACATAGATGTTACCTCAAAAAACAGATACTCAAATCGATTATGTCTAAGTAGTTAAGTCAGTAGTTAAAGTAGTAGATTCGCAGTCATAAGCTATTAAATTTAATGTCTTGCAAGTGATTAAGATTTCCATGAATATTGATAGTAAATTTCGTTCTAAAAGAGGTTTTTGCCACTTTTCTACGCCTTTGCTGATTTTTATGTAAAATTTCTTGAGGTTAAAATCAGGTAAAGCTTGTGCTTAAACCTTTTCATTATTTGCTAATCAACTACTTTTAGACCGATGTCTCTTTTAAAACGATAATCAGACTTACAGAGTGTGTCAGAAACGTAGTTTATTTTTAAATTTTTTTTAATTTTTTGTTATGTAAAATATGGACGAAAATGTGACAGTATTTTAGTTATTCATCTGTTTCGTGGTGTTGATAAATCGAAAATATTTCCGTCGTCTTTGGACCAAAATTTGGAAATTTTGCAGCAGAAAGAACCAATACTATAATATTTGGTTTTCAACATATTTATTTTTGAAACTAAATGGCGGTTAATGAATATTAATTAATTCAATTTAGTAAGTATTTTTAAACAAAAATATCGCTTTAAAGAGCACACCCCGTACATTGTTAGTGTTATTTATTCAGAAGAAGAAAATTAACTAGAGAATTTGTTAAATTTACTAGAAAATTCGATTTTCCTTTGGTATGTTACCATAAATTTTATAGTTGAGGCATCTCAATTGCTTAGATAAATAAAAATTAACCTTTATTTTCGACCATAATTATTTAGTTTTCATTTGAGAGCAATTTAATCGAATTTGTTGGAAAGAAACGCTTAAAATACAAAAACAACCAATACAGAAATCGTCAATAACAGAAATAGCTAAATAAAGATGAAAAAAATAGACATTTAATAATAAGTTTAATACATTTAGCAAACTCGAATTTTCTCGTAAACTGAAACAGATAAGAAGATTGAAACTATTTAGCAAAAATTAAAAAAAAATTATTCCGGAAGAAAACACACTGGCCATATACGGGATGTTATTTGAAAAATGTTTCAAATTTGTTACATCGAATTATCATTAAAACTGGCGAGTTTTTCGTGTTTTTAGGCCGTCGTAAAATGGAATTTCTTCATAGGACGGCCTAAAAACCTGAAA
Organism: Dendroctonus ponderosae; assembly: GCF_020466585.1. Taxonomy (NCBI): domain Eukaryota; kingdom Metazoa; phylum Arthropoda; class Insecta; order Coleoptera; family Curculionidae; genus Dendroctonus; species Dendroctonus ponderosae. Next base: position 47,357,976 of record NW_026017110.1, on the reverse strand, counting down.
ACCTCACCAGTTTCAAGGAATGGCCTCGAAAGCTTAACTCTATTTATGAATTAATATTATTTATGACCGCCCTGTGGTTTCAAATACAAAAATTTTACAAACCAAATATTAATATAGTATTAGTCCTTTGTACTGCCAAATTTCCAAATTTTGTGTATAAATACGATGGACAAATTTTCGATTTATCAATACCATAAAAAGCACATTATTATTGTTCAAGCCGAATAACCCTAAAAACTATCCTATTTTTAATTCACATAATAAAAAAATTGAAATTTACGCAAGAATTTAAAGGTAAAATAAAATATAGAGCGATCCATTGGAAAAAAGTTGTTTTTGCACTACAACTTTTCTGGCGCTCTCTGTATAATTGTGATTTTTTTTTTAAATGGGCGCGTTTGGTACGTTTGCAAGTTGACGATGACAATTTTGAAACAAATAGTCCCGATTAAGCGTAAATTTACTTTACTCTATCGTTGGGAGACCCTGTTCAGCGTTTTAGCAAACAACCAACAAAAGCAATTTGATTCTGTTCTGAACCAAATGCAATTTTCCTTATGAGGTTCAGCTGTTGTTTCTTCGATTTTCAATTACACGCCCATTATCGGTGCCTCGTATAATTCTAGTAGGCCTCCAAGGGCTCCGCATTACCGCCATCATAATTTCCCCATATCTCATTCGGTTTGGATAGAAAAATGTAATTGCTGGAACCCAACAACGATCGCTATTGAGAACCAATTTAGGTGTGGAAAATCGTTCGGGTGTCGTTTGACTGATTGCAATTGTTCCAGTGGCGTGTCCAGCAGTTATTCACACTTACGACCGATCGAATGTGAGGTACGTACTAATGTTTCTTGAGAGCCGCTTGAAGTATCGACAAAACCCGATCAGGGCATTCATAAAATAAAAATTTATCGCATGGTGCGGACACAAAATGGTGTTCTCGGTGTCACTTAGTGGCGCATTTTTATTCGAGAAAATAACCGGGCTGGGTCGCATAAATTACCCGAGTAATTGCCGTTTTGACGGGTTGGCTCATATTTTCAATTTATTAATTAATATATCGCGCCGACGGCAGGAACAACACGCTCACTGCTTGTACCTCTTTCAACTTTAAGTTATTATACTCTCGGGCAAGCTGATAATTTTTCTCTACCCTGTTATTACACAACTGGCGAAATAATCATTTGCCCGGCGCATATTCCTTTTTCCCTCCACGGATTGCTTCTTCCACTTAATCGGCTCACTTGCTTTTGAACCGCCACAGAATATTATTCAGACACCCTGTGTCCCTTATTCAGACACCCTGTCCCACAGAACATTATCCAAAAAATGTGTCTTTGCACTAGCTAGATGTGGGAGGTGAGAGGTTCACACTAAACGATAAGAGTGTATATAAAAAATAAATCAAAAAATTATTCATGGAAGCAAGTCTATTGCAGAAGACGCAGTAAATGACGTAAAGTTATTCATTTCATTGGAAAACAATGACAAACCACTAGTGCAAAACAAATTACATCAACAAGACGGAAATGAAAAAAATGGAAAAATCAACTCACCTTTCTCGAAAGAACATCAACTCTGGAAACATTTTACATGTGCATTAAAGTTGCACAAGCCACAAGACTAGCCACTAGATTAGAGAAAAAGCAGTCAAGAAATAGTGCAAAGTCGAAAAGAAACTCACTCTATCGAAAACAGATCACTTGCAAAAATAGGTACACAATTAAAAAACCAAACGAAAGACGAACGATGAAAGTAAAAAACTGAGGGAGGAAGATCAAGAAGAAATCAACATTTTCGCAGTCAATTATTTAGTCAAAGTGAAAACAAGATGTAGAACAGTCAACAAAGTCTACGCGGACGGCAACCGAAATAAGAAAATGAAACGACACTGAAAAGAAAGAAAATAGCGGGACCATGCAATGAAGGGTTCCATTCAAAATTCGACTTTGTTCCCTACACCGCCACGTAATCTGTCCACGATTCAAAGCAGGTACCCAATGAATTGCCCTGTGAGATGTGTTTTGACGGTACCGTCACCTCCATTCCCGATGCCGATCGGGTTTCCATTTGTGATAGTTGGTGACTTATCCATGCAGCCGTGAAATTTCACCATGTCAGCTCGAATATCGTGACTTGTCCGTTCATCCTGGATGCAACAAGTCATTGGACAATTAAAATGGTTCACCCAACTGGGGGGTGGGTGACACTGCTAAATTATTCTATCATTGTAATTTACGACCGTCGCCGTGAAAAAAATCAGTTAAAATATTCATGGCGTTTTGCACTTGGCCATCTCATTTGCAAGTCACCGGTGCAGAACGGAGCCAGAGATTGGAAGAGAACGAAGATATGAATAATTGGACGGGGTGTTAAGATGACTGCAACACCAGTCGGCGCATAACCTGCGGCCATCCTCAACGAGCCAAGAAAAATACTTCCCATGAAGGTCATTCGTTGGTTAGGTTTTTGTTCTTTTTAATCATCTCTACACGACACGATATCTTTCATTTTAACAGGAATGTAATGGGAACGCCAGAAGTTCAGGATCTACAGGTAGGTATGCCCAGGTTGAACAAGCCTTCAAAGCATCTGCACAATATCGTACTTAGAGTAGGCCTGGGTAATTCAGTGAATTTTTAAGAGTTGGCGCAGTGTTGCGCAAATGGCTTGATGCGCCAACCCAAAGCACCGGCGCAGTAACTCAGTTCCGTTGCTGGGAAAATGTTGATTACTTTTTTTTTCACTTTTTTTAGATTAATTTTACATGCCATTTATTAATAATATTTTAAACATGTCTTCAAATTTCAGAATTTTCCAGTTTTAGCCAATTACTCTTTCTTCTAAATGCTCAATTTTCTAAAGTTTCACTTAAAAATGCTGACAATCTTAAGGTATTTTCCGCGAAAAATTATGATATAAATTTCGAATCCTTCGTCGCTTGTAAAGAGTTTCGAAATCCCTTTCCAGCGTCGAATTTGGAGCAAAAATCTAACAATTTTCTATAAAAAAATGAACAGAATAAGCGAAAGTTTATAACAGATTATTTGGAAATCTCGTCACCTCCATTCTTCTGAAGACTCTAGAATTTGTTAAAAAATGTGTTTTTTTAGTTTTGACTGAATTTTCTTTGCTTTACTTCTTCTTCTACTCAAAAACACTCTATTTTGTAGTTTCACTTAAAAATACTGACGATCTGGTAAGCTTTTACGCAACGAATTACAAGATAAATTTATAGATTTGTAAACATTTTACAAAAACTGTTTTCGGTGTCAAATTGGGAACAAAAACGAAAATAAGTTCCTAGCCTTTTTTCCGAAAACCATCAAGGTTTTCTCCAAAACCGATCACAAAACTAAAAGTTTTTAATCGAAAACGCAAAAAAGCATTATTTTCTGATGATTTTCTTCTTTTTTAACAATAATGGAGTGTTTTCGGTCAAAAATTACCAAATTAATTTTGCTGGAAAATACGCCTCATTCCTCGGTTTGCAGGGAACTTTAGAAAACCCCTTTCTGCTTCGCATTTGGCACAAAAACCAAATAATTTTATCAGATTTTTACCGAAAGTAATTAGGACTATTTTGAAAAACGCCCAGAGATCAAAAGTTTACAAAAAATTTTTGCTTTGATTTCTAAAGTTCCTTTAAATTGTCAGGTCAGTCCAGTTTTAGCAAAGTTTCTATTAAGCAATTCTTTCTACGCAAAAATCGCATAATTTTTTAGTTTTACTTAAAATACTGGCAATCTTCAGGGATTTTCTGTAAAAAATTATAAGATTAATTTTATTGGATCACTAGCCTCCTTAACCGCTTTGCAAAAATGTTTGAAAAACTTTTTACAGATTCGAATAATGGACAAAACCATAATTATTATTTCTAGATCTTTATCCAAAAATATTTCCCCGAACTGAAAAAGCGAAAGTTTATAATCATTTATTAAGAAAACTCTTGGAAACTGGAGATTCTTCACTTTTAGGTCAATATTTCTAAACAACACTGTCTCTAAACAGAAAAACCACGTGTTTTCCTAACGTTTTACTGTAAAATACTGGCAAACTGAATAGGCAAAAAAATTACGAAATCGGTTGTACAATAAAAGTCGTCGAGTTTCTTTGGACTCGGTTCTGTTGCTGGAAAAATCTAGATTACTTTGTAAAACGTTACTCCCAAAAAAATTTAATAACCCCTTTTTAGATGTGAAAATTCCAGACTCGGGTCTCGTAAAACTTTAACAAATGAATTACAACTCATTAACCGATGAGTTATAACTCGTTAACTCAGAGACGGGCAATACAACTCAATAGCGCAGCTCAACACAGTGTTACCCAGGCCTAACTTAGAGTGGTTTTCTTAATACTTATCAGCAAACTGGGTTTAAACGATCGCCCGAACCCACCAACTTCCACATTCGCAGCCAAAACTTCCAAGAAACGAATCTTATCAAAAATTGGGATTTGTCTAGACATTTCTTTTGTTTAACTACAATACTCCTATTAGAGATTCGTTTGAGCTACTTTGAGCAATTTGAGCTACGCATTGTAGTTTCTAATCATCTTCAGCTACACGACGTGGAGAGTACGAAAAAATATTTACAAAATGCATACACCCTCAGACAACACTTCCAGAGGAATCACTCCAATTTTAAATCACCCTGTTTAATGAGAAGTTCACAACACCCGAAATACATACGGAAGATTATGAGAATCAGACATTTGCCCACACATAGGCCTGCTGGAAACTTTGAAAATATAGTTGGAAAATCCTTGTAGGCCTTAAACTTCTTGCAAAAATGTATCTGGATTAAGAATTTTTTCACACACCGTTTCGTGGTTTTTGGAAGGGACGAAAACCGATAGATGATGTAGAACAAACAACAACTGTACAAAGACCGCAAGAAACGGCCGAAAAACTGACCGAAAAGTGGTCACCGACCAAAATAACGCATCTTATATTAAACAAATAATTTACCCGAGCAAACCTGTTCAAATAAAACCCTAATATAAATTGTAAAACAGGTATACACACACACCAGCCTTAGCATAGAAAGGTGTGGGACTATTCGAGAATGAGTGGTTTTCTCACGAAGCCACAAACGACAATACTATGATAATTTGATGAGGCCTTTTAACAAACCGCTGCGCATTGTGTCCTAAAGATATCCCATAATACCCAATCATTGCCCGTTTAGGAACAGGCCAATAAAGCCATAAACAACATAGATTTTCTGGTTTATGATCTTGTTACCTAATCGCCCATCCGGATGTAGCAAGTGTGAAACTCGAGAGGCAAAAGCGTGCAGACACAGACCTTTATATGCGAAAACCTAACAAAATCAACAAGTGGATGCCAATTTTAGGTGATAATTAATTTTATCATGCAAAGTCCCAAATTTTTAGCCAGATCGCCCTACCCCAAAAATGTCCAGACCAAATTGAAAGAACTCAATAAACTGCCGATAAAAACCAAGATATTCAGGTGGATACTTGTGGCAAAATGTATGAGTCTTCAGGTCAAAACTGGTTCCGTTTCTGTTTTTTTTCCTAACTGCATGTCTACCATTTGGTTAACGAGAAGGTCGAGAACGAGAAGAAGTTTTTGAAGTAAAATAGAGGTCTATCGACCGAACATCATTCTTCTATTTCTTGGTTGATGTAAAATGTATTTTAAGTAGCCAAGGGTCCAGATGAGCCTCCAAAAGCAACAAAAACTAATTGAAGGCATTGATCTCCATCAGGGCATCTTCCAACCCTTCTGCAGTTTGCAGTGTATTTCAAAGCTAAATATTTGATCGTTTCATGATAAACAGTTTTTGGATCAACACCAATTTTTTTCATGTTGGTCCAGTCCATCTTCGGGCGTTCTCCCAAGGGCGACCCAAACCAGTCAGTCCTAGAGTAAAAGAACCCACCAACAACCTTCATTTTATCACAACATTCCAATAGTCGAAAACAAACAACATTGATGCTCCCATTCGGAGGCAAACATATCACTGGTGCTAACATTTGCCGGAAGAATGACTCAAACGGCTCAAGGCGACGTAATCCGAAATTGCTTAGATCAGGAGTTGCACTGACAACCATCGATCGATGGACACCTCTAACAAGAGCTTGAAAGCCTTCATTCAGGGTTGTAAATTGTTGTTAATTCGGGAGGCAACCGCAAGCCCTATTGTGCAAACGGCCGCTTTATAAAAGCACAAAAGTTGTCACAAGCTTTGTTGAGTGTGTCGAAGATAAATTGCCTTTATATGCTACATTGATTCAATGTCAATGCATGGAAAATGCCCTTGAGAGACCGTGTTATAGCCCTCAATATTTACCAGCCAAAGGTATGAATCATTGATTGAATTGGCGATTGATTGTGTCACAACGCAAAAGATTTAGGCCAACAATTCCCAATGCATTCATTCCATCATTCACACACCTACGCCATAAAACTACAAGAGAAAAAAATCCAAACGGTGCAAAAATTTATCAACTGTATGGAACCCTCTCTGAATGGGTGGTTAACCGCACGTACAAACCATCGAGTTTATGAAGGCCTAAAACAACCTGCCTGTCACTAAGCCCCTTTTCTTCCTGTTTACTTGTAGACTTTGTATACCGTTTGGTTGAGAAATTCCACACAAGTCGCTCATTTCATTCAACAGCCAATAAACCCAAGCCACAAGGTAAATGAGACGAAGCCCCAAACCAACAATGAAGGCAATTATTTAAATAAAAGGGGTCGTTTTATTAGTCTATATAGTTAAGAGACGCGTTAACGTTAAAATGCTATACAGATATGAATAATGTTTAATATCAGCCACTCACTTGAAGCCAGATATCGATGGCGGAAATACAAAAACTTGATACAAATCTGTTAAAACGTCTTGGTTTCATTGGTTGAAAGATTATGATTTCGCAAAAGAACACCCTGTATATCTTTAACAGAATTCATAAAATCCTCTTCAAAACTTTTGAGCCTCCTAGCAAGATACGCAAAAGCAAAAATTGAGAAAGCACCAGCACCAAAAACCGCCTAAACTTTCTTCGAATAGAGTCGCAGGCAAAAGCTTCAAGTCAGTTGGAGATCTTTGTTCGCGAGGATATATGGAAGGGTATGGCCAAAAAAACCCTTACAGAAAGTTCAAATTGGAACTTCTGCAGATACAGGTCGAAAACATTATTGTTTTCGGACCTTGACCTTGATCTAGATTTCTTTGTTGGCTTATAAAGGCTCCCGCTACCAGGAAGTTGAAAATGGTTATCGCATTTTTCAAACTCGTAAAACCTAGCCAATTTAAAGAAGAAATCACATGACCAAACGCACGGAAAGGCCCTTTTTTAGTGATTCGGACCTTATGTTGGTGTATTTATATCGAGCATTAAAAAACAATTTACACAGAAAAGTTCCGAATATGTCGACTGTTCAGCAATTAGTGACTTCAGGTTTTTATACCATCGCCGATGGGATTTAGCCCTAGAACGTTTCGCTAGCACACATGGCTAAATCTTCAGAGGTGTATTTGTTTCGGGTGTAGTGCGTCCATCTGTGAAGTGTTTACTTCAGAAGAACGATTGATAACTGCACATAAAATGCTCAACCTTTAAGAATTATTAATAAATGAACCACTTACTCAAATGGAACCGGATATTTATATCACGGTTAAATGGTTGCTTAGAAAAAGGAGCTTCAGAAGAGCGCTTTACACAACTATTCAAGGTTTAAGAAGGAACTTTCGGAAAGCTCGAGCGGCTTTCCAGAAGAAGACTTAGAGGCTCATGGTGCAAAAATAAAAAATCGCCTAAAAACTTTCCAGGGTTCAAGAATTAACTTTAAAGCACCCACGAGTAAACTGAACTTTTTCAGTAAACATTTCGATGTGTAGTCAAAGTGATTGCACAGAAACATCTCTCAGAAGTGCAGCTGAAGAATAAATGCCGGAAGAACCATCGGCTGAGAATTGGTCGGTCGGAAGCTTTGGCGTAGAAAGAAAAATCCGCAGAAGTTAGGAGTAAATTATGAAAAATCCACTTGCTTTCTATATCGACCGCTGAAGCGCTTCTGTGATAACTTAAGTGGCTGCTCAAACGTAGCTTTTAGAAAAGTGTGGTGCAAAAATTAAACCACGCTTTGTGTGCACAGAAGAACCACTCGCTCGATTGGAACCATATAAACTATACAAGTAAAGTACAGCTTCTCTCTCAGCGATTTCTGAAGCCGCCATTCCGATTTTCAAGCTGGCTGCTTGGAAATGAGCTTCAGAAAAGCAGGGTGCATAAAGAAAACTGAACAACATTTTTCCAAGTTTAAGAATTCCTTCTGATTCTAAAATTTACATAGTCTCATAGGACTTAATCCCGCTTTCTGTTGAGAAGAAAGCTTCAGAAGAGCGTGGTACAAAAAGAAAAAATCGTATAAAAGCATTTGAAAGTTTAAGAATTTAGTATGCGGGAACCACATTATACATTGGAACCAGATGCACAGCACAATTGAACGGAATCATTCTCTATCCACTGCGGGACTGAATTATGCAGGACCCTCTGGATATAATCGAATTATATACAGAGCACTAAAATAAACTAAAAATTTGAATCAGAAGCGCATGATGCATAAAGAATACACTGCACAAAAAGTGTTCAAAGTTTACGAATTAACTATGTATCCTTAATAAGTCCTCCTTTATCCACTACTCGATCCAGCTTTCTGAGATTTAAAGTGGTTGGTTAGAAGTGGGCTTCAGAAGTGCATGGTGCACGAAAAAACAAACCGTAGAAAAACCTTCAAAGTTTACGAATTAAATATGAGGTAACCACATACTGTAATGGAATGGAACGAAATGCAGACCACAATTGAGCGACATATTTCCCTAACGACTGCCGCATTTTGCTTGATGATTTTTAAATTGACTCAGAAATTAACCACTGAAAATCATGGTAAAAAGTAAAAAACCCGCATTTACTATCCAAAGTTTATGAAATAATTATGGAGGAACCACTAGGTCAAATGAAATATACTAAAGCTCCTCTCGTCGATTACTGAGGACGGTATTGCAATTTCCGAGATAACTGCTAAGAAATTAGGTTCAGAAGAACATGGTGCATAAAGAAAAACCCGAACAACTTTCCAAAATTTAAGAATTTATTATGAAGGAACTACATGCTTGAAACGAACCAAATTTCCACATTGCAGAAAAAATCTTCCTTTATCGAGTACCTACTTAATCCCGCTTTCCGATACTTGAAGTGGTTGAAACCACGACTCGATTGGATAGAACTAGATGCACACCATAAATCTAACTGACTCAGAAACGTACTGCATGGTGCAGAAATTAAAAACCCACGAATTAACTGTGCAAATTTTCAGAATAAGTTACGAAGGAACCATTAGCGCCAATGGAACCAGCCTCTTGTATTGAATACTTAAACCCGCTCTCTGATGCCTGAAGTCGTTGATCAGTTATGAGCTTCGGAACAATATGGTGCATTAACAAAAAAAACGGCTAAAAACTTCATGGTTTAGGAATGAATACTTCAACTCCTCAACGCCGTATTTCCACGTCTGAATCTAAGGCTCAGACATGATGTTTAAAAGATCCGAAATTATCTATCCTTCAGCAGATTTTTCATTGCTCCGAAGCCAAAAAGGCTGCAAATCAGCCAACGGTTTGAACATATAAATCAAGCCATCAATAGAGAAATTCGCAGACAACTGTAATTTCGCACCACTCGAACGGTCTAAGAACTAGCTGTTATTTTCTCCTGTGGGACAACAAAATGTTTTCAAAAACCGCTTCCAACAGTGTGATTTGCCGATTTACAGTTCAGTTCCTTGAAAAATCGACATCTTTAATTGTTTGGAAAATGAGCAGCAAATATTTTGCATTCTCGAGCAAGCATTTAGAGTCAGTGAGATCTGCCCAACCAGCTGGAGATCTTTGTACGGATGATAGATATAGTAGTTAAGTAGCATTCAGGGGATGTGGGTCAGGAGGCTCGTAATGATCGCGACAACGTCTTTCCGGGAAGATATTGTTCCTCAATGTCAAACCTTTTCTTGGTCATAAATTAGCCATCTAGTGACATACGTGAAATCAATTTAGGTCAATCGATTCAGCCCAATTAATCTGTGTTAGACTGTGAGTTGCACATGGACGAACAGCTTTATCCACTTCCATTCTACGCGACAATTTTCAGGTACGTTTAGAAAGAAAAGATCCGGAATTGACTCTGTCATAGAACGCCTGCCGACAGGCCATTCTTGTTTTTGTGATTCCTACAAACATACTTTTGTTGCTTGCTGAAAGAGTTTTTCTATTTTTTGTTAACGGCCCTCCAGAGACTTGCTGTTTGAAACGAAAGGGGCACCTGTGTAGAGACTGAACCAGATGCCAAAGACATAGGAAACGATCATTCCCCACTAAATCACCATTGATGAATTGTTACGCTTATCTAAGCACACAAAGTAAACATTAGTAAGTTTATTTTTAAACTTGCAATTTGTTATTGTTTTCTCACGGATCATTAACAGTTACAATGGCTCATTGATGGAGTGGATTATGGAATTATCTACAGGAATGTTTTAGGTGTCTTTATCTCGTCGAATTCCTACTTCGAATGCAATGCTTCATTAAAGAAACAAACCAATAAAAAAAGCAACCGGAGAACTTTAATAGAAATTTAGGTGCACTTGGAGATTTCGAATCGAAAACCAGTTTAACGATGCCATCAAATGATAAGATGGGATAAAACAATCGTAAAGCCAACTTGGAAAAGACCCCATTAATGGCAAAAAGCTGACTGATGGTGCGCGTTTTTTATTCCCCCAACTAATTGGAAGCGCAGAGTTTAATGCCAAAAGAATAACTCAGCAGGAATTGGTCTTATTGTTCGCCACTAACCCAAACTGTACTTATTGGTGAAACACTCAGTAGGTAAAGACCAGAATTATGGTATTTCGGGGGGTAAGAAAACACCCGCTATGATAGGACAAATCAAATCAGTCAGATCGCAGTCCAGCTCTGCGCAAAAACCGACTACAATGGTGGTTCCCACAGTGGGTTCTCCGTTCTGATTAAATATTAATGGTACCGGTTCGCGGGGAAAAAAAGGCCAATGAGTTATGATAACGTGTTCTGTGATGAAGTCTTGACAAAACAGTTGAAAAATGGCCGATTTCACGGACCGGCCAGCCTCGATTCACTGAATATATCCATTCGATTTGTTTGACGAGATTTCATCGCGGTACCAGCCTGCATAAATCACAATCGTGATGTCCATCGAATGGGTACTTAGGGTACCATTTCTCGTAAGCAAAATGAGCAAAAACGCTTATTTCTGCACCATCCCAGAGAGAACTAAATGGCCTTTTTAGGACGTGAACCATCGATAAGGAAATGTTGGCAGTTTTCTCAAAAAAGTGTTGATTTCAAGAAGGTTTAGATTTGCGTGTGTATTTCGAGTTGCAAAATCGACTCAAAGATGACTTTTTTCGAAGTTTCTCAAGACCCATTTGAGCCACTGAATTTGTTTTGGTATCGTTGGATAGAGAATCAAAAATTCGATTCAGTCATAACAACACAAGTGAGGAACTTCGAGTAGTTTTGACCCAGAAAGAGAAATTTGATTATCAGACACTTGGTGCAAGATTATGCCAAAATTTCATGTTTTTCTTCCTCTTTCCATTTCTCAGAGACAAAATGAGCAAGAACCTCATTCCAGGGAGAACTAAATGCCCTTTTTAGAAAGTGAACGATCGATAAGGAAATGTTGGCAGTAAACTTAAATAAAACTTTTAAAAAATAGTTAGTGTGTAGGTTTTTTTATTGTTTCAACTGGACCTGCGTATAAATAACTGTGTTTATCTCTGCAGGGTTTTACAGTTTTAAGTATAATTTGCTGTAAATCTTTTCTGGTTAAATAAATAAATAAATAAATATGATTCGTATATCTCCCTTCAATCCGTATAGAAAATGTTACCGGATTATAATTTATCGCCCCGTAAAACCCTCCGATACGAGATTTCGTTCAGATAGTAGCATTACTAATCAAAATCAATTCCTGGGCTTCAGTCATTTATTGTCTCTATTTATCAATTAAAATACGTTTCGGTGTTTTCCACCATCATCAGTTTTTCTAAAATAACAGATAGTTAAAAAAAATTTTCATTAATTTAAGTAAAAGAAATCAATATAAACAGTATTTCGTTTTGTGTGCAAAATGGGCAAAATTAATACTCCAAATATATGCCAAGGCTTAAAGTAGCAACAACGCTACACATGTAAGTAAAAATATTTGAGTATCTGAACAAAGAATTCTAGTCTCTTCCCATAATTGATTGTCCTGACTAATCACCTGTTAGGCCTAATTAATCTTGGAATGTTTTAAAGTGTTGCAATTGTGATGTATTTTAGTGTGTGATATGATGAAGCTGTTGACGAACTGTGATTGTTTTCTAAATTAATGAATTTTTTTTTAACTATCTGTTATTTTAGACAAACTGATGATGGTGGAAAACACCGAAACGTATTTTAATTGATAAATAGAGACAATAAATGACTGAAGCCCAGGAATTGATTTTGATTTGGAATTGAAACACAGTCAGGAAAGTATGTACAAAGTAGCATTACTAACATTTTTTTTTTATTTTCCACTCTTATCTTGGAGGATTGTTTTCACTCCACGAATCTGTGGTAGCATTTTGCACAGAAATTCTCCAGACACACTGTTTAACTGACATAAAATCATAGGGTTCCATGAAAGGGCGAAAAGTACCGTTTTTCGAACGACGGCGTTACAGTAATAAGAGAAAAATGGTAAAGATCTAGTGTACAGGACGCTCCTGATTTAACTTGCGAAAATGAAAAATGTATCAGAAAAAGCAATTGAGTGGAAACCCATTGGAAGAATATATAAGAAGAACATTTTGACTTTAGGGTTTTTTACATTATGATAATGCAGGGGCACTCAGTTTGCACTAGCAGGACAAGAAAGATAATTTTTGAAAAATGTTCAATGCTCATGATGGAAGGCAGCTGTCTGGTAAGGGTCAAAACATTACAGGGTGTTAAACATTCTTCCTCGTAAATAGAGGAGCCATCTTGTTATTCAGGAGGTTCTTTATTAATGGCGCCAAATTACGAATCAACGCGGCTCTTTCCCGGGGTCAGACCTTTCAAAGACCCGTTACAATGAAACCAGGCTGTAACGAAGCCATTGTCGGCAGGAAGAAGCCTCTACTAATCTCCGCTAGTAATTTATTAACTTTTGAAATTATCCAATTGGCCAGAAATTTCGGAACCAAAAAATTCCATTTGGCCATCCTTTGTCCGAACCAGAATGCCCATTTAATGTGTGTTCGACATTCTTCAGAAAGCCGGCTAGGCCGGGTCGGCACCTTTTGCCCATTCACTTTGAAGCGATTTATTTAAAAATATGTACACAACGATGTTTGTTCGTTTCGATGTTGCTTAGATGCTATTGTGGCTCTAACAGGCCCACCCCATGGAAGAAGGTTACATAAAACCGGGCGGCCGCGTTTGTTGTCAAAATAGTGTGAAGTATGATTTTCCGGGCGTTTTATTAGGGGAAACAACCCATGAATATTATTGGTTGTTTTCTTTGATTTTCAACTGATTTTGTTTTCAATTTCAGCGCTGCAAGGAGAGACTGAACACGCTGGCCATCTCCGTTATGAATCAATGGCCGGGCACCAGGCTGGTGGTCACTGAAGGCTGGGATGAGGAAGGAGAACACGCGCCCGATTCTCTCCACTATGAAGGGAGAGCGGTCGACATCGTCACATCGGACCGGGAGAGATCAAAGCTGGGAATGTTAGCCAGATTGGCCGTCGAAGCCGGATTCGATTGGGTGTTTTATGAGAGCAAGAGCCACATTCACTGCTCGGTTAAGTCTGGTACGTATTGGACACTCAATTTTATGCACAATGAAGCAAAGAGCTTCAAAATATTTTCTTGCCAACTAATGTTAAAAACTGTAGGAAACACTGAAGAAGTGAGTCGACTTCCTCTAGATTCAATCCCATAATTCTCATCAAAAACATTCAACCACAGCGAAGACATTTTTCAATTAACTCAACAGATTACAAATCGAGTGTGTAAACGCGTCAATAGATACCTAACAGGCTTATTTTCACCCATATCAAGCCTGTTAGTTAATCTGCCCTTTTTCCACAATTGAATGAGTTCCTTTGAGGAAACGAAATCAAGTGCTAAACCAACAAGATGTTCATGGAACTGAAAACCCCCAAAAGACCCCAAAGTCAATAGTCTTAATCCCGGTTAACAACATGAACATCGGAATGTTGAGCCGTAGAGGATTTATTTGTTGTGGGTTTTACTTGTGAGATTACCGCCAGAATCGCACTAATCCTGACGTTTTCCGAAACGACTTTGTACCAATGTTTATCGAGTCCCTTTCTGTTTGGCAACGGATTACAATGCAGCTAATGGGATTCGATAATTGACTTTTCGCTTTGAGGTTTTGCAAGTTGGGATTTGTTCAATTGAATTTTAAGCGGCATTTACCGAGAAAATTGCCTTTCCAAAGCCATTCAAAGCAGTCAGGAAACGTTGGAAAGGCCCATAAAACAACGTCACCGTGCGTAAATTCATTCTGTGGCTTCGCCTCGACATGAAAAAGGAGATAAAGTGAACTAGTAAAGTTAATTTGGGGCTATTAAACTAGCACAAATGTCACAACAGATACCATCTCTGAATGTATCGCTTTACAAGTGACCGTCACCACACGAAACAGTTGGGATCGAACCAACTGCACCTGATTCTCCGTTTTATCTCAACTCGAGGTGCAACCCTTAATTGCTCGCTTCCCAACTAATTGTTGTAATCGGGTGTTAACAGTATTCAAGTGTATTCAAGCTACTGGAATTTTAAGTTCCAAATGTTTCTTCAAGCCTCCTAATTAGGTGGGGCGCTTGGGGTGAAGTGACAAATATTATATGACGTAATTTGAATAAAAGTTTCCTATTCTTCAATATGTGTCCCTCTTTTTCGACGCTTCCTTCTTCTAAAAATTTGTTCATTGGTGGGAAGCTACCAAAGTGGTCGCAGCTCACCCAATTTGTCCAAAATTATATCTTTTTCTTAAAAGTGAAAATCTTTTCGTGGTCAAAAAATACTTTTGTATGTTTGTCCTGAATGGTTAAATTAAGCTCAGTAATTTTTGTGAAAATGTCGCTTAAATAGACATTTTAACCAGCCGATTTATATCATATATTCTACTTTTAAACTCGAAATTATCTCCAAAACCCCATCCAAAATTATGTTTTTTGTCCTCACATTTTTGTTACTTTACTTCATTTTCTATCATCATTCAGAAGAACGATTTGCCTTCGTGCAGTTGGTCCAGCGGCTGCGGATCGTTCTGGGCGTCCAAAATAACAAATGACCGGCTCGTTGGTATTTGACGATGATAATGCCGCCAGCCTGGGTGCCGTTTCAAAATTAAATATCTCCGCTAGCGATAAACCTCCTTTGTGGGCACCTTTGCGAAGGCCGGGTTCCGGTCAAGTGTGTTTGCAAATTTTTACACCGATACCTGTCATAATAGACCATATTTATAATCACGGTGCTGAACCTTCTCAGCTTGTCAAAGAGCCCCGGACATCTGAAGAATCAGAAGAAGAAGGTTTGTTCGATGGCATCGAATTACATATTTGCACTCTTATGAAGTTTGGCATGGGATTGAAAAACCTTCAATGGCATCATGATCCAAAAGAATGTTCAACTTTTCTAGTATTCATTTTTGATACGCCCAATCAAGCTACTTGAAAATTCCCCATGAGATTCAGTACTATCAGTGCAAAAGTTTCATGCGTGCATGCCTTCAGCACCGAACGCCAAAAATGGTTGGAAGCGTGAAACTATTTAAGCGTCATATGTTGGCAAATTATGAAAACCTAGTCTTAAGTCGCGATACTTTCCACTTTCCACTAAACCACAAACGTCATTGGTGTTAATTTGTTTCAGAATCCGCCCACTCCGTGAGATACGGAGGATGCTTTACAGGCGACAGCACCGTGTTAACATCAGGCGGTGTGAGGAGGCGCCTCTCTGAGCTTCAAGTAGGCGAACGAATCCTTGCGCACGATCCCTCAACCAAAAAATTAGTGTTTAGTGAAGTGATCCTGTTCCTAGACTACAACCCGACTGAAAAGCGGGATTTCCTAAGTGTAAACCTAAAATCGGGCAGAACCTTAACAGTGACGCCTAACCACTTGGTGATCTTGAAAGATGGGCGGACGGTGTACGCCGGTACCCTCAAAGCAGGTGACCATTTGTTAGTGAGTGATAGTCAGAACAATTTGAGTGAGGACCTCATCGAAAGTGTGACGGCGGTTTTTCGAATCGGCGTATACGCCCCTTTAACCAAAGCCGGCACGGTGGTAGTTAACGAAGTGGTCGTGTCTTGCTACGCCACGGTGGATAATCAAAAATTGGCGCATTGGGCGTTCGCTCCTCTGCGGCTAGTTTGGAATGTTAAACTGGCAATGCAGAGGGTGTGGCTGGTTCTGAATAAACCGATCCAGGGATGGACGGGGTCTATACAAAACCGACAATCTCCTGCGGTGGGGATACATTGGTATGCCAAAGTACTCTACGCCACAGCCAACTACTTAATTCCTGCTCATTTGGACAGATACTAAATGTGCGCAGCTTCCCATTTGACAGTTACCAATGTTCGCGCATCACTTATGCTTAAAAAGGCGGGGGTTTTAGTTCCAGTGAAAGCTACTTATAGAGACTGTTAGAGGCAAGCAGCTTCCTCAAACATTCGACTCAATCCAGACCGGGTTAACTGTACCGAAAAATCAAACATTCCATTCAATTGCTGTTATGCTCTAATATTCTAGACCCGAGTACTTAATGTATATACTCTTACTTAAAAATTAATCAAAGCAAAAACAGGGCGATTTGCGCAAGACAGCTTTCGCAACTCATTCTGTATGTGTTCCAGTGCCTTTTCCATAAAGCAATAATTGTAAATACGCCAGACTGTAAAATTGCTTGTTAAATTCGATGGTTTGTATATAATAGAATGTAAAATTGGTGGCACGTTTAGTCCATGTGCCACCCCACTATTTATATATTTATGAATTAATTATTTCTGTTATTAATATAAAGTTCCCCTTTTTAAAATACCAGACAAGCTGATTTGTCAGAGCCCGTTGTCCATGTAAGTAGTGTATAATTTTGTATATAGAACATGTAAACTTGTCCAAAAAACTGTACATTGGTATTAATTTATGTCTTATTGTGTTATAGCTATTTATCCTAAAAAAATTTATATGCAGTATGAAATACATATATGTAAGTCTGATAATACGTTGTTTTAATGAGAATAATTTTACCTTTGCGGAACGTTGCCGACTGAAGGGGAGATATATTCGCTTACACATCGTAAGATGAAATATAGGTGACACGATTTTTGGATAGTTGATAGATAAAAAAATTGGATGACAGTATTTATTATTTTGGAGTGCGTAGGAGTCAGAGCAGCGAAATGCCAAAAAGACACCGGATTTTTTAGACAATTCTTCTTTTTATCTCGCCGTCTCTTTGCGAAGGTTGGCGATTCAAATGGCCAGCGTTGTTTTTTAAACAGCTGATCGGAAAATCCTTGTGGATGTATGCCCAAACCACCTGCGGATGTCCTTCAGCCATGAGTTCTGGCGTCTTCCGATGGATCTTTTTCCCTGAATCTTCTCTTCGCTGATGAGTTTCAGAACTTCGTATCGGCTGCCCCTCTTAATATGTCCAAGATACTGAGTTTTCCTTTCTTTTATCGTTTGTAGCAGTTCCTTTCCTTTGTTCATACGTCTCAGAAGAGCATGCCTCGATAGAGATACATCTCAAATGCCCCGATTCTCTTCTCAGTTATGGGATTAAAAGTCCAGCTCTTACTGCCGTGTAGGACAGAGAATACATAGCAACGGAGCATGCGTGTCCTGAGCTCCAAGCTCAATTCCAATCTAGTAAAGAGCTTCTTCTCGTCTTTATCTATGGCTTCTTCATACTAGCGAAGACCTTCCTCGCCTGTTCTATTTTGGATCTGATTTCACTTTAAGGGTCACAATCCTGATCTATCGAGGTGATCAAATATTTAAACGAGGAGACCTGCTCTACATCTTTGTCCTTTATGGTTAAGGTTGTATTTTTAGATGTTTTGGAGAAGACTATGTTCGTAGTTTTGGATATGTTCATTAAAAGACCATATTGTTCGCTTTGTTTGAGTATTTTATGGATCATTCTCTGTAATTCACTTGGACTGCTGGCTATGATGACGGTGTCATCCGCGTATTTTAAGCCCTTTATTACCTTACCATACACTTCTGTTCCTCCTGTTGCTTCGTCAACTGTTTCTCTGAATATTGCCTCCGAGTATAAGTTGAAAAGAGCGGCGACAAGACGTAGCCCTGCCTCACTCCTCTCATGATCGAGACGTTTTCTGTCGTCAATCACACGAATGTCCCTATTATCTATACCTGTAGATGTTATGGTATGTATTAGTTTTTCGGGTTTAACGCAGTCAAGTGCTTTGCGATAGTCTATAAAGCATGCGTATAAGTCAATATTCACATCTCTACATCTTTGTGTTTAGACTTTCCGAGAGAAGAGGGCTTTCCGTGTGCCAAACCCATTCCGGAATCCAAACTGGGTTTCGCTAACTTGGGTCTCGCATTTGCAGTATATTTGTGCGTGGATGACTCTTAAAAAGGCTATTAGCACATATAACATGAGACTTATCAGGCGGAAGTCGGCACAGTTCGAGGAGCCAGCCGTTTTGGGTAGGCTGATGAATGTAGATCTCAGCCAGCTAAGTGATATCCTGCCGCTGGTATTAGGTCTGGGTAACACTGTGTTGAGTTGCGCTTTTGAGTTGATGCCGCTCTGTAAGTTGGTGGGTTATAACTCGTCGCGCATCACTGCACCGCACCTCAAATTGCGCTTGTGACGGAATAATTTTTGAAATCAGAACTTTTATAGGACATTTTTAATTAATTAGTTGAAATGTAGATTTCTATCATCACTCAGAAATTGAGCAACAGTTTCATTTTTAAGTGATTTTTTTGGGGTTTTTTTGTTTCAGCAATATTTTTAGAGAAACTAAATTAATTAGGTTATTAGTTTTAGTTTTGGCGATGTGCAATTGCAACTGAGTGAAACTCATACAAATATAAATGGCTCTGAAGACCAGAATTTCCTCCCGACTTTTAGTACAGATTGATAAACTAAATTTGAAATCGAACTGCCAAGAAAGAGCAGCGCAATAAATCATCGAAAGGGTGAACCAGCAAATGATTATATAATCATGTATTATTTTGAGTGAGTATGATTTTTCAGTTTGCAACCGATAGTGTCGAGTGAAGCGCATTCTTGGATGGGAAACATAGAATTATTGTGGCCCTTATGGCAAGTGCCGTAGTTTCTGAAAGAGTAGTTAGACTCGAAAATGGAGGATGGGGCCCCAGCTTGCAGAAAGCTGGTAAGGATGATCTGTAATCTATAAATCTTTTAGTTTAAACTGAGTTTAGTTATCCGACAAGCTACTGAAGTTTTATGGATTCTTTATATTTCTCTCTTTTGCTTTGCTCGTTTCAAATAAGTTTGGGTTTTGACAGATTCTCTGCTGTACTAAAAACATTTTCTTCTTTCTTTCCAGGTACGCAGTTTTCGGTAAGCTTAGCATTACTTTGGTCCCATATATAACTTTTAGTCCCATATTCATCAACTGACTTGTAGGGTGAATTTGGTACCAATTGGTTCTTTTGTAATTAATTTTTACACTTTGGGCATATTTTGGGAGCTTATTTTTACATCAAGCTCACCTGAAGCTTGTCTCCCAAGAACCGTTTCAGATATGCAAATATGGGTCCCAGTTTTATGTTAAAAAAGTCAAGAGTTCTAGTTTTGTTTGTTTTTTTTATTTCAAAATTGACCAAAACCTGATGCCACCTTTTTGGACGTTGCTCAAGAACCATTTCAGCCACAGAGTTGGTTTTTATATCATTGGATCGGAGAATTGGTAATTTGATTCACTTATTATAACAAACGCGTAAAATTCAGTATTTCAAGTGATTTGAACAAATTTTTGAAAGGTTGAATAAATTTTGACGATATTTAGAGCGTTAGAGCGAAGTTTTATTTTTGCCTGTTTTTTTTTTAATTCTATTCAGTTGTAACAACGTGCGTGAGTAAATTCTGATGGATTTCTCACGAAAAGTCACACGAACTTTGAATATCAAACATTTAGGTGCAAGATTAGGCCAAAATGTAATTTTAAAAAAGTGTTCTACAGAATGTCAATCTTTCAAGTTTCTATTGGTTTTACTTCGGAAGTTTCGTAAAAGCGTTTATTTTCAAATCAACATTTACAAAGCGCGCAAAATTCAGGATTTTATGCGATTTGACTTAATTTGTGAACGGTTGAAGAAATGTTGACGACATTTAGAGCGCACTCTATTTCACTGAACGCACAACTCTAGAATTTATAGAGTATTTCTGATTTCTGAGAAATTTGTTTTCGAAAAACGCTATGCAAAATTGACCCACAACAGCTTTTTCAAATGCTAAGCAACATTTTCTTGACGATAAGTGAAATTCGAAATTAATTTTTACATTTGGGCGCACTCTGCTACTTGTCTTATTGTGTGACTGTGTCGGTGCTTTGGGTTGACACACCAAGCCATTTTGACATCACTGCGCCAACTCCTGAAAATTAACTGAGTTACCCATGCCTAACTGGTACGTATGCTGTTGATTAGTGATGTTAGAAGATCAAGACCTGATTTGTCGATTTCTACCATAATCTTCAGAGTTTCAGCATATATGTAATCTGGACCTGTGTCTTTTCCGTTTACGTAGTTTGATAGCATAAGTAACTTCATTTTTTGGCATTTCAGGTCCGATTTCTTCAACATAGTCGCTTTTTGGTGGATGGCTAGATCTGTTGTCTTTGAATAGCGTTTCAACAACATACTCTTTCTTTTAAGTTTTTCTTCTATTCCAGCTACAATTTCTCCCTTGGCATCTTTCAAAACTGCTGCTGGTTGCTTTCGACCTCTTCCCACGAGTTCTTTAACTTTCTTGTGAGTTTAACGTTTTTTTTGCTTATAGTGATTCTCCTGACATTTTGCTGACAGCCATGGATGTCTGACTTTTCTGCACTTTCTTCTAATTCTTTTGTTGAGTTGTCTGTATCTGTTTTGGTTTTGCTCTTTTTGCTTCCTTCTTTCATCCATCAAAGACAGTATTTCCTGCGTCATTCACCCTTGCTTTTTATGACCCTATCTGTTGCTCTTGGATATTGTTAATTGTTCTCTTTATTACGCTCCAGGTTGCCTCGGTATCTTCTATCTTGATGTGTTTTATTTCTGTTTCTAGTGAGCTTCTTACTTGCTCTTTTGTATTAGGATCTTCCAGTCTTCGGATGTCTATAACTTGTTTGTCTCTTTGCTTTTTTAAATCGGTGTAGTTCAATTTACGTAGCAACTGGATTAGGACCAGATTCCACGTACGCTTCTGGATATGTTTTAACTGCCTTCACATAACTTTAGAATTGTTTATTTAGTAGTATGGAATCAATTTGATTTCTCACTATACAGGGTGATTCAAAATTGGCGTCATTCCTTTTAAGGGATGATAGAGGCTCCCTTGGGGAGTACGAGAAAAATATTGAAAATTTCTAGAAGATATTAACAGTTGAAGATCGAATTTCAACTTTGTTATTAAGCATTATTTTGAAATTGTTCCATGTTTAATTAATGGCATATTGGAATACTTAAGCATTCAAACAGAAAAATTACGATCTTTGCTTTAAATTACGAAAATTTTTGATATATAAAAAAAGGTCTCTTCTACAATTTTTTGATGAAAAGGCACAGCGGCAATGATGTTTTTTGTCATTAACAGATAGTTACAGGTGGATAGCCCTTGTCAATCGTAACAATAATTTGTCAAACTGTGACTTACTTTGAATTTCCTTTCACGAATTTGCGTATCTGCGATTAGTTCAGGGGAAATGCTACAGTAACATAGCAGAAACTGAAAGAACTCACGCCAACAAAGGGCGAGGAGAGTGGTTCCAGGAAGATAATGGACGACAGTTGATGTTCGGGTTTCAGACACAGAGGGACAAGTATTGGACATAATTGCAGCAGAGCCTTCCAGGGGCACTCAGAACATTGCACAACCACTTACTCTTTCCCAGGCACCAAATAAATACCGGCTACATTCCTACTACGTTTGTACGATACACACAGCACAAGGAGATACAAATGGAGCACGAGTTAATTAACTGAACACGAGAAGCTGCTTGATTGGTAGAGTGGATAATAAGGAGATTACACAGGCACTAGCTTGTTGGGAGTTAACCATTCAAATGTTTGGTGTCGTATGGATCTTTTATGTAAACACCAAACCCCGTAGAATTCGAGGTTATGAGAACAGGTTGCCATTTTGAAAGTACTGTAACGGAAATGGCCTGGGGTACTCACGAAATTCATGGTATTTCAGTAAATGGGAGCCCCATTTGCGCCCCATTTACTGTCAAATATGACACTGACAAGCGGGAAGTTTCGCACCTGTTCTGGAGATTTTGAGAACCATCTGGGTTACCTGACGGAATCTATATAAGCGACGACGAGAACCAGACCGGGGGAGTGAAGTGACAGGAGGGACCGAGTGCAGAAGAGGTTAAACCCCGCGAGTCGGAAGACCGCGTTTTCCGCCTGTTATTGTTATTGTTTGTGAAGTTGACGGTAATTTTGAAGTTAGTTTGTTCCTGTTCCGTAGTTAAAGTTATACCGATTGGAATAAAAGTTGGAAGTTGAAGAAAGAGTTTGATACTCGGCCATCCACGGTACAGCACGTTGCGCAGTCAACGAATCTTGTTGAATTTACCGTTTATCTTTGTCTATCTTATTGTCAGTCTGTATAGTTCCATGGTTACCGGAGTTTTTAATAATTACGAAGCAACAGGTATTTGCGCAATGTTAATTAGGCAGATTACCTTGGAAAACATTGCTGCCGTATTTCTGATATAGTTTTTTGCAAATTTCTCAGTTTTTAATAACAATTAATTTATTTTACTAATTTTTCTGTACTCCTATAACAGCGCCAGACAACAGCTCCAGAGGAATGACACCAATTTTGAATCACCCTGTATTTAGTTTTCGTGGTTTTTGGAGGATAAGTCCATGTATATAGTCGATTTTGGACAATTACCAAAAGTGGAAATACCCCTTAGTTTCCCTGTATTGTAAAGTCTCGAATACAGTTTTCCATTCATCATCTTTTTCTGATCGGACGAGAATAGCTGCAGGTGACGTCACTGCTAGTCAACCTACTTGTCAACGTATTTCTGACAGACGGAGCAATGACAAAAGAAGCGGAGCAGAGCCCAAAACCTACAAATTTTACTTTCGCCTAACCTCACTGAAACAACGTTTGTTTACTATCAGTCTAGGCCTATTACCGTGGTAAAATGCCGGCGAATTTAAGGCTTTTAGACTCATTTAAGCTAACGGGGCACTTGGAAACAAATTTCGCGTGTGCACTGTCTGAGGACGAACGCGTATTCGTCACATCTGACATCGGGATCTACATTATCAAGCAAACATTGAACCTATCGGACGTATGGCCTTGCTATTCCTGCCAGAAATACTTCCTAAAGCCCTCAGACTATGCCGTGTGTGATAACGTGGATATCGATCTAAACAGTTTTGTGCACCAGTTGCCCAAAGACATCTTAAGTGAAAGTGCGTTATGTGTGGGGCTTACGCAGAACCTAAATTGTGCTACGCCGGTTATTCCAAGCGTTCTCACCGCCGAATGGTCGGCAGCCAATCTGATAAACGACAATGTGGGCTGTTTGTTGGGGCTGCTGACCAATCTGGGAAGCATGGAGTTGTATATGAGGACTGTTAGTGAGAGCAACCAAACGGAGTATCAACTTGTTCTGAATCTAAGCGATGAAATTTTAAACAGGCGAAAAAAGGACTTTGTTTACAGCAACAAATTGCCTGCTGCGCAGAAAATGCGAGAGCTGAAAAAACGAGTGGAGTACATTTCTCCACTAACCTTCACATGGAGCCACACTTTCAAGCACAATGGACGGTCCTGTGCCTGCATTTTTTTGGGACACTACTACGGAAATATAAGTGTGTGGAGGATTTATCAATTCGAAAATGTCGTAAAGTGCGACTTTTTACATAGATACGCCTCTGACAGTCTTAGCAACATCTCTTCGCTCTGCTGGCACCCAACTTCTGCTCACACAGGCGCTCTATGTGTTGGGGACTCTGCGGGCAGAGTTGCAGTCTTAAGAGTAGACGATCTTGACAAAACCGAGTGCTCAATAGGCAGCGAAACCGTGTTCTACTCAGACACTGATAAGAAAATCGACAAACTCACTGTAATGAATCTGGAAACTCACTCAATACTCGTAGCAGTGAAACAGAGTCATCTCCTACTCTACGCCCTAGACTTAGGTGGGCATTTATGCGACTTCACAGTCCACAATGTGCACAACTACTACATTACAGGCCTTAATCAAGATAATAACGTAATTCAAGTCCTCACTTTCACTGGCCCTTTCAAGCAACTCATCCTCTCGGTGAATGCAAATAAAATTGAAATCACCGAACAGGAAATCGCGGTGAAATCCGAAATATCCGGCTACATCACACATGGGTTTACCGTCTCACACAACCGAGTACTTTATTGCATGGTTTTCGGGCCCTGTCGCCTACAGAATTCTATCAAAGGAAAACAGTTTATTAATTTCCTGCTGTTCCACGATACCAATTTAAATCCCCTGAAGCTCCTCAAAGAGAACAGAAGTGGAAGCCTACGGACGTTTAGAGACTGCTTTGAAGCCCTGAGGCTGATCTGTGTGAAAGAACAACGATTTCCTTGGCTGGGCTTGGATTATAACATAGATTTGGATAAGGAGAGCCTGGTTGAGCTGAAGACTCTTAGACTGTTGGCGAAAATTTCAGAGACGGTTTTTTCAGTGATAAAAAGAGTGGTGTCATATGATATAAAGCCCTTTATTCTATTGCATTACTTAGTAGATACCAAGCTGGTGCTGCAAAGGCTGGCGCAGTTACTAAAAGACTGTGCCGATGGGAAACACCTCACAGTTTTCCAGCTGAGAAGCATGGACGTGCAAGTGTTCTTTTTGAAAGAAGTGGTTAATAACGGCATTTTACTCAAGACTCAAGTAGGAAAGAATTTCATCAGGGAAATTTCGCATATACTGGCCATTGCCAATGATTTGGTATTTCCGGAAGCTGAAGAATGCAAGTTTTGCGGCGAAAAAATCTTAGGAATAACATGTTTACCTCCGCATGCCGACAGTCGATGCGTCTTCACCATGATGCCCATTTTTTTCACTCCAGCCTTCCAATGCCAAATTTGCCAGACCCTTGTGCACAACGAAGCAGACATTCAGATGGCGATTTGTCCATACTGCGACTACCCAATGGATAAAATCAGCATCAGACCATCGATAGAAAGGCGAATTAGTGACATTGAAGCAGATTTTAAAGACAGTTTGGTGGATTCACGCTGTGCTTCTGACTGTATTAGAGACAACAAAGACGTAATAAGTGAATTGTATGCAGATATAGAACACAATGATTTTGCTGTGGTTAGGGTTAGCGACGATGAAGATGACTATAGTGAGAGCGATCTCAAGACGATGTATTTTAAGTTAGCTAATTTGTCAGTAGCTGATGTGGCAAATGCGGATTCATTAGATGTAAATGGTGATACTGACAAAGCTGTGAGTAGATAGATAGATGACAAAGTGGTTAGAATTAATAAAGAAATGGAGGTCTATTAGGAATAATTAAGGTGTTTTCTTTGTTTGAACAGTAGTAAAATAGAGATTAAAACAACCGCGTTTTATTAAATATTTTTAAAACGATAAAAAACAACAAACATTTCTGTCTGAGAAAATGACTCAAACCTGTGTCTTACAGACGTATCGGTTGATAAAATCATGTTTGATTGCCTTAAAAGCTTACCTGAGCGGCCCACATAACAAACTCGTCAGGACTTTACACTAAAACGTTTTTCTTTAAAAACACTAAATATTTCCCAGGGAAATGAGTTAGTGTTATTCTGTAAGCAGTTTGTTGAATTATACTTATTGTTCTCAATATACACACGCTATATTTCATGTCGTTCGATGTTCAAGCGTTTTTGTGATTTATGCTGCTCATTATAATGTTAATATATATTTTTTATTGTAAAAAACAGCGTGCAACTTCTGCGGTTATAAAACTTCTAAAAACTATCGTACCCAAACTCTCTAGAACTCGAAAAAATGTACTAAAAAAGTTCATTAGGTATAATTCCAAAGTACTGAAAATTGCCTAACATGACAAATACACCTTTGTTTCGCGTCTTTTTTTATTTTTATTTAAATTATCACGTATTCATAGAACACTCGGTACCTATATGTAGTTGGAAAACCCTTAAAATTAGATAATTGACTTTTGTGAGGCATTAGTGTTTGTCCATTTGTTGGGACACCCTGTATTGTGTTCGACATAACAATGTTTATAAGTAATAAACTTACCCACTTGAAGCTAAGACGTGTTGAGGTTCGTAACCAGTTGGTTCCCATCCGCTGCTAATTCGTGTGAGAAGCGAATTTACTTAATATGTTTAACACTTTTAGCGCTACACCCGTAATTATCCAGTGGTGGCCAGTCACAAGTGAAAACGTCAGGAAAACCCCCGACTTTTGGTTGAGACTTTTCATTTTTCAGAACTTCCCCGGTGATGAAAATCACGCGAAAACGGAGATTATGAGTTTCGCCTTCGATAAATAATGCGTTTTTAATTGAAAATACGATTTTTACGGGATTTCTGATATTTTTTGTTTCGGAAAGCCGCATGGCACTTCACCTTAAAACAGTCGATAAAAAGCCTGAGTTCATACGGACACTCGAAATAACCTGCGCATTTAGAAAGGGGTTAAAAAGAAAACACTATGATGCGCTTTGTGTGTTGGCGCGGATAGAACATTTATGAACGTGTCAGTTCGGCGTACTATCATTATTTTTGTGCTGGTGTTTTTTGGTGTGTAACAATGAAAAAGTGAAGTTGTCAATCTAATAATAATCAATAAATAGAAATTAATAAATCAGCAATCATCCAATCAATCATCTATAAAAAGCGAAATAAAAAGGCAAGCAGTAATCCTCAGCGCACTAAAGCACAAAGGTGTGCAAAACATATGGTCCTTCGAAGTCGGATATGAGAAGAAATTACACGCAAGGCGAATCCCGTGTAATTTAAACCGGCAAAGATAACTATTGAATCTGGATAGTGAAGACAGGCAAGGCATAAAAGAGACTCAAATCAGGTCAGTGCGTTCCCTTCCTAGCCCAGAATTATCATCTTTCAGTTTCAAGTTTAAACAAATTTTAAAGTTGATCATCAATAAATAATTCCACCTTAAAGAGCCAATCATCTCACTATAATAGCAATGGCGACTGAAGGTGAAATAGAGTGCAAAACACTAAAAAATAATAAAAAAAACTTAAAATCTAA
>NW_026017110.1:47328354-47329384 GCF_020466585.1 Dendroctonus ponderosae | reverse complement strand
GGGCTTCCACCTCTCAAGTGGTTGCTAGGACGTGTGATATCTGTCCAACCTGGGTCGGACGGTATTGTAAGGGCAGCTACAGTCAGAACGGCTACTTCCACCATTCAACGACCTGCAAGGAAGCTGTGCATACTACCTTTGGACATTGAAACCTGAGGCTTTCAAGGCGGGCGGCATGTTGGCGCGGATAGAACATTTATGAACGTGTCAGTTCGGCGTACTATCATTATTTTTGTGCTGGTGTTTTTTGGTGTGTAACAATGAAAAAGTGAAGTTGTCAATCTAATAATAATCAATAAATAGAAATTAATAAATCAGCAATCATCCAATCAATCATCTATAAAAAGCGAAATAAAAAGGCAAGCAGTAATCCTCAGCGCACTAAAGCACAAAGGTGTGCAAAACATTGTGAATGAAGAAACGTGAATTAATACAGAATCTGCAAAATTCCTGCACATTTACCTGATGAGCCAAATAAAAGAAAATGAGAAGAATCTGACTAAAAAGATTTGAGAAAAGCCGTTAAAGAGCTTAAATTTGCCTTTAACTGCACTAACTCCTTAGCTTGCGAACTTGCACAGTAACATTGGGAAATAATCAGACAAAACAGTCAAAAAACGTAATACTGGAGCGAAATTTTTCGCTCAAACCAAGTTGCATAGTGACAAAACACCTTAAATTAGTAGCCTAAAAACCTTTAAAACTAGAAATTTCACTTTTGTCTATTTGTTGGCGCACCATATATTGAATTCTATACAGGGTGTCCCGAAATTAGGTGGCCAAACTGAAACAGTGAAATCTGCTCTGAAAAATAATATTAATTTTTCAAATGAACATGTATCGAAAAATGCTCTCTTACGGAGCTACGCCTTCTTGAAGAGGAGCCCAGTGGTAGGGTTTTTGCTAATTATTTCTTAACGGTTGAACTTGAAAACGTAAGTTTTAGGAACTTTAGTAATTTTGATATGCTGAATTTAGATCTGAAATTAAAACTCAGAATTTCATCATAGACGTATAATTTGGGGGGGGG
>NW_026017110.1:47326665-47328290 GCF_020466585.1 Dendroctonus ponderosae | reverse complement strand
GGGTAGGAGTACAAAAAAAGCTCTAACTTTTTTCTGAGAAATCTGACTAAATGACTTAAAACATATCACTGTTTTATAAAAATATTACCAATATCCCTAAAACTATTGTAAGCATTTTTACTTTTATCGTGTATGAAAACACTAATGAATGTCTTCGTGCGATTTTTTTGGTTATTAAAAAAAGAATAAAGGACAAAACAAATAAAATATTGCACGAATACATACAACACATGATTGAATTTAAAACATATTTTCATATCGGAAGAATGACTCAAAGCAAGGATTGCATCGTTTCCTTTATAAAAGGGTACATGATTTAAGAGCCAACGATTTTCCAGCACGTACAGAATTTTGCTGTTGGATTCTAAGCCACCAACATAATTTTTTATGGTCGGATGAGGATAGTACTCATTTTTGAAGCCTCGAGAATTCGAGAGTTTTTCGAAAGGCAAACTTCCATTATATGTCCTCTTTCAATGTATGGGCAGGTGTGAAAGGGGATATCTGATAGGATCGATTTTTTTCCCAAATAGGTTACATACCCATAATTATTTAAATTTTCTACATCATGATCTACAAGAATTGCTACAGGACATTCCTATAAGCATTCGGTTAGAAACGTTCTTCCGGCATGATGGGGATCCCGCCCACTTTGGCCAACATGTGAGAAATTGGCTATATCAACATTTTTGAAGCAGGTGGATAGGTTGAGGTGGCCCAGTAAACTGGCCAGCTCGATCGCCTGATCTAAATCCTTCGGATTATTATCTGCCTGTGAATACATATGTCCAATATTATTTATGCCACAAAAGTAGATAGCCCAGAAGAGCTTCTAAGGCGGATTTGCGCCGCCGGAAATCAAATAGAACGAACCTCTTTTGAAATTCTCCGTGCCACCCAACATACTAGGAAAAGGTCCAGAGTGTGTCCAGTCAAGAAAATGGAAATTTGTTTCAATACTCTGGTAAATTAGTGTCGATAATAATTTTAACTTTATTGTGATTTATGTTCCTGACTGCGTAAATAAAAATAAACTGCAATAATATTAACTTAAAATATAAAATGTGTATGGAGAGCAGTAATATTTTTAAAGTCATTTAGTTGGGAAATGGTGTGTCTGAGCGAAGTAAATTAAGAGTACCTTTTCTTCGTAAAATACTTCAGATTTTCACAATTTGCAGAAAAAAGGTTGATTTACAGTCTCAGAAAAAAGTTAGAGCTTTTTTAACCTCTACCCCCCCAAATGATACGTCCATGATATACAGGGTTGCTCATTAGTGCGTCAAAGTGCGATATCTCAGTAAATATGAAGTTTACAAGAAAATTCGTCCAACGAAAGTTTTTCACGTTTAAAAGGTCCACATTCTAAAATTACTTTCCAATATACAGGGTGCATCATAAACGTGTGGTAGTTACCAACTCTGGTTTTTTAAATGAAACCCCCCCTTTTTTTTGTTATTTTCAGATTGGCCGTTCAATTTTAATTTATGTTTGTTTCAACCGTTTTACCTGAAAAATTTACGATTTCCAAGTTATTCGTAAAAATGTGAAAGTTTTGACAGCTACTGGGTTCCACAGAAATCGATGCTGTACACTACCCGCTGCGAATTTTGGAAAACAGTTTT
>NW_026017110.1:47306871-47325666 GCF_020466585.1 Dendroctonus ponderosae | reverse complement strand
CGTAGATCATGATGTTCTGTTAGAATCGCTGAAAACTGTTTTCCAAAATTCGCAGCGGGTAGTGTACAGCTTCGATTTCTGTGGAACCCAGTAGCTGTCAAAACTTTCACATTTTTACGAATAACTCGGAAATCGTAAATTTTTCAGGTAAAACGTTTGACACAAACTTAACTTAAATTTTGACGACAAATCTGAAAATGAATGAAAAAAGGGGCGGTTCCATTTAAAAAACCAAAGTTGGTAACTACCACACGTTTATGATACACCCCGTATATTAGAAAGTAATTTTAAAATGTGGACCTTTTAAACATGAAAAACTTTCGTAGGACGTATTTTCTTGTAAAGTTCATATTTACTGAGATATCGCACTTTGACGCACTAATGAGCAACCCTGTATATAGTTCCAAAAATTTACGTTTTGAAGTTCAACCGTTTAGAAATAATTTGCAAAAAAACCTACTACTGGGCCCCTCGTCAAGAAGGCGTAGCTCCGTTAGGGAGCATTTTTCAATACATGTTCATTTGAAAAATTAATGTTATTTTTGAGAGCAGATTTCACTGTTTCAGTTTAACCACCTAATTTCGGGACACCCTGTATACCAATGTTTATAAGTTGCAAACTTACCCAGCTGAACTTAGACGTCTCGACGTTCAAAACTAGTTATTTCCCATCCGCTGCGAGAAGCGAATTTACTAAATATGTTCAACACTTTTAGCGCTAGACTCGTAATTTCCCTGAGGTGGTCAGAAAAACCCCCAACTTTTAGTCCAGATTTTTCATTTTCCAGAACTTTCCCTGTGATGAAAATTACGTGAAAACGGAGCTTACGAGTTTCCCCTTCGATAAATAACGCGTTTTTAATTGAATTGTTTTTGTTTCGGAACGCCGCATGACACTTCACCTTAAAACAGTCGATAAAAAGCCGGAGTTCATGTCGGCATTCGCAATAAACTACGCATTTAGGAAAGGGTTAAAAGCAAAACACTGTCATGCGCTTTGTGGATGTAAATCGAGATTTTTAACTGCTTCTAAAATTTTTCAATAGTTAATTCGAGATTTTTGACCACTTCTACAGAAAAAACTGGTAACAAAATATTACCAAAACACTAGAGCCAACATTTTCTCAGAAAACATGTTGAATTCAAGAAGTGCCTTTCATTCGTAGCCCTTTCTCTCAACTTCGACTCAATAAGTGTCGACATTTGAATAGTTGACATAGACAATATAACACTGCTAAAATATTATCAAAACCCTTTAATGAATTAAGCAAAAAAAATAAATCTAATAACGCAAGTGGAAATTACAAAAACCAAGTAATAAACCGTCTAAACTCTAAAACATCAGACTGTGACCAAAAGTATTTCGCTCCGAAAGCACTCCTGTGGTGCCTTGGCTTTGATTTAACGTATCTAGAAAATAGCATTAATGCATTTTTGCTGCTGAAAACACAGGTTTTCCTTTAGCCCTAATGTAGCTTTATCACATCAATACACTTATATAGAAATTACTTTTTTCTCAATCTCTTTGATTTTTGATTCGAGCCAGCTGTAATGGACTTTCTGGCTTTGGTTGTGTACTTCGCCTCTAAGGCTGCGAAGAAACTACCGAATGATTCCGCTCTTGCCTTGCGGTTTGCATCCAGTTCCTTTTGCAAATCCTCAACTTAAACACCCAGTCAGTGACAATTCATCGGATTAAAAAGTAACTTACAGTTCTTTGACACTTCTTCAGCTTCCTTTGCCCACTTGCGATGTCTCCTGCATTTCTTCGCTTTGCTCTCATTGAAGAAGCAGTCGAACTCCTCTACTTCCCCATTACCTACCATTTCCCTCACAATGTTTATGATTCTGGGCTCGGAGTCGCAGTTGCTGAAGGCCACCAATTCCAGTATAATATTCATATCGCCTAAAACCAAGGAATTCCAACCATTTGGACCTGCTGGATCAGTTAAGCTATTGTTTATTGCGTACCTTTCCCAGACTCGTATGCCCGCTTGATGTCCTTTCTTTCAGCTTCTGATCCAATATACTCCTTCTCATATTTCTGTATATCGGCCAGCTCGATTTTCTTGAACATGGAGGTCCAGTATTCCGACCAATTGAACGTGGAGTATGATTCGTCATCGAAGTCCCCACAGTCATTGTAAACCTTCCTCTTCTCCTTATCCTGAAGAATCGAATGGATTCTGCCAAGCACCTTGAACTTTTCTGTGCAAATTTCCTTCTGATTCTCATCCACTCGGTCGGGATGTACCAGGAGGGACATCTTATGGTAGGCCTTCTTTACTGCAACAATCAGTAATTGTGAATTTCATTTGAAGCAACTGAGCTTTTTGACTTACTCTCCTTTCCAGTGGCATTTTCGTCTATTCCGAGTACTTCATAGAAATTCGACGTTCCAAAGTACTGGAAGCACTTTTCCTTAAAGTTACTCATGGTACATGTAGTTAAAAAACTGAAAATTTCCTGAAATTTGCTTCTTGTAACCGCCAAATAAATAATTGTGACCGATGATCGACGTCTGTCATTAGAGTCAGTAGATCTTACGGGTTTGCCAAGATTTGTTAAGCAGATGAAAAACACTTTATTTGCCATATTAAATATATAATCTGCCAACACTTACAATTTTTTAGATATTAAAAATTTGCCCACATGGATCAGTTTCAAGATAATTAATGGATTTCACTTGCCCAAATTAATACCAAATTAGACCAATTGAAGTAAAAGATTTAAGAGTTTCTAATAAAATATTCCAAGTCTGGCAACGGCCGGCGATCGTATGCAAATTATTGACATCGCTGACAGAAGCATGCCCAAAATTGAGGTTATAGTAAATATTTACAAATAAAGCGCTATTCTGGTTTTTTGCTATCTAATCAGTGTTTTCGATAAAACAAACCTCTTACGTAACGTTATCCGTTAACTTTTCCTTCTGGCTGTAGCTGTGCGCATTAGGGAGACGATGAGCTTTAAAATGCATACTGGTGACCTGATCCCCCTTTTGGGTTGTAAGTATCAATTAATTATGCACCCGGATGGCCAACAGTGTTTTCTTGAGAGAAAAACATGCATTCTTAAAGGTGCAAACGTTCTTGTGGAATGACCAATGATTAAACCATTCAATTATTTCCCGCGTAGTAAAGGCCCCTGAAAACTTTAACGCCAATGCATCTAACAGAATAACGTGGTTTAGCAATAATCTCCCGATTCCAGACGGAACCTACATGATAGATGGATACGAAAACACTCTAAAAATCCTGGATCAGGCCTTAGCAGTGGGCTACCGACTATTTGGTAATACGTTCATCAAAGCCAAGAGTAAAATCGCGAAAACTAGCCCAAAGATTTCCAGACACAGCCAAAATGTACCACAATGAGTCCGAAATAGGCAGAGCCCTGAAACAGCTGCTTCCCAAGCACAACCTTCAAAGAAAGGACGTTTTCATCACTACCAAGCTTTGTAAGTGAAAAAAAGCGATTAGGAGTGTTTAGTATTAATAAATTTGCGTCAGTGCCAAGCGATCATGGCGCAAAAGCCTACCAGGCAATCAAAGAGTCACTTGCGAAACTGGATTGTGACTATATCGATCTGTACTTGATCCATTGGCCGGGAACTTACGGGGGCAGTTCGTCCAAACAGCCCCAAACCCGAGCTGAAAGTTGGAGGCAATTGATCAAGGCTCAGAAAGAGGGGCTGGTTAAGAACATCGGCGTTTCCAACTACACAGTGCGGCATCTGAATGAGTTATCCACTGTGTGTGAAGGCGTTTTACCTGCAGTGAATCAAGTACTTAACAGGCAATGATAATAATAAAAAAATTGAGGGAATTCTAAACGTTCCGCAGATTGAATGGCATCCATACTATCACCCCTTTGATGTATTGGAGTTTTGCAAAGCAAATGGAATTCTCGTGCAGGCCTACATGCCTTTGGGCTCGGGAAGTCGCAATTTACTCAACGATCCAGAAGTGAGAAAGGTGGCAGAGCAACTGGGGAAAACAAACGGCCAAGTGAGCAAACAGGGTTTTTGAATTTTATGGATTGCAAAATGGGGAAATGCAAACATTTTTGGGTTTACCAACCTTTGCAGCAACATTCGCCCCCCCCCCCCNNNCTTTCGGCTTCAAATAATCGCACAAAATCCACATTTCTTCCTAAGGTGATCCTGAAATGGTCGCTACAACAAGGAGTAGGAGTGATACCGAAGGCGGCCAGCAAGTTGCACATGGAGGAGAATTCCCAGCTGGATTTCACGCTACCTGAAGAAGCCATGAAGACACTGAGCAATTTGAAGAAACACGTAAAATACGACTGGGATCCAGAGGGAGTGAATTGAAAGGGACAAATCAGACACTAAAATCGCAAATCTGAACGTCTATTGGTAATAAAATAAAAAATGTACACGTAAGCTATAATTTGTACATACATATATAAATATATAAAAATGAGCAAAAGCCGTAGTACAGAAATTAAAAAAAAAAGTAAGTAAAGTAAGCGAAAATAACCGCAAAGTAATACTAGATCTACCAATAACAGTTTTAGATTAATTACAACGACGATCTTTGGCAAAACGACATTATATAACGGACAGTTTGCTAGGTTTCCTTATACAGACAGCATTTTGTGTAGATTTCTAATCAGATCTGAAGAGATTACAAGTGGATCAGTCAAATTTACTCAACTAGGGGGTGGGAAAACATTGCGCAGAGAACCAGTCACCAAAAGCTTTAATCTCATTGACAAAATCGTCCGGTTTAATTCGCACATGTAAAATGCTTTTGAGCGCAGCTTCGCATTCAAATAAGCTCCTCGTGTATATCTTCAAGTGCCTTCTATTGGGACCCATCGATCGGTGCTTCTATTCTACGTGTTTTTGTTTGTCACTGCTGATTTCCTATGTAAAAGTTCAACAACAATCATTAACTTGACCGAGCATTTTCGGGTATTTGGGAAGAATTTTATAGTGAATTTGGACTAATCTAGGCATGCTGTTAGCGGAAGCAGTTGCCAAACCATGCTTGCGGCAGTTGCTTGGGTGGTTTCATTTCATTCATTCAATACATTATCTTATTTTCTAAGAAACAGACTGCGTACTTACATTCATTTGTTTCAAATTGGCTGGATCCAAGCTAGGTTCTATATCTATGTATGTAAGGAGCGCAAAGTTTTAACTGGACAAAGTGCACTTTTTACTGCTGGCAATCCGTGAAGATGGAAACATGTTTCCAGCTTAAAGTGGTGAACAAAAGTGAACAGTGAAAATAAAACAATGTATTTTCGAATGAAGCAAATAACCGTAAGGGATTAGTAGATCAAGCAATGAATAAATTAAGGTGAACGGAATGAATAGAAAAGAATTAGACGAACCTTGAGGAAGTTTTAGAGCGTTCGGCAGGGCAGTAAGTAATATGCACAATAGTAAAACTACACCTACAAAAATAAAAGGATTCATGTAATTAAAATTTTATTTTACACCTTAACAAATGTCATAATATTTTATTTCGAAATGAAAAGAAACGTTTTGAGTGGTGGTGAAGCGTTAAGGCGTGATTTCTCTAAAAAATTACGACTTAACGAAGCCACCGCTACACTCATTACAGTATCTATATAGCACAGATTTCTTTAGCTAAGGGTTCAATAATTTACACATCTGTTCGTACACTTATTACGGGTTAATTTTCCTTATATATTCTATGTAGTAGTAGTAGTAGTAGCATATACTCTCTATAAAACACTAATTTGACATTGTGGTACATTGTTCTTAAATCAAGGCAACCGACACAGTAGCCAATTTTAATAAATATGTCGCTGATAACAAGTAATTGTAATTCGGTTCGATCGAGAGCCAGCAACATTGCACTCAGTAACAAAGATGCGCTCCGATGTCCATGTAGTTCAGGATTTGGCCAGTCTGAGCCTCTCTTGTCCGCTTGCTAGATGCAAAATTCACATTTTTCAACACACATTTCCTTTGGGTGCAACAAACCTGCCAACCAAAGTCCCCTGTATATCCATGTGTATGTGTGTGCATGTGAAAATCTGTTTTACGGTATTGTATGTACATTCTAGCATTCAGTGTGTACACTACGTTAAACTGTGCAATGCCGCAAGCTCCCAACCTGAGAAACTGGCCGATTCCCTAAGGAAACTTTGGGGGTCAGATCTAACCATTTCCTCAATAATATACATTTAGTGTTCGAAAAAGTCGTTAAAGTAGACACTGATTCATTTATGGGGAGCTAGGAAACACTGGCTGCTGTTTTTTAGGGCGAATATACAGGGCGATGGTCTTATGAGGAAATTCAACTAGTTGTTTATATTGAAGGCTCTTGAACGCAAATCTGGCCATTCTTATCGACAAA
This sequence comes from Dendroctonus ponderosae, assembly GCF_020466585.1. Lineage (NCBI taxonomy): Eukaryota > Metazoa > Arthropoda > Insecta > Coleoptera > Curculionidae > Dendroctonus > Dendroctonus ponderosae. Next base: position 47,319,304 of record NW_026017110.1, on the reverse strand, counting down.
AAACGTTTAAAATGCATTTTTTTTAACAGAAATCAAGACGAATGTTGTCCGATTAACGCCGCTGTTTTTTTGCGTCTTGCTAATAACTCGTTTCCTAATCCGCGCTCTTGATTGACAAAAACAGTAGCACCTTGGAATTATTTGTTAAAATAATACATAATAAATGTATATTATTTTATACCATGAGCGGATTTAGCGTTCTTTGGAATGATCCTAATTAATTTAATTAATTGAAACATGAATTAATTTAATTTCTTTAATAGAAGCCGATTACATGACCGAATTTTTAATAAGAGGCGCTTATTGAGTTTTTAATTTTCGCTAAAAAAGGTCACAAAACCGTCAAGTATTTACATAATTACTTTTTCACTCGCTAAACTTGATTTTGTTACGTAAATAAGCAGGAACATTCCTGCCCAGTGTGTTTCAGGTTGTTTATTGCGGGCAAATAACTAGAACGGTCGGTTTTCGAAAAACTAAGCAAAACTTCTAGTTTGCGGGGATAATTTACTTATTTACGGAATTTTGTTGTTTAACCCCGCCTTAAAGCCGCAGTTTATTCCGAACGTCCGTATAAACTCAGTGTTTTTATCGGGCGTTTTAACGTAATGTCGTGTGGCGGCGCGGAACAAAAACCATCGAAAATCCCAGATTCTTTTAAATTTTCAATTGGCCGTTTTTTAACGTTTTCCTTGGGACTACCACATTTTGACTTTGAAGCAGTGTTGGAAACTCCTGTTGTTGCTCCATTCAAGAATCGTCAGCAGACAAAAACGCACGGAACAAGAACGTCAAGACGTCTTACCTTCAAGTGGTAAGTTTGCAACTTTCAAAAATTTATATTTCGGAAACAATACCGGGTTTCCAAACAAATGGACGAAAGTCAAATTTCTAGTTCTACGGGGTTTCCGACTAAATATACAAGGGTGTTTCATGAGCATGTGCCAAATTTTCGTGGCCGTGTAGGGCAGGAGAAATCGTATAATGTTTCACAATAAAAACAACTTGCAATAAAATTGATGTTTACCACAAAAAAAAACTTATAAACATGCTTTTCCATCAAGTATTCTTCATTAATCCTTCTTACTCGAGCCCAGTTGCGGATGTTAAAAAAATGTAAAACACAAAAAGTATCTAAATTCAACATTTTGCACATAAAAGGTAGCGCAGACCCGAGAAAAACATCACCCTGCATATTTTCACAACCATTTTTCATGAGTACCGCTAACATTAACCCGTAGGCGAAATTTGAGGGCAATGTCTGAAAAAATGCAAAACTCACAAAGAAACCCCCACACAAAAAGTGGATCTTTCACATTCAGTAGCTTGGCAAAAACGCGTCAATTTTTTAATGGCAATTCTTTGCCCTAAACTCCCTCATGTCCATGAACAGAACTGTCCTGTATAGAAAGAACGAAATATCAGGAAACACTTCCAATCTACAGTCTAAACCAAATATGTTCTAGTATTTCCTAGCTCCATTTACTCAAAGTAGCTACCTAAAGAGATATAGAACGGGCAAACCTATCTCTACCAGAAGTAGTTAAGAAAAATAAATATCTACAAATATCCCATTTTTTCATAAGATACATGTTACTTCTCCTTGGACCTTTTTCACCGTCCAATCAGGGAAAATTCAACCAATCGAAAGTGCCACTTTGCGTCTTAGTTTTCACACATGAAACTCACGAGCCCAAATTACTTTCGACTGCGTTTTTTGTTTTGTTATTAATTATTGTTCACAGCCCCTAAAACTACCGGCCAACATCGATTAACATCCGCGACGCTCAAAATTCAAAAGGAATAAAAAAAATCGCGCTAATTTAACGTACCAAACTCAACAAACCGCTGATATTTACAGGGTGTTAAAAAACACAACTAGAATAGTAAATTGTTTAGCTATTGTCGTTTTAGTGCTTAGCCTGCAGTAGAGCAGCACTAGCGGGTTAGCGCTCTCACACAAAAGTTAACAACACGAACAAACACTAAGCAGATCCGCCTTTATTTTCCAAAACGATAATTTTTTATTAAAAAATCGCGTAAACAATGCACGTTCTTTGAGAGTATGAACTCACTAGCAAAAGGATCAAAGGACACACTAGAGGAGCTGCCCACATTGGGTCAAAGCCCCTTTATAAATGCAAAAAGGAATAATAATAAATAAAAAAATAAATAAAGTCGGGAACAGTTTGCACGATTAACCAACTACGCGGTAATAAAAAATAAGAGTCAACCTCAAAAAAATCAACTGAAAGCAAGCGAGCGATACGGTAAAAAAAGGGCGCGCAGTGTGAATCTAAAGAAAAAATTAGAGTACCACACCAGGCCAAAGAAGCTACACCCAAAACCCTCCAGCACCACACCCAAATACCAAACTACGTCAATCTAGTTCGCCGCTTCCGCTGTAGATGGCCTGTCTGTAGCTGTACCTGTTTGTTACCGGAGACGCTCTCCGCTCGGGAATAGGAGGCGGCACCAGTCCGGCGCATGTCGTTTCCATCACAGTTACATGGCCTTGAGGCGACGTTGCTGATTCGTCCACCTCGCCTATACTGTTTTGCGCCAATCGCACCGCAGGCGCCGTCTCTATAATGGGCGGAGTCAGCGAGACTGGCGCTCTTGATCGCAACATGTAGGAGTAGGTTCTATATCGTTTCACCTAAACAAACCCAACTTAAGCCGCCAACCATCTTTAAAAATGGGAATTTTACCTCAAAAGTCAAATACACCTCCTTCTCCTTGTAGTTCTGTATAACCAGCGATTTTGCCCCTTTATCCGGCGGGGATTTCCGATGCTCATCCAGCATGGCTTCCAGTCTTCCTACTCTCTCGTCGTGGTCTTCTAGCTGCTCGCGCTTGAAATTAATTTCAAGGTAACAACCGAGAAAGAGGATGAAGAAAGTTGAGTTACCAAATGCAGCTTGGTGTGACTGCAGGGCAAAAGCGGCCTCTGGAACTTCTTCTGCGAACCAACAGCCGCCTCTAGGGGCGGAGCCGAAAAACTCGCCGCCACAAAGTTGATAGTGTCTATCCACGATTGCAGCTCTTTCGAGTCGCTATTGCAGGAAAAGAGGTTTGATTGGATAAAGTTTATTTGGATTAAATTGGTGTGTTGAAGATTCCTTCCTTCCGCTTGAGTGAGCGATTGAAGGCTTTTTTCGACCACCAAAAGGATTCCGCACATTAGCCCAAAGTAACTGATCAAACATTATTCTTTGGTGAAGATGTTCGCATCCGTATATCGAAATTAAAGGTTTTTTTTTAAAGCGGCTAAGCGGACAATAGTTTTTGGAATCAGGAAAAATCCACACATCCCGCAGAGGGCAGTGAATTTTTCCTGTTTCCAAATACTATTGTCCGCTTAGGCGCTAAAAAACACTTAATTATTCTTGAGGTTTGGAACCTTCGACAAATCGCAATGAAATATCCGACTTTTACTGCGTTGTCGAAACTCTATTTTCCACCTGATCTTTGGAAGATAAAAACTTACCTGGTTTGAAAAAGATACTCCGCCTGGTCGGCGGTCTGCAACCGGAACACGTACTGTTTCTTCGTATAGTCCTGTGCCTTGGTGGCCAAAGCATGGTGTATCCGGATGGCGTTGTGTAGATTGTCGCCGCCCATCTGGTTCTTCCGAAACCCGTTCTCGTCCTTGTGCAGGTACAGCACCAGATCCCTGAGCGTGCAGTAGAACATCTTCCAGCTACGCTTGTGAAAGGGCGCTAGAAAAACGCAGCAAAGGCCTTCGAAATAGGACTATTGAATGTCTACATGCTTTGCAAAGTCTAGAGCGCTAGTTTGCCTACAGCATTTCGGTGCGGAGATCGGTGTCCCGTTCGGTTAAACAAATGAAAAAATACCCTGAACCGTCTGAGGAAATTTTGTTAGAAGTTAGTGAAAGCTTTACACCGGGTGAAGGTGTGGAAAGGTACTCTTGCATCTTCTAATGTAGAATAGCGGTAAAAAGCATTCTACATCAATCAGGTTCAAGAGCAATGAACTCGTTGCTGAGCGTTAGTATGTTAGTTGCAAAACTAAATACTCACTTCGTTTGGCGTTCGACTCGTAGCAGCATTTGCGCATCACGTAGCCCTTTTTATACTCTACGGCATTCGATGAATTCGGCACGTCCAAAAACGGGTTACCACTAAGATTCATGTCATTCCGAAGATAAGCCTGCCCAGCCTCCTCTTGGTCAGTATCTCTGGAAAATTGCATCTTTAATTGCGGACGAAAACTGCCTTGGGAAACTTACAAAGCCCACTCTAACGGATGATTCTTGATGGCATGGTACAGATGTTTGAGTATTTCCCTTGGGAAGTTCTCGCCCTCGTTCAGATCGGTCAGATTCTCGATGAATTCGTTGCAAGTCATTTTGCGACCGACGTTTTGCGTGTGTAGGTCAGTATTCAGCAGCATTATGGCACATGTTAAAGTGTGCACAGCGTCTGGAATGGATATTCCTTGAAATAGTGGCTGGAACTGCTTATCAAGCTCATTTACCTTGGGAATTGAACGATCCAGGATTGCAGTCCAGATATCTTTTGGAGAAATGAACCAAAACCCTTTCGCGCTCTTGCGTCTCGCCGGTCAGAGAGAATTGTTTAAGGAACTTTCTTAGTGCTAAATCTAATGTATCGCTTTCGAAGTTGAAATACTTTAAGTATTCTTCTGCCACAGCCCTACTGAAGTCATTGCTGCAAAAAAACATATATAGTTTGTCTCAGACATTAATTGGGAGCAAAAATGATTTCTATCGATCCGCGATTCACGAATGAAATTGGCCAAAAAAAACTTGCAATGTATGACGGTCATATCGATAACTGTACAAACGTTAAGGTGCGTTCAAGCCTGACGAGCCGAGCCTCAGCCCAGCTTGAGCCGCGGCAATTCCTTTGATGTTTCGTCAAGATCGACAGAAAATAGATCGCTCCGAGCTTCCCTCGAGCATCAGGTTGCTCGATACTCGGTACAAATTTGACAAACTTGCCGCGGCTCAGGCTCGGCTCGCCAGGTCTGGATCCAACTTCAGAATTAATCCGAGAACAAACTCGCTGCGAGTGTTTACGTTCAGTATTTTCGATGCGGCAGAGAGAAATTCAAAAGTTTAGCAGTTAGGGGCACCTAGAACCTCTAATAGAAAAAAACACTTTTTTGATCAAAAGTGCTCAAAGTGCGCAGTTTTTCACCGATTTGCAGGGTTCAAATCTTAAAAAAAGCCGGAAGATTTTGGGCTTTGCAATCTATTAGAAAAGTCTTGCAAATTTTTGAAGATAACAAAGGCGCATTAATTGGGAGATCGCAAAAATGCAAAAGGCAAGCATTCTTTCTTTATCTTAATGCAAGATATGGAAGATCGGGAAGATTTTCAGCTTTCAAATGTATGTATTTTGAAGAACGCCACAGTTATCGAAGACAACGGAATCATAGGGAAATTAATCTGCAGGATGTAAAAATGCAAACCCAATAGCGCATTGTCTCAAATATCTTTTGATTTAATGCCGATTACAATTATTCAAAAAATAGAAGATTGGCAAGATTTTTAGCTTTTAAATCTACTTTAAAGAACGAGGCCAAAACGCGCAAGAAACAACGGACTCATCAGAGCATTAGTCCGGAACACGAAGAAACGTTCAGCTTATAGCGCTTTTGTTTCCACTTCTTTTATTTACCGCCGATTTGAAAATTTGAGAATTTGCACGATCTAGAAAATTCTGAGCTTTAAAATATATTTTGAAAAAGGCGACTACTTTAAAACAACGGAATTAATCAAGAAAACCAACAAATGCAAACTTCTAAGCGCTCTTTCTTTACTATCTCTCTAAATTTTTCGCCGATATGAAAAAATCCGAAAATTGAAGATCGGGAAGATATTGAGCTTTTAGAAGTATTTTAAAACATGCGTTAACTTTTGAAGACAAGAAAACCATAGACAAATTAACCAGGAAAACGAATTTGAATGAAAACGCGCTTTCCTTCAAATCTCTCTCAATTTCCGACGATTTAGAAGATTCAGAAAATGCGAGTTTGAGAATTTAAATGCATGTGGAAGCACGTGACTATTTTACAAAATAACCAAATCATAAGCGCATTAATCAGGAAAGTATTTAAATGCAAAACACAAAGCGCTCTTTCTGTTAGATGTTTCTTAATTCGTACCCGATTTGGAAAATTGGAAATTCAACAGATGGGGAAGATTTTGAGCTTTAAGAGCCGTTTCACACGGGCCACTCTGCAGCCCTTCTCAATGGCGCTGCTGAAAAGCGCGTTTTGAAGGTACATTGATTTATATGGAGCTATTCACACGCGCGACCAAGGCCGGACCACCGATTTAGCAGCGCTTCCGGGGCGTTAAGTGGTTGACTACCGCCGAGAAACGCGTCAAAAAGAAGCGCCACTGATAGCGATACACTGGTTCAAATGCTGACGTTCACGCGAGCCACTTCAGTCTGTTCAGGTTAACGTACGCTTTTCAGCAGTGCCACTAAGAAGCGCTGCAGAGTGGCTCGTGTGAATAGGCTCTTAAATGTACTTTAAAGAACGCGGCTATTTTAAAAAATATCACAATCATGGGCACTTTAATCAAGTCAGAAAATAGAAAACCAGGAAGATATTGAGCTTTCAGATGGATTCAAAAAAATGCGCCAACTTTCGACGGAACCAGAGGCAAATTAATTAGAAAAAAGTATTTGTAGAAAAACGCGTTTACATTTTTCTTAATTTAACGCCGATTTAGAAAATGAGTCAGAAGAATTTGAGCATTTAAATGTATTTTGAATAGCGCGACTATTAAAAAAATAAGGGTCTCATAAGAGCATTAATCAGGCAAATCGATAAATGAATAACCCAAAGCGCTCTCGTTCCATCTTTGCTTAATTCACTGCCGATTCAAAAGATTCAGAATACGAAAGATCGGGAAGATTTCGAGGTTTTAAGCGTTTTTTAAAGAACGCGGCAACTTTCCAAAGCGACAGAACCAAATGTGAATTAACCAGGAGAACTCGAAGGCATCAAACTCGAAGCACTCGTTCTTTCATTTCAATTTTATGTTAATTTACCGCCAATTTGATATATTCAGAAAATGGAAGATCGGGAAAATTTTGAGTCTTCAAGGTATTTTGAAGAAGGCAGCAATTCAAAGACAACGGAACCAAATTTCCAACTAATCTGAGGAACGTAAAAATGCAAAAATTAAAGAAATCTTTTATTCAGACCTCTCTAAATTTACTGCCGAATTAAATTATTCGGGAAATGAAAGAACCGGAAGATTTTGAGCTTTAAAAAGTATTTGGAAAATTGCACCAATGTTGAGCTTTTAAATGTACTTTGAAGAATGTGGCAATGTTTGAAGACAACCGATCCAGCTTCGATAAGAGAACAGATCACCTCTGGCTAAATTGTCCGTAAAGGAACAGAGCCATTAAAAAAACATTCACTTTATTACACCTGCAAATAGCTAAGAAAGCGAGGGAAGAAAATCTGGTTGGTTTTAACGCAAAAGCAGTAGTGTTTGTTGAAGAAAGAGTTCAGTAACAAATCAAGACGACCCCGAAGAACTTGTGCAAGTTCAGAATGAAACATCGAAGGAACCTATACAAAACAATGACGAGGACGCGACTTCTATACTTCTTCCTGCGGTTGAGTTAAAGAACTACTTCGCTAAGGTTTTCGTGGCATTGAGAGAATTTACGTACTTTTTACTAAGATGCCTTGAAACATCGGATTTCTTGAACCCATCCAAACTGTACAATCGCTTAGCTAATCTAATGGCCGAAGGCATGTCGACTGCTTTCGGTGAGTAATGGAAACTATGCAGGCTCTCAACGTCGCTTTCGTCTTCCGACGACAACGGCGACGATTTCGTCTCGTCCTCCCTGCTTTCGTCCTCGTTGTTTTCCTGCAACAAACGCACGCGGTTTCCCGGAACGACTTGGAAGATTTGATGCAAACTACCTGGAGCACTTGCTCGATTGAGTATCCCACTGCCTCGCCGTTCCCGTGCGATCGTTTTTCTTGTGGGCCTCGCACCTGGATGACAATCTTGTGATCACCTTGAGCGCAAGATTCTCCAAGACTCCTTGGGTTCCCTCGTCGCTTTCCTGGCTCTGGACCCAACAATGTGCTGTCGCTGTCGCTGTGATCGCTGATTTCCATGACACAATCCCGGATGTCCACGCTGTCATCATCGTGGTAATCCGGACTCGATATGTTGGAAATAGCTGGAAAACACACCATTTATTTTCTGGAAATTTTTAAACGGTCTTCAAAGGAAACCCACTGAAAAAGGCGCGATTGCGTTCAAACGGCTGATTGTTAAAACGACGGGTTACCAACATCGTTCACTCAAATCATTCGTGATTTAATTGATGAGTTCCAAACAAACCGCAGCACTCACAAATTCATTATTCTATAGTCGAAACCATTGCGCATTATCTCCACAACAATTAATACATATTGATAAAACATAATTAAATCAACACCACTTTATCGCCCAGTGGGTGATAGATAATAGCAATTTTTATAGGGGAACCTTGAAAAGTGTCGCCCAGCATTTAAAGTAGAACTATTCGATCTTAGTGCAGCGACTTACTAGGAAGAACCCCCATGCCGATTAGGCTTTCAAAGGGAACTGAAATGATTGACTTGAAAATTACCTTCTGAAACGCTAAAATCGAACGTTTGCTGTTGATGAGGCCCATTGGTCAACGCGTAAGGAACACGCCGAGATCCAGACTGGCTCGACATCACTGAGGAAGACACCGATGTGGGAGAATTGGGAGAACCAGTATGTAACGGGCTGCTGGATGCGGAAGTGTTACTATGTGAGGAACTGCTGCCATTGGACAGTGTGTGTCCCAGCTTGTGCAGTTCGGATATCGGAGCGTTGTAGGTCCAGACGATCCTAAAAGCACGCGGTTTAAATGGTTTTTTTCTCAGTTTCACACCAGTGTTTGTTCAAACAAGGACTAACCTATCGCTATCGCTATTGGCCGAATCGGGCCGAGTATCCAGCAGGGTATTAAGAGAGCTAGCGACATCTTCGTCTGCTTCTGAGTTGGCCGTGCTCACGGCCCCGCCCAGATTGTTCTGGATCTGAAGCTGATCCTCACTTCGGCTGGTTCGCACGAAGTTCTTGGTCGCATATGGATCTTGCGGTGAATGCTAAACAAATAATCAACAGTTGTACACGAGGCAACTTTATTACTACTATCACGACTAACACAAGCGTAAATAGATTTTGCTGATTTGCTTTTTTCAATTCTATTATGCAGTTCTCTTTAGTAACTTATGATTTTTTTCAGGATATGTGCTTTATTGCCTGTCTGTTTTATTTTGAACTTTCAAAAAGTCTTCATCAACAGCTTCGTTACGTTTGGTGGCATCCTTGATTCGATGTTTCTTCAGTACATGCTGTTACCTCCTTATCTGTTTTCGGTTCGAAACCAAATAGATTTTCTTCGAACGATTTCATAGTTAATTATAAGCGAAACGAACCATTAGGGGACTCATATTTGCTGTTGAAAGTTGAAAAAAATAAGGATTTCTTCCGATTTTTCTAAAACTTGCGGCATCTCTAGATTCAAGTATCTTCTAAAAGTCGTGAACAATTCAACTAGTTGTTTTCTTTAATTTGGGAGATGCGATTATTTTAACGCGAGAGCGCATTTGGATAGAAGAGTCCTTTAGAAATCAGCATTTGATAAGCTGGAAAATAGATTTTTCAACAAATTTTATGAAACTCAAGATATTTCGAATATGTCTCGGAATTGTCACCTAAATATGGTGAAATTTAAAATTTTCTGTCTGCGTTAGTTTGAGTCAGACGGTTTTTCAAGAAGAGAGCGCAGTTGGCTGAATGAGTCCATTATGAGACCGACTTTCGCTAAGCTGAAAAACATCAGACTATTCAACGATTTCTATTAAACTTTTACGACCTTTAGAGTAAACTGTCTTCTAAAGATTGTAGTAGATAACTTGTTACTTGCATTAATTTGGGAGATGTAAAATTTTTAAAGCGATAGCGCAGTTAAGTAATAGTCCATTATCAGACCGATATTTCCTAAGCTGGAAAAAAAATTGCTTACCCAAATATTTTTTTTAAACTTTCAACATATGCAGAGTCATTTATCTTCTAAATATTGTGAAAAGTTCAAATTCCTGTCTACTTTAGTTTGAGTGAGACTATTTTTTAAAGGAGCGTCAATTATGAGACCATAATTCTACAAATTCTATTAATTCTACTTGAAAAAAATTTGATTTTCAAAAGATTATTATGAAACTCTTAAGATCTTTAGAGTAAACTGCCTTCTGAAGATCGTGAAAATTTTAACTAATTGTTTATTTGAATTTAGGAGAAACCAATTTTTTCAAGAGAGAGCGCAGTCGGCTGAACTACTTCAGTATGTGACCGACATTCGCTAAGTTAAAAAAGATTAGAAGTTTTAAACGATTTCTATTAAACTTTTAAAATATTTAGACTAAACTGTCTACTAAAGATTGCGAAAATTTGAAATCGATGTTTGCTTTAATTTGGGAGAAACGAATTTCTTCAAGCCAGAGCGCGGTTGACTAAATGTGTGACCGATTTTCGTTACGCTGGAAAAATCAGAATTTTTAACGATTTGCAATAAATCTTTAAGATCTTTTGAGTAAACTGTCTTCTAAAGATCGCGAAAATTTCAACTTGTTGATTGCTTTAATTCGGGAAATGCGAATTTTTCAAAGCGAGAACGTAGTTGAGTAAAAGACATCATTATGAAACCTGCGAATTGTTCAGTTTTGAACTTCATTCATTTGAACATCAGTGTCGTGCCCAGAGGGTCACAAAATCTAGCAAAATTTTGATGCAAGAGCTCGTATGAAAATCAAGTTAATTATTCCGTTGCTTTCAATGATGCGAGTAGAGGAAAACGTGCATAAATCCTGATCTGAGTTGAATCTGAATTTGCCCTCTGAATCTGCCGGCTTTTGCACAACATATCAAGCTGCACGAGCTCAAAGTTTCATAAAAATGGCGCAAAAGTCTGATCTGAGAGCTCGTGTGAAAACCAAGTTCCGTCGCTCTTACTGGAGCAATCAAAGTGAAGCATTCACAAATCATGACTTGGCTTCTGAACGCTTTACTTTGGTTTTTGTAGACCTGCTAAAAAATCTGCAGCCTTTCACAACAGATCAAGCCAAAAAGATTTTCAAGTTTCATTGAATATTCAGCAAAAGATTGATCGGCGAGCCAGTATTTAATTGTGCATTCAAAAAGTGCCGCATAAACGGCCATGTTTGTTGGGTTTGTTTGACTGAGAAAGCTACTTTGTTTACGCCAAACATCCAAACCGATTGGATCGTGAACTGGAAATTTCTACTGGTCTAATGGTCAACAATAAAAAAAACTGAAATCGAACAGCAAAACAAAGCAATGAGTCATACGAAGGGCCAACAAGCACACGATTTTATCATTATGTAAGTTGTGTACCTCGGTACGGAGTTTTTTCGTCAAGCTGAACAGTTAGTTCAGTTTATTATGGGCAACGGACGAAATTGGTAGTCGGTTCTTTGTTCATCAACGGGATAAATGTACCAATTTAGTGCCATTAAGGCAAGTATTGTTACTTGCTGAGTGTACTCCATATTTATTTTCAACTAAGTCTGGATATTCATTGGGTGTTCAAGTGTAGTTTGGGCTTTTTGAGCATTAATGGATGGACAATGGAGGATGGGGCGCCAGTTTGCAGAAAGCAGATAAGAAGAATAAATAATCTATAAACCCTTAACTTGAACTGAGTTTAGCTTTTCGAGAACAATTAAAGTTTTATTCAGTTCTCTATTTTTTTATCTTTCCAACCAAATAACTGGGTTTTAGACTAAGTTTATGTAATTCTCCAGATTTTTCCTTCTTTTCAGGTGGTACAATGTAGCGTTCGGTAAGTTTAGTATTACTTTGCCATTGGCGGAGAGTACGTTAAAACGTTGCTTGTGTTCATGGCCAAACCATGTTAATTTCGCGTTATTTTCCAAATTTAAAAAAATCTTTTTTGCTCAACCATTCGTGATTGAGGCTTTCAGGGGCGGGATTCCGCCCGAAACTTGATCAAAATGATGGTTAAAATATATTAATGGGAAGCGTATAAATAATTTTGGTTGAATGGTAAATGTTCTAATAAACAGTTTTTTATAATAGTAGTAATAATAATAGTAATATACAGGGTGATTCAAAATTGGCGTCATTCCTTTTAAGGGGTGATAGATGCTCACTTGGAGAGTACGAGAAAATATTGAAATTTTTTTTAAAGAAAGATATTAACAGTTGAAGATCGAATTTCAACTTTATTAATTAGCATTATTTTGAAATTGTTCCATGTTTAATTGGTAGCATGTTGGAATACTTAAGCATTCAAAAAGAAAAATTACGATCTTTGCTTCAAATTACGAAAATTTT
>NW_026017110.1:47204162-47306671 GCF_020466585.1 Dendroctonus ponderosae | reverse complement strand
GTCATTAACAGATAGTTACAGGTGGATAGCCCTTGTCAATCATAACAATAATTTGTCAAACTGTGACTTACTTTGAATTTCCTTTCACGAATTTGCAGATATGCGATTAGTTCGGGGGAAATGCTACAGTAATATAGCAGAAGCTGAAAGAACTTACGCCAACAAAGGGCGAGAGTGGTTCCAGGAAGATAGTGGATGATAATCGATGTTCGGGTTCCAGGCATAGAGGAACACGTATTGGACATAACCGAATTAGGGCCTTCCTGGGGCGCTCAGAGCACAATAACTGACACTTTCCCAAGCACCAAATAAATACCGAGGAAGGGGGGCTACGTTCCTACCACGTTTGTACGATACACACAGCACAATGAGATGCAAATGGAGCAGGAGTTAATTAACTGAATACGAGAAGCTGCTTGATAAGCGTGGATAATAAGGAGATTACACAGGCACTAGCTTCTTTGGAGTTAACCATTCAAATGTTTGGTGTTGTATGGTTTATTTTACAGACTAGTCATCTTATTTATAAACACTAATATTCGAGGTTATGAGAACAGGTTGACATTTCGTCAACAAATCTTGTTGAATTTACCGTTTATCCTTGTCTATCTTATTGTCAGTCTGTATAATTCCATGATTACCGGAGTTTTAAATAATTACGAAGCAACAGGTATTTGCGCAATGTTAATTAGGCAGATTGCCTTGAAAAACATTGCTGCCGTATTTATGATATAGTTTTTTGCAAATTTCTCAGTTTTTAATAACAATTAATTTGTTTTACTATTTTTTCTGTACTCCTATAACAGCACCAGACAACACCTCCAGAGGAATGACGCCAATTTTGAATCACCCTGTAGTACTTAATACTTTTTTTATTGTTGAACTATTTAATCAATATTGTATGAAAATAAATTGATTTGTTTCAATTGAGACCCCGCTATATTTTGTAAATGTAAGATTTTTGCTTTCTGCTGACTTTGAAAGTGGTGCAAGCCTAATTGAAGTGTAAAGATGTACCCATATTTTTTAAATTATCCAAATGCAAAACCTTAAATATCTCTATTTTAAATAAAATACAATTACACCCTACTTTCAAAGAGAACGGTTCATTTGTTTCCTCTTCAAACACATTTTCTTCGCAGGTTTTTATAGTTAATTGGAAGCGAACAATAAGGAAGGTTCTCAAGTAATTCTCACTAACCGATGAGACACACAAAACGGTGGGTTCATGTTTATTTCTTCAGAAGATCGTGGATCGTTCAATTCTGAATGCAAATGGGCAAAAAATCAGATCAAGAATCGTTCATTGTTCATGCGGCAAATGAGAAGTTTTCGCTTCAAACTTCTGTATCCTTCCATCAAAAACACTTCCTTACAGTGGCCGTTGGAAGTCTCCCAAGCAAGTTTTCTTGCAGAATTAAAAACGCAGTTTCCACGGATGCTGACCAAGAAACGGCTGAACACGCCGCTCTTGGTCGGAATTCGGTGCCGCTATTAATCTAATTCCGAAATAGGTTTTCAACTTAACACTGAGCCAAGTCTTCATTAATGTTGAACCTGATCCAGGTTAGCTAGCTGCTGAACTAACAAACCTTTCTTCGTGCTCGATAAATGCCTTGACTGACCTGAATAGGAGTATGGCCCTTCCGGGCTCCTCGTTCCCCTACAGGTGAAGTGTGCGCCGAGTTGGGCCCCGAAGAGCGCCCACCTCGGCTCAAATCCGTCTCATTGGGGCTGTTTGGCACTGAATTGTGTTCCTTCGGCTGATGCCGCAGATGGTGCGCATGGCTGTTATGATACCTCGAATGGTCCGCCTGTAGCAAAAACTGATTTGAAATCACACGTCTACACCTCACTGTCCAAATGTCCTCCTTACAGTTAACTGCTTGAGGAGGTAACACGTCAACATGTCCCTTTGAAGCTCGATTGGGTAATAATTTTTACGCGTTAAAATTTTAAAAACCTTTCGCGTGATCTGTTTGATACAGGCGAGCGGTATTTGCTCGGTTATTGGCCGTCCATATATCATTTGCTATCAGCGGGCTTAGCAGATAACTCGCAATTATTTTTGGCACAAATCAGATCAATCATTAACGGTGTGAAGTAGGGGAAAGCCTGGGAAACTCAGTGAATTTTTAGGAGTTGGCGCAGTGCGCCAACCCAACGCACTAGCGCAGTAACTCAGTTCCGTTGCTGGGAAAATGCTGATGACTTTTTAAAATTGTTTTAGATTTATTTTAAAGACCATTTATTAATAATGTTTTTAAAATGTCTTCAAATTTTAGAACTTTCCAGTCTTGGCCAGGTTACTTTTTCTTCTAAATGCTCAATTTGTAAAAAATGTGTTTTTTTAAGTTTTGACTGAATTTTATTTGCTTTACTTTCTACTCAAAAACGCTCTATTTTGTAGAGTTTCACTTAAAAATAGTGACGATCTGCAGGGCGGTTACGCGAAAAATTACATGATAAATTTATAGCTTTGTAAAAATTTTACAAAAACTTTTTTCAGCGTCGAATTCGGGACAAAAACGAAAATACATTCCTGCTGTTTTTCCCCGAAAACCATGAAGGTTTTCTCCAAAACTGATCACAAAACTAAAAGTTTTGAATCAAAAACGCAAAAAATCATTATTTTCATCTTTTCTGACAATAATGAGGTCTTCAGTCAAAAAATACAAAATTAATTTTGCCAGAAAATTCACCTCATTTTCATCAATTTCAGCTTCAGAATTTGGCACAAAAACCAAATAATTTTATTCAGTTTTTTGCCAAAAGTAATTAGGATTATCTTGAAAAAACGACCAGAAAGCAAAAAAATTCCTTTAAATTTTCAGGTTATTCCAGTTTTAACAAAGTTTCTATTAAGAAATTTTTTCTACGCAAAAATCGAATTATATTTTAGTTTTACTTAGAATACTGACAATCTTCGGGAATTTTATGTGAAAAATTATAATATACATTTTATTGGAACACTCGCCTTCTTAACCGATTTGCAAAAATATTTGGAAAACTTTTTGCAGCTTCGAATTATGGACAAAACCGTAATAGTTATTTCTGGGTGTTTTTCCAAAAATATTTCCCGAACTGAAAAAGCGAAAATTTATAATCATTTATTTGGAAAACTCTTCGAAACTTGGGTTTTTTCACTTTTAGGTCAATATTTCTAAACAACCCTGTCTGTAAACAGAAAAACCCCGTTTTTCTTATCGTTTTACTGTAAAATACTGGCAAACTGAATCTTCTATGTAAAAAAATTAAGATAAAGATTTTACAAAAAAACTCGGGCGACTTTCTTTGGACTCAGTTCTGCTGCAGGGAAAATCTACATAATTTTTTTAGTTGTTTGAACAAAGTAGTAAAACGTTAATAAGTTTCCTAGTGTGATTTTAGCGCAGGGTTAGACCCTTTTTGAAGCAATGAGAATGAATGTACCTTTTTCTGCTGCTTTGGAATTATGCTCGTATTCTGTGGCATTCTGGAGATGTTCAGGATGTGTTCCCCGGTCATCATGTAGGCCTCAAACTTGGGCGCCCCTGATTTTATGGGGGGCGGCTCGCCCTGCAGTCGCTCGTGTTCGCACAGTAAAGGTTCGTGTTCGGGCGGCAGGCGGCCATTGGTGGCGGCCAAGTGCCGCCCATGGTGCGACTTGTGAACAGCTGGTTCCGGCCGGGGGCGCCCGCCCCCCAAGGGCGACCGCTCCTTGGGCCCCTGCTCCCCACCCGTTGTAGACTGTAGATGTTTTCGCACTGTCGACTTGATCTTCGGATCTATCAACAGATAACACCAAATTTTCTTTAATTGTCATTTATGAACGGAAAAACAAACGAAAGGCTGTTAGGAACAGTTGTTAAGTGAAAATTGTAATTTTTTTTTTGGAAAACTTTTCTTGGCCTCAACTGGGGCCTGGATGGAATCGGAATCGATTTCTCGCCTTAACAGTGGTTTCCAGCTCACCGTCGATTCATTTTCCTTGCAGCTAGGGGCGCTTTAATTAATTGCCTATGGCTGGAGCAGCCCAATTATGAAAATAATCTTCAAATTTCTGCCCCAGAGCCGCACTAAGTGTACACTTTACAGGAAGCAAAAGCTTGAAGCTGGTTCAGTGGCGCACATGGATAAAGCCGCAAAATGTATGAACTGGAACACAACAGAGCAGGCCTCGCATTGCTTGATTCCATGAGAGCCACTGACCCGTTTGGTAATGTTGGCTTACCGCGTTTAATTTTTAGCGTAACCGGGTCTGAAGATAGTCGCAGGCATTTTAGAACTGAAAAGCAAAATGGACGTTAATAACAAAAATTAATGGTGAAGCGTTGCCGGGATAAGCTATCAGAAACATCCACAATGGAAACAGCGTGTTTTCACTGCAGACTCGTACAGGAATGGATAGTCTGTTCCAAGCTATTTGACAGTGACGTCATCGTTTGAGAGTGTCCATGATTGGTTCAATTGTTGCGGTGTTGCCAGCTTGATTGATAGTTCCCAGTTTGGGTGATTTATTTAGGTTCAATCAGATACTTTTGATATAGCACGGTTTTTTCACAGTTTAAAGTAATCATGTATTATTTAAACAATTAATGGGGCACTTTCCTTTCTTCACTTTTGTGATAAATTTTCCGCTGTTTTTGGCGTTAACTGTGAGCGTTAAAATGTGCTCTTTTCGTGGTGGTAAACCTGCAGTCGAGTTATGAAGAAAATAGAAGAAAACATGAGAATTTCATCCAAGATCTAAGCGATGGTGTTGAAAACATCAGCAAAATGAACCGTTCATTGCTCGTCCTCACAATATTGTTAATTCGTTTTTCATCCATACGTTTGCGAAATGCAACAATTTTTTCCGACCAAAAAGCTTGGGACAAACTACAGTTTCCTTATCAGAGCTTTTCCTATCGTCGATATTGGGTAATCAAACACTATCTAGCTCATATAAGGAAAAACTACACCCCTGCCTATTTAACACAGTGGCAAACCGTGTGAATTTGCAGTTAATGAAATCGTCCAAACAACCAACTAAGCATTCGCTCAAGCGACTAATCCAATGGAAGTTGTGAAATAATTTGCGTTTTTCGTCGAGTTTTCCATCAAAACGTCGGTTATTTAAACGGTTTCTTTAAAAACGGTTCAGTAAATATGGAAAAGCGATATTAAAAAGATGGAAGTGGGTGTTTGCTTACCTTCCCTGGTGCTGTACTTTATTACGTCAGTTTCGTTTACTTTTAATATCACATCTCCGACTTCGACCTGGAAAAAGATATATAAGGTTAGCTTTGGCGGAAATTGAAAAATAATTTTTTTGTTGTTTGGGAATTATTGGGGTGGTTTTGGCTGATTGGCAACAGCGCTAGCTTCTTCAGTAGCATGAAAGCTGGTGAAAATCTACTGAAAAGGCGTTGTTGAAGCGGAATTCGTTTTTTAAATCCCTGTGACTCCATCCTTATAACGCTGTTAAAAACACAGAAAACGGGAGTTTGAAAATTAGAAGCTTTTTTGTCTAAAAAAAGATGCTTTAAAAAATTTTTTTTAACTAGTTTTCAAAATTTTCCAGTTACAGCTTCAGATTTTCCGAAATTGCTGTAAAATACGTTAATTGGAAGGCAACATATCTGTAATTTATGCAGATTAGCGCAAAAAACGACCTTAGTCCATGCTCATCTTACAAAACAAATACCTTTCTAACATAAGGTTTACTTACGGAAAACAGACATTCAAAGATCTAAATATTGCCTAAAAAACTCCACCATTTTTCTATCGAACAAAGCAGGAACTATTTGGGATTTAGAACTTGAATCTGAGCCAACATTTCCACTAAACTAGTTTAGGAAAATGCTTAAAATGAAGAACCTTTCGCAAAAAAAATCCAAAAGCTTCCATTGAATTGTTTTTAAAGCAAATTAAATCCTTTCAGTCTGGAGGATTATCTCAAGAGCGTGCTCTAAAAGACTGCAGGTGTTTAATGGAATTTCAAGCAGGTTATCCAGACATTTTTCACGCCGAAATTGTGCATGAAATATAAATGGGATGGTTAATTGTTCCCCAATTCCGCTGCAATTGTTAAACCATAAAACCCCACTTTCCAGCACAAGTGCACCGAAAATGAGGGATTTTTAGGAGTAATATGGAAAAGGCTTATTATCGATTATTTTAAAAAATAAATAAATAAAAATAGAAAATTTGGGGCCTTTAATTTGTTGAAATTGCAGCAAAACATGTAATTTGCAGAAAAAAATTCTTGTAAATCGAATAGATTCATCAAAGACAAGTGGGTCTTTGACAATATTTTCCTTAAAAAAAGGAATTTTTGCATTAAATATTTGGACTATAGAAACAGGATTGTCAACATTTTGTAAAAAAGGACACTGCTCAAAATCAACAACTCTTCGCATAAAGCTTTTACTGAAAACCGTCGCTAAAATAAACTAAATCCTTTAAATCTAGAGAATTATGTCCAGAGCACCCCCTAAAAATCTGCCTTATCCAGGCATTTTCCAGGCCCAAATTGTGCATGAAGTATAAATTGGTTGGGACATTGATGCCTAATCCAGCTGCAAGTGCTAGACCAGCTTCCAACTAGGTCAATTTCGCTTTGAAGCTGAAAACTGCCACTCAGAAAACCGCCCTTTCAAGCACAAGAACACGTTAAATGCTGGATTTTTGGGAGTTGATTATGAGCTTCAAATCGATTTTCTATTTGGAAACCTCGCTCTTTTAATGGAAAACTTTAAGCCCTTAAATCCCGACTTTTGCAGGAAATTTAATTCAACACGCGCCATCAGCGACTTTAGTCGATCGACGAATAAATCGCAAGAAAAACGTTGTATCTAATTTTCTTGAGCGCCCTCCAAAGGATGGCCTTTGTTAACCTTTTAAAGCTTATTAGGTTCAAGACCTCTTCGGGCGAATGTAGGCCGATGCCAATTTATGGATCAGGTCTAATTGGATATTTTATATCTTTCTCTCGAATGCCGAAGATTAAACGACTAAAGAAAATCGACTTTCTTTCTTCGGCTTTCAATTTAATAGGACTGGCTTGATGTTTAGAGGGAAACCGGCAGATAAGTCTCGATATTTTTACGGCCGAGGCTGACTAGTTGCTATATTTCAGGCAATTTGCACAGATTCTCAACTCGCATTTTTATGGGCTGTAAAATTCAATCATTACCGTTCAAATTTGCATGACTATTTTCCGCTAATTAGCCCCGACACATGCACTCAAGCCGAATTACACCCGGAAGTGAATTTAATTAAAATAAGACGAGGGCTTTCGCACCGTTTAAGGCTTCCATCAAAGCCAATGTTAATAAAGGATCTGGATTCAATCAATCGTACATTAATTTCTACCTTTGACGACACATTTAAGATGAGTTCACCTAATCATAGATGTACTTTTTTATTGGCTTTTTACACAACTTGTACCCAGAACATGGAAACTATGTTAAATAGCCATTGAAATCTGGGCTTGCAAGAACATCAATTTAGACCTAAAATGGTACTCTTTGAAGATAAATCGGTTTTTATGGCCAATCATGTGTTTACAACCGAGAACATGTGTTTGTGAAGATTTATGAGCGCGATTTTCATTCTGAGTCATCAAGCGAAGATCGAAGGTGATTCTTTGAAGGTTTCGATCATCGCCACCCTTGCACTGACTGTTTAAACCTTCTGTATCTTGACTACCTCTCTTAAACAGTCATTAAAACTTCAGAGAACCTAAGTTTTAATGGTCCGTCTGGCGTCTAATTGCATGTTTTTGTTGTGGCTTAACTCAAAAATAACAATTACCTCAAACTCCCAACGTTGCCCGCATAAACACATGCAGATATCGTTGTTTGTTTATGGCAAGGCTTTCGTGGATAATTGGGGTTATCGAATAATTGCAATCTCCGATGATATGGCTAATATTTAAAGAATCCCAACACCCGAAACGGTCAGTTGCTAAGAGCAAATTTCAAAATGAACTGTGTTCCCATCGTTTTGGTTTTAATTGTGGCGCTGGCCAGTGGCCAGGCCAAGGTGATTGAAAAGCGCGAAGTTTCTGAGGTGAGCCGAAGAATCCACGGATCTTATGGGGAGTTTCGCGACTTTACAGCTGCAGGTAACGAAAGCCTGGAAAAGTTTTGAAAATTCGCTCAACTGGATTGATTTCAGATTGTTCACAACCCCACGAAAACAAATGGGTCAAATGCGCTTCCTCTGGAAACCCAGCCTTCGTCTACCACTGGAATAATCAGCTGAAGGGATGCGAACGGGCTATTTTTAAGGGTTGCGCACCTACCAGAAATAATTTTGTCACTGAGAAGGACTGTAACAAGCAAGCTAAGCCCGTTTGTTCATAATTCCATACATTAAAGAGTCATTTTATATACCTAAATTGAATAGAAAAATGTATCAAGTATAGAAGAAATAAAAAATTACTGTAGAGAGCTTAAAACCCTTCGCTTAGAGTCACTTGAGCAAGCCACGTGTATGAGAGCGACACGGCAGAATTATAATCGCTAGCGTTAATAAGAGAAGAAAGCGTTTGGATTTTAAAACAAACAGCTCATACTCTTTTGCGCATATTTAGAGAACCGTTTGAGACCCTGCCTGATAGAGCAATAAAGCAAGCACTTTTTTATATAAAACATTGACTTAAAAATGTTTTTAGTTTTTCCCGAAAATGGCAAAATGCATAATTAGTCCAACTTCTCAAAACCGCTCTTATTCTTATACACAAACTTAGAGAACCGTTTGAGACCCAAATCTCACATTGACACTGCCGGATAGAGCAATAAAATGAGCACGTTTATGCATAAAACATTAAATTATTTTTTTTTAACTTGGACCGGAAAACAAAAAACCAATACCTCTAACAAAACTCAAAAACTATTCATTATCATCGTTTTTAACCACACGGACATTTCCAACCTCATGAACGTTGCAAGTGGAAAAAATTTGTAGAAAACTAAAAAATTCCATTAGAGAAAAAATATTGACCAGTTTGGAGCGTTCATCTTCAGGCAGTGAAACCATGTTTGTACACTTACTCAATGCAGTTGGGAGGTTAAATAGAACGATTAATCACATAACTAACTATAAAAGTGAGGGCGAAAGCGCGATATAGTCCTGCAACGTCTGCAAATCGCTACCAATCCGAACAGACTGCGATGGGCGAGACGAAACGCCGGACAATTGAAAATGCAGCAGAAACTTGGTGGAGCGGGCAGCGGGTTATTTAAATTTAAATAGGAAAAAACCCGGCAATGCTTTCCTAAAAAATAAAACGACAGAATAAAGCTTGTTCCAGCACTTCCAAAGGATTTTCCACATTTTATTCCCGAAATAGAAGGCTGAGAGTTTGATGGAAATGCGAATTTGTCCTTTACTGGATGACTCCAGTCCGCAATCAGCGATCTGCATCAAACACGTACAAATACTCGAAAAGCGGCATTTGCACATGCCGCATTCATGAATTTTTATTGAATACGTAACATGGGATGGACATAGCATGACTACATGATTTATTGTCGGTGTCAATGTGTGCAATTAATTGTGAGAATTAATGAGTCCTATTAATTATCAGAAACAGATCAAAGGACTTAGAGTGAATGGGGAGCAACTATTTCAGTTTGATAAATAGATTTTTTGAAAGGACTGGATATATTGAGGGCAAAACTGATGAATTTTTCAAATTGGCTCACTTATCCTCCTGGTAAAAAATGTGCACAAAATTGTC
Organism: Dendroctonus ponderosae; assembly: GCF_020466585.1. NCBI lineage: Eukaryota > Metazoa > Arthropoda > Insecta > Coleoptera > Curculionidae > Dendroctonus > Dendroctonus ponderosae. The sequence continues at coordinate 47,296,959 of NW_026017110.1, read as the reverse complement.
GATTTTTCGGTTATTTTAAAGAACGTAACATGTGTACGAAAAACACCGAAAACTGCCCATTGAAGACTTGCTGAGCTGAATAACTTTACAACTATGTCAATGTGCTTCAGATGTTTCTACATTTTCTTTTACATTGAGCTGAAACCCAAACTGTTCATAAACCTCTCAATTGTTCTTTCACGATGTTTTGATTCTGACGAATGGCTAGGTAATATACGGATTATTCTATTTCATGCGACTAAGTGTCTCCATTTCAAATGGCAAACCTTAGATAAAGTAAGAAATCTATCTCTTTAGAGGCTAGGAATTTCCGATAAAATCCAATTAGCGAAAGACAGTTCTGTTTAGCTTTATCGAACAGGTCCTAATGATTATTCAGGTAGTTTTAACCGTTTCCGAGATAACAGCTCGTAAACTGTGATAGTCTCTTTTCACCTTGCCAGTTTTTCACCCTACCATTTTAGAGATGAGAAAATTTTGATAAATAGCAAAAATGAAAAATCCCAAAAAAACTTGAAAACATTCTTTTGCAAGAACCAATTGCTCGAATGAAACAAATTCACACCTTGAGTTAACTGAAGCTTCCTCTATCGATCACTCATATCCACATTCAAAAGCCTCCAATGGTTTCTCAAATCGGAGACTTATGAAACCAGTGTGCAAAAATTAAAAATTGCAAGAAACTTCTCAGTTCAAAAGTTTCTTGCGGAAGAATCAATAGCTCGCATGGAATCAAATCCACATTTCAAATAAACTAAAGCTTCCTTTATCGATCACCGATATCCACATTCAAATGTCTCCATTGGTTACACAAATAGGAGACTTAAGAGTGTAAAAAACACTTAATGTGCAAAAATAAAAAATCGCAAAAAAACTTCCCAAAGTTCAAAAATTTCTTGCAAAAGAACCAACTGCTCTAATGGAACCAAATCCACACCTCTAGTTAACTGAAGCTTCCTTTATCGATCTCTGATATCCACGTTCTAAAGCCTCCGTTGGTTACTGAAATAGGAGACTTATGAAACCAGTGTGCAAAAATTAAAAATTGCAAGAAACTTCTCAGTTCAAAATTTTTTTTGCAAGAACCAATTGCTCGAATGGAACCAAATTCACGCCTCGAGTTAACTGAACATTCCTCTATCGATCACTTATGTCCACATTCAGAAGCCTCCAATGGTTTCTCAAATAAAAGACTTAGGATGGCAGTGTGCAAAAATGAAAAATCGCAAAAACTTCTTAAAGTTAAAAAATTTCTTGCTAAAGAACTTTTCTTTCTTGCAAAAGAATTGCTCGAATGGAACCAAATCCACACCTCGAGTTAACTGAAGCTTTCTCTATCGATCACTGATATCCACGCTCAAAATCCTCGAATCTTTACTTAAACAGGAGACTCAGAAGGGTAGTGTGCAAAAATAAAAAACATAAAAAAACCTTTTCACAGGTTAGGACTTTCAAATCAGCTCTAATTTTGGAAATATACGTGCTACGGGCTACCTAAAAGGTAAAACAAGCTATATTTTCAACCGTTTTCACCGAAAGCCCGTTCCGATCTGGAATTTTTTAACACTTAAATATAGCTCAGGTTCTTGAGATTAAATTCTGTCAATCCATTCGTCATTTCAAGCCGTTCTCAATCTGAATCGAATCAGAATAATCTGCACATTTTGGAGTTCAGCCCGAACCCTAAATATGTGAACTAATATGTGAATAATGTCTTAAATACTGAAATGAAAATTTTGTATACCTTCACTTTTTCGTAACATGTAAACATAGACAGCCAGAAAAAATCGTTTTTTGATTATTTATGCGCCAACAATTCATCTTAGAAAGATGAAAGAGACCGAAAACCAATAAACGAAAAATCAGGTTGCCAAACAATCAGTATTTTTACTTTTATTGACGGATAATCCGGCACTTTCTGGAAGTAAATTCTTTTGCGCGAAGCGACTGGATTATCAAAGTTTTCAGTTGCAGGAAAAGCTCGTTGGAAAATCGCTGTTTTGAGGGCTTACTTAGCCAAAGCTTTCTGACTAAGTAAATGCTCTAAAAGTAGCACACATTCAGTAGGATGGACTGGAATGTTTCTAAAAACAGTTCCACTAGTCAACTACTTAAATAGACCGAAGCATCTAACAGTGACAATTTAAGGGAATTGCTGCCGGCAGCTTTCGGGAATAAATCAAACACCTTCCAAACCAGAAGACACGGCAAAACCAAAGATACTTTGGCTGATTTATAGCGAATATGGCGCATAAAAGTGCATAAATAAGAAACGTTTGCTCCATTAGTCGGGAGAAACCGATAAATTGTCAGGAATTTGGAACGGTTTTTCTATCGGGATCAATGGCGTATAATTTGTAAATGCCTGCCAATTAGTTCAATATTGACTTTCACCTCTCACTTGCTTTGTTATACAAATAATGTAGCATCAGCAACAAAATGTCTTAGCCGCTGTTGTCAATCAACAAATATGCAATTTGTGCTGAGGTGTGGCCAATTGATGCCGATTAACAACTGTGGGAATAAACACCGTAAAAAATGTTCAGTATTTGTGGAAAAAATAAGTAGGCTTTTGCGACCATTACTTGAAACTGGTGAGCTTTTCCGAAGAATATCTTCCAAACGTTTCGCAAGGACAAGTGACTTGCATCCTCAAATATATTTTTAACTCGAAAGTGTTACACCGTAATGTGTTCAGAACCACAATCATCTTACAGCCAAGTGTGAAATTACATTTCAAATACATTTGCTGTTGTGATCAAAACCCCAATAATTGAATGCTAGTTTATAGGGATTCTTAGGGGTTGCTTCGGGTTTTTCCATCGGAAGTGTTTCGGTTTCAAGGAAGCCACACGAGCCGATTAAACCAAACTAAAACCCAAATTGGTTGCCTCATGATAACGGATACAAACAAACCTTTTCTCGCCACTACTCTATTAACAGCAATAAAACACATTTCTAAAGTTCAATGAAGACTGATTTCAGCAAGCAAAGAGTGAAGATGAAGCGAGAAGAAAAGATGGATAGAATGCAGTTTCCTGAGAAAAGGTTTAAAGAAAGTTGACAAATGAGTTACTCAATTCAGAGAAACAAAAGGATTGATACTGAAAAATGAAGTTAATTGGCAGATTTCTTCAAACTAGCGACCGTTTGTCGATTGCAACATTCATTTTCCATTCATTTGCCAACAATGTCCCCAAATTTTCCATTAAAATTGAACTTTGCATGTTCATAGAGGAATATTTTGTCGTCAAAATCGTGCTAAAATCGATGCTCTAGGTCATCTGGTGTCTTCGCAATTAATTTTTAAAGACATTGTTGCTAATTTTATCAAAGTAAAAGAAAAAACTTCGAGGCAAACTTCAAACGTTTCGGAAATTTGTTCAAACTTGCCATAGGAATGCATTTCTGATATCTTTAGAGCAACGGTTTTTGCTGGATTTTCCATAAGATTTTTTGAAAAATCCGTGTCGGGTTTCTTAAACCCAAATCAAATCAAGAGGTTCAACGGCACTGACTTGAATGAAACTTTCCGGCTCCTTAAAGCGGGGTTTTATCCCAAAAATAGAGTTAAAATCAATGCTCTGCATGACCTGATGTCGGCGCAATTTACTTAAAATTATAATGTTGATGATTTTATCGAGTGACAATCAAACATTTGGAGATAAAGAGTAAAAATGCTGTAAAAATTAGGCCAAATTTATTATCTAGTATTAAAGCAAAATTTTTATTTAAAAATTAGTCAAAAAAAAAAAAACATTTTAGCTCAGCTGGATTTCTGATAATTATTAAACAAAAAATACCTTCCCGCTTGCTAATTTCGTCAAAGTCGGTTTGGGCCCAGATTTAAAGAAAAAAAAATTGCAACCAAAATATTAACTGAGGACAAGGTTTTATCTTCCAAATAGTACGAAAATTAGAGCCGTAATGAATTTGTGAAAAATCCGTTGCTATTTTCATCAACCGCAAACCAAACCCGTTCAAAGCCAATGGAAATGGAAATTTTGCCAAAAATCGGTCAAATTTGCTATTTGAATTTAACAGTTCTGGAAGGAAAAGCTTTCCCTCAAAATTGCGTGAAAATCCACCCTTTAGCTAAAATGTATTTCTCGAAATCAACTAACCCAAACTAACCCAATATGTAACTAAACCATTTCCAGAGCTTAGAGCATGATTTTACTGTCCAATTCGTACTGAATCAACCTTCATTTTAACGGGTTTTCATATAATACATGTTTGAAAAAACGTTGCTGGTTTTATGAAGTTCAGCCCCAACCAGTTCATGACACTGGAGATGAAAATCTTGACAAAAATTACTCAAATTTGCCATTTAAAATTGAACATTCCTTAAAAGGAAGAGCGCATTTCTTTTTTTTATGTCCTCAGAGGAGGGTTTTATTTTCGTAATTGCGTATTTCGTATTTTTCGTAAGTAATTGCGTCCCTGTGTGGGCCAATAATAATAATACATGACCGTAAAAACCTGGGTTTGTTGGAAAATTCCGCGACTAAAAGTCGTAATTTTCACGTAAGATTATAATAATTCCAACATTTGCTCTGTACGTAACAGAAAATCCCCAGGGAGTTTAATGGATGCGAAAATCTGCTCGTTAACTATGACAAACGCACTCTATCAAGAGGTTTGATCTTCTGATTCGTCTTCACGGTTTGACCCTATTTCAGGATGAGCGGGAGGATTTCCATTCGGGAATTTCAGATTAAAACAGATCGATTTTGGACGCTCTTTCAAGGATGCATCCCCATTAATTGTGTATTGCAATGATTAGTAAAGGGAAAGCTAACCGGTTGTGAATTGTTCCCCTTTATTCCCGAAATATCGTCATTTAACGCAGCTCTAATTCCGTATTTAATAGAGCATCTGGAATGGATGAGTGTGTCTTATTAAAATTTTACAACCGCGACTTTAACAATTTTATGGCCGGTTTACGGCATTCGGTGCAGAGGAGCGAATATTATGAACAAAAGTCATCATTGGCCATTATTTATTTTACGATTTCACTGACCCACAACCGAATTGAACGGAAAATTGCCCAAGGCCAAACTTTGCTGGATATTAATGTTAATATTGGGCCACTTTGATCGGGATGCGAAAATACTGAGCGTAAACTCAGCTTACCATAAACAACTTATCGAGTTCGGTTATTTTTTTGCGGAAAAGTAGGTTAAATCAATGAAAGCGCCAGCATCCCAAGCCAACTGAAATAACTCCCTGAAGTATTCGAAATTATTTAGTCGACCCACAACAACAACGCGTAAATAAGACATTTTCTCAGAATAATGGCAATAATCCTACATAGTCATGGTGCATTTTGGTTAGAAGATTACATTTGCGTCTCGCAACCGAGACATGTTTGAGGCACATTTAGTAAATCAGAAAAATCACTGAAAACTTTTTCCGTTTTGACGCTGAAACGAAAATGGAAATGAAATCCGTCAGTCAATGCCGGCTTTATTTGCGCTGTATTACTTAAATGCGTTTTATTGCATGCTACAGCAAATTCATACCAAAAGCCGGCTCTCATCCAATATTTAACCTAATTTACTTTGCTGACTATTAATCTGGTAGATCAATGCCTTTATTCCAGCTTAGTCTCTTCAATAAAATACAAACTGCTCCAGTCAAGAGCATGCATTAGCCTGCAAATCCCCATGACGCTCGGTTTTTCAGCGTGGGGTCATATAAAGCTATTAGTATAAGTTACGCAAATTAATCGAACAATTGGAAAACAAATCCTTAATTATATGTACAATTCATTCAAAGTGTTGTTGCAACACTTTACCGTTTAATTTACATGTTTTGGAATTAACTACCTGGAGCCAAGTAACAACAATGCTGATGTTTTGACCCACTTTTGCTCGACGTCGCGTTTCATTTTCAAAATCGCATCGAAATCTATGCATCAAGATCGCTGGTTTTTCGGGGTGAATTTTCGAAAAAAAAACGGTTGTTGCGGATTATATGGAAGTAAAATGATCAGTTTTTAAAGTTAATTTTTGCTTTCCAAATGGCCAAACCTGCCAGGTTTTTAGAAGGGGAATTGTTTTCCGCAATTTTGTTGAGGCAAATTCATCAAAATGCAATTTTCCCTGGTGATGGAAGTCACATCAAACACTCGAAGCACAGATTTGAAGTTTGGCTAAAACTTTCCTCGCCTTTAAAATGGTGACAAAATCATCGCGCTAACTTTTTTGGAATAAAAATTGGAAAAATCGTTGCCCATTTTATCGAAGTTTTTTTTTCAACTAGTAATTTTCCAAAAATCTCATTTTATTAACAACAAATCAATCAGTTTAATCCCCAGATCCAAAAATTTGTCAAAAAAGCTCCTCAACCTCATCGGTGCAATAAATCATTCCAGGACCTAAAAGCCACTTTTATCTGTAAAATCTTGCATTAATCAACAGGGTAAATTAGTAGGTGTTTTTAGAATGAAATTTTCAAAACAGATTTACTTCGGTTAAAACTTTTCCAAATTTGTCAATAAAATGGAATCTTACAAGTTCTTAGAGGGGTGCTTTATATTTAAAATCGCGCTGGTTTCTTTTCATGGAATTAAAAGAAAAATGTTGCTTCTTTTATCGAGATGCAATCAAACACTTCGAGCCACTAGAGACTTGAATTAATGTGAAAATCCTTTCAACTATGCAATTAAATTGCATGTTTCCACAGCCTTAAAGCAAGGTTTCCTGTTGAAAATCGAACCAAAATCAACGCTTTAGCTCAACTTGTTTCTTTGCAACGAATTTTCGAATTCGATTTTTTTTTTGGTCAAATCCTTTTCTAGTTAAAATTTTTCTTTTTTGAGTCTTTTAGGAATAATTTATCTTAAATTGGTGCAAAACTCAACAATTTAGCTCTATTGGTTTATTTGGATCAGAAATCGGATCAAACAAACATTTCAAGCACAGCTTTTAAGTTTGTGATTAAAATTAAGCAACTCAGGAAGCTTTAGCTTTAAAATCGTGCCACAACTAATGTTCTGATTTATCTGGTATGTCTGCTGGTATGTATGTATCTTGATTTTGTTGAGCCATAACTCTTTTCCTTCTCCTACCTTATGACACCGATTAAAAATTCGATCAAATGTGCGATTAAACGCAATAATCAACAGCATTAAAGCAACGTTTTCTCTTTTAAATGAGACAAAATTCAAACAATTAGCGGGGTTTGTTCTTTAGTAATTACTTTTTGAAGAAAGAGTGGCTTAATTTGTTAAAGTCAAATCATGCAGTTGTAAGCAAATTATTGAAATATTCCCAAAGTTCTTGAAATTTGTCTTTTTTTCTCAGTCAAAACAATTCTTAATCCGCAGAAATGGGTTCAAAACAAAGCCATAATTAACTGTGTGTTGCTTATTCAATTTAGCAGAAACGCTTGCTAATTTCATTGAAATGAATGAAATCGAATGATTTAGGTCCAAAAATTCCTCAAAACCTCCTAAAATTGGCCATTGCAACCACAAAACGCGTTAACTTTGCAGCCTTATTTGCAATTAATTTTTGAACAACCGCTCGCTCATTTTATCGAATTCAAACCAAGCAGGTTGCGGTCAAATTCGAAAAATTGTCAAAACCTCCTCAAATTAATCTGTGAACTTTCCAGGACATTAAGAATCTCTTTGGCTACAAAATGGTGCAAAACCATTGCGCTCACTTGGCCGGTATTTTTGGAATCAATTTTTGAAAAAATCGCATCCCATTTGTTGAAATGTTCGCCAAATTCGCTTATTTTTGCACCTTTTCTAGGCGTTAGAAAAGTTCCCTCTTCAAAAACGTACTCAATTCAAAGCTTCATATGGCTGGGTTTAAGTTAATTCGTGTTTAAAAAACTACTGCCAAGTAATTGCTTTAAAGGCAAACCCAACAGTTTCGACATCACAATCGCAACTTTGCCAAAATTTCCGCAGCCAAAGCAACTCTTTGGCCACAAAATCGTGCAAAATTCACGGCGCCAGCTTGGTTGATTCAATTGGATTTAATCTTTGAAAAAAACGGTTGCCCGTTTTATTGAATCTAAATAAGATAATCCGAGACATAAACTTGAAATGCCAATTATTTCAAATTCCAATTATTTCAGGACTTTAGAAAAAGGATGTATCTGCAAACACGTGCTGAAATCAAACTGGTTTTTCGGTGACTAATTTTTTTAAAGTGAAAATTTCAAAAAACAATTGCTGCATTTTAATTAAAACCCCGGATATTTTGACCAACTAATTACAGATTTGGAAAGATAGACAATGTTTGGGTTACGTTCGGTTAGACGTACTTTTAACGTCGGCTTCCATTAAAATTAAGAGCAATTTTAGGATTCTTTACATCCGCGAACAAAATTCTAACCTTTTGTGCAAAGTGGAACATGACATCCTGATAAATGTTCCCATTCAACTAATTTCAGCCAGGCCTAGACAAGTTGCACGCTAGAATGAATTTTTGGCATTCAAACTGTACTATGTCTGCTTCTGACTGGGCTGCTCCAAACGCCCCATCTAATTTACAGAAAAGCCTTTCTGTGGCTTTTAAAAGCCACAGTCTGGCGCAATGTTTTCGGTTAGTTTACCGAACTTTTAAAGACAAAAATGCAGGAGTGTCCTTAATTATGTAGGGCTTTGAATGGTGAATTTGTCCAGACGCTCGACTAGCTTTATTAGATGGAAAAGAACCCAGATAAAGAGGATGGAAAAAAAGCGTGGGAATTGAATAATGCTTGGATTCCTTGCACTTAATATATACAGCCAAATTTTCATGCAAATTTCCTATCGATGTAGGTATGAAACAAGGTCTTGTGCAGGCAACTGTTCGTGATAATTTCTACTGGTAATTGATTCATAATTCTTTTTGGACATTTCACCGCAAAAACATTATTCAAGAAACTTGTGAAAACTGCTGATGGCTTAAACCGCATCTTAAGGCTGCCGTTTGGTGATTTATCCTCAAATAGAATAGACGCAAATCTGACAGAATACATGAATATTCGCAGCAGCCGATGAAAGTTATATTGTGCTGCAGATTCCGGGATTGCCGTAAATTACGGAGGTTTGAAAGGAAAATGTTTGAAAAGAAAGTTGAGATGTTGTTCCACAGGATAATCCGCATAAGAAAACGTTGTTACCAAACGAGCCATTGATGTGTTAGATTAGCTGCAACGCAAACTTTTGCAAAAGCCGCGGTAGTTTGAGCGCAAATATAAAACGTTTCAATCCATCGCTTCGCAATGACAAAAGCACACTTTATGTAATTGAAAATGATCGGGAAAATGTTTGATTATTTACCACTTTTTAGTTAATTTGTTAATACTGAGAATCGTCCTTCATAAAACGGCTTGTAACAAGATTTATTTAAAAAATTGCCACCAACACTGACAATAGTTAGGGAGTTCGCCATTACGCCATTTGATAGAGAGGCTCTTGCTCTATAAGTATTTTTCAGTGAGAAGTTTTCAAACTTGTCTCATTTTCCTGTATTTTTTGATGATTTTTGAACTCAGAACTGACTATTGTCCTCAACAGAACCGCTTAGAAATCCCATTGAAAATTTGCAATAATGCATTTTGATAGAGAAGACATCGCTCTAAAAGTATGATAATTTTCAAACCTGAGTCATTTTTCCCTATTTTTGAGCAAATTTCCAAACCCAGAACTGTAATCGTCGTATTCCATAAAACCGCTTCTGATACGATTTTTACAAAAAATTCCTAGTCAACTTTGAACATTGAAAAAAGATATAAACTTGGCAATAACGCCATTTGATAGAGTGGATCTTAATCTGTAAGCATAAAAGGTTTCAAACTTGAAACATTGTTTACAATTTTTGGTTGAATCTTCAAACCCAAAACTGACTAATGGCGTCCATAGAACCGCTTATGACACGATTTCTGCAAAAAATTGCCAACCCAGATGGGAAGAAAATAGAAACTTGGCAGGAAAAAAATGTTTCAGAGTCGATTTTGCTCTGAAATCATTAACATTTTATACTTGCCCCATTTTTCGCAATTTTTTGGTGAATTTTTAAACACACAACTGAGTATTGGTCTGCCATAAAACGGCTTGTGATACAGATTATTGAAAATATTGTCAACCAAGGTTGAAAATAGATACAAAGTTGGCAATAACGCCATTTGATAGACCAGATCTTACTCTGTGATTATAAAAACCTTTCAAACTTGTTTCATTTTTTGCAATTTTTTGGCGAATTTCTAAAGCGATATCAGACTATTGCCTTTACAAAACCGACTGTTACACGATTTATTCACAAAATTGTCAGCAACATTGAAACCAGCGAAAAAGTTGACAGTAACGCCATTTGATAGGGAAGATTTTGCTCAAGAAGCAAGACAATTTTCCAACTTTTTCCACCTTTCGCTATTTTTAGCACAATTTTCATACCCAGAGCTGAATTTTGTCTTTCAAAAACCAGCGTGCGACACGATTTATTCAAAAAATTGCCAGCCAACATTGACAAAAATTTAAAAAAATGACGTCATTTGATAGAGAACATTTGGCTATACAAGCAAGACAATCTTCGTTCAAGCCTTCATTCTTCACCAAGCCCATATAAGCGGTTGTGACACGAATTATTTCCAAAATTGCGAGCCAATATTGAAATTTTTTTTAAAAATGACAATTAATAGAGACTATATTGCCCTGCAAGTAAGATAATATTCAAATGTCCTTAATTTTTCTCAACTTTTCGGCGAATTTTCAAAACCAGAATTTATTTTTTTGTCCATCAAACCGCTTATAACACGATTTATTCAAAAGTTGAGAATATCGCCATTTGATAGAGAAGATGGTCTTGGTCAAAAAATTAGATAATTTCCAAACCCAGAACTGAATTTTGCTTTTACAAAAAAATTTCAATTTTTAGAATAGATAGAAAGTTGGTAATAATGCCATTTCATAAAGAAGATCTTGGTCTGCATGTGAGTCGATTTTCAAACTTGCTCGATTTTTGGCAAATTTTTTGCCAATTATTCGCACCCAGAGTTGAGTATTCTTGTCCATAAAACCGCATGTACCACGATGTATTTAAAAAATTGTCAACATTGGAAAAAAATTCAAAGTTGACAATAACACCATTTGATAGCGAAGATCTTGCTTCAAAAGTGTGATCATTTTCAAACTTGTGGCACTTTTCGCAATTTTTAGCTGATTTTTCAAACCCAGAACTGAATTTTGACTTTCAAAAACTAGCGTGTGACTCTAATTTCTCAAAAAAATTCCCAGACAAATTTGAGAATAGATAGAAAGTTGGCAAGAACACCATTTAATAGAGTAGGTCTTGCTCTCTAAGTACAAACATTTTCCAACTCGCCCAATTTTTCGAAAACGAATTTCTAAACCCATATCTGATTATTGTCTTCCATAAAACCGCCTGTGACGCGATTTATTCAGAAAATTCTCAGCCATCGTTGAAAATTAATATAAAATTGTTAATAACGCTATTTGATAAATAAGATCTTGCTCTGTATGAAAATGTTCAAACCTGCACAATTTTTCGGCGAATTTTCAAACCTACCACTGAAAATTGTCTGGCAAAAATCGGCTGGTGACACGTTTTATTAAAAAATTGCCAACCAACATTGAAAATAGATGGAGGGTGTGCAACGGCACCATTCGACACCGAAAATCTTGCACTGGAGGACCAAAAATTGTCAAATTTGCTTCAACTTTTGATCATTGTGCGCTGACGTGAGTTTGTTTAACTTTATTTGCATCATTGCGGTTTATTTGGATCTGTTTAGATTCGTTTGGTTTTATTTGCGGTTGTGTTGGCTCCTTCGCAGATTAATTTCGATATTTGGCTTAGTATACACAACAAGCAAACGACAGCTTTATCAAAGAATGTCAAATTTCGCATTGATTGTCAAATCCAATGACTTTTTGAACAGTCAGCTGCCAAATTAACTACAAAACTACAAAGAACACTCAACTTTAAAAGAAAACTATAGTGCTACCATGTAGAGATCAAAGGAAACTTGTTTGATAATCTGAAACAATTCCAAGCCCTGAAATTTGGATCCTCGCTAGGCAAGTCACACTCATGACACTCTCGTTTTCGGATGAAATATTAGACAAAATAATGACAATATTTATTGAAAAATCTCAAAAAGACTTGGATCTGAACAGGAGTAGGTAGTTTTCGCTAAATACCTGAATAAATCGGTTAGGTGGACCCCGTAAAACCTCCAATGTAAGGGAACCTGACACATGATCGAAAGATCTACCAATTCGTGACATTGAGAGATTAAAAGTTGACATTTATGAAGTCAATAAACATCAATCGGTGTTCAAGAAACACAATTTACGTAGCTTAGGCTTAGAGGAAGTGCAGATAAGTGGCCATGCCAATGCCAGTTCCTTATCTAGAACACCTAGACGTTTACTAGATAGTCTCTATTTAGCCATTCCTCGTTCAATGTGCATTGAAATGAGTCAGTTATGTAGGTGCCCGATATGCAACAAGGCCTGCTGCTAATCCATTTCAACAACCGGCGCCCGTTATAATACTGGTTGACCAAGAAAGTGGTGTAAATGAAATTACTTAACATTAAAACGGCATTCCAATGTCAGTTCGACTGTTTTTGCCACCAAAGAGCCCGTTTGGGGCGACTTATTCAATCAATTTGGGAATAAATATTAGCAAGGTCGATAAAATCAAGCGAGACACTTAAATTTATTAATTCGAGTCAAAGTACAATATGTGCAGATCGGCGATTGTTTACGCCGCAACGACAATGTTTTCCTGTGCCAGTTTCCCATCAGCCTGCAAGGCTTGGCCAGAACCAACTGTTTTGCAGAGATTCACTTGATCCAGGAAACAAGTGCTTGTTTATCCAGCTGTTAAAGCAGCCAGACAAATCACGACGTGATTTTTTGATCAAAATAAAAAAAATCGGGTTTCTTACCTCGCCACTTTCGGCTGCCGGGGAGTCGTCCAGAATATTGTATATGATGGGCGGCAGCCCCGGTTTCTGCAACAACGAGAACCCCAAACTCGAATTTTCACTCCGATTCAACACCACTAATAACTCTTCAGCCATTGTCGGATACCATTGATTTTGGTATTTTTACACTTTCTGCACTCGCACTCTCTACATAACCTCGTCCATAACTAAAAGAAGCTGAACCTTGGACGCGAGGGGGCACCACAAGATAGACGATGAGACCGGAACCTGTATTCGTTTAATCGCGCAAGCGAAACTTTGCGGTGCGACCCGTCGTACGTCTTGGCGCTGCTGCATGGGAACGCGACACCGAAAAGGCGCAGTCACGTCGTAACGTGCGCCTTTCACTACCTGGCGGCTAATGCTGTTTGACAAGAGTGAAGTCAAGATACACCCTTTAGAAGCAGTGGCGGCTCGTGCAGCCCCAGTGGTGCACTGACTCGAAAATCCACACTGTGGACATTTGTCACAGGCTTTTTGGCAGTGACGTAATAAATGTTCTTTTTCGATGAAGTTGTCGTAGGAGGCGTATCAAAATTGTGGTTTTTGGTTGTTTTACATCAAAGAATTTTTTTAATCAAGCAGTTTCAAATAGGAAAAAAATTGGGTTTCGCTGAAGTATGGAAGAATATTAAAATTATTGTATTGATTTTTGGCCAGTGTTGGCAGTTTCTGTGAATTTTGAAAAAAACACACTTGCTCACAGTTAACGTCCAGAACTGAGGAAAATTAATAATGAAACTGAAGGTGATTTACTTTCCCAATTAATTGTTTACCTATATGATAGCGTTTCAAATAATGACGTCACTACCAATTAGCTTGGGCCTATGACCATTGACTGTATACAAAACCACGCTAGGAATTCACAAAAGCGACATTTTGCTTTATACAGGGTGTCGCAATAAGGATGGTAAGCGGCTGTATCTTGGAAAGTATGTGCTGTCGAGTGATCGGCATCAAATCAAATTGATAACAAACTTGAAGAAAATAATTTGCTGGAAATTATTTTGACATTTCTCAGATGACCACTAGATGGCGTAATTGCAATCGGTATTTTAAAAAGTCGATTTTATACAGAAATTGTCCCTATAAGTGAAACATCTAGTAAGTTTGGTCAGAAGATCATAAAAATTCGTACTACTTTCCTTATGAACTTTTTTCCTAACTTGTCAAATAAAGCGTGGAGGAGAGTCAAACCGCTTAATGCAAAGAAACCTGTAACTCCGAAACGGCTTGACCGATTTCAAAGTTTTTACTATCAATTGAAAGAGCAAGTAATCTTAATCATTTTCGGAAAATCCGCTGTTCGAAAAATTTCTTTGTTTTCATTTTTCACAAAAATTTAAATACTACCGTCAAGTTATTTTACACGCATTCGAAAGCACAGGAAAAAATTAACTAAACCGCAAAAACCGCATCTTAAAATAATGTCTGGAATCGATTTAATACTTGAAAGTAATAAAGGTTGCCTAATTCGAATAACTAAAGTAGGCTTTGGAAGAAAAAATGTGGTTTTTTTCCCACTATTTTCAAACTTACTAGATGCCTCACTTATAGGGATAATTCCTACTTGAATTATTTGAATTAGGCAACCTTTATTATTTTCTAGTATTAACTCGAGTTCAGACATTATTTTAAGATGTGGTTTTTGCGGTTTAGTCAACATTTTCTTGTGCTTTCGAATGCGTGTAAAATAACCTAATGGTAGTATTTGAAATTTTTGTGAAAAATTAAAACAAATAAATTTTTTCGAAAATGATTAAGCTCGCTTGCTCTTTCAATTGATAGCAAAAACTTTGAAATCAGTCAAAAAACAAAAAACACCGTTTCGGAATTACAGGTTTCTTTAAATTAAGCGGTTTGACACTCCCCCCACCCTTTTTTTGACAAGTTAGGGAAAAAGTTCGTAAGGAAAGTAATACGGTTTTATATGATCTTTTGGCTAAACTTACTAGATGTTTCACTTATAGGGACAATTTCTGTAGAAAATTGACTTTTTAAAATACCAATGCAATTACGCCATCTAGTGGTCATCTGAGAAATTTCAAAATAATTTCCAGCAAATTCTTTTCCTCAAGTTTGTTATCAATTTTTTTTCCGATCACTGCAACACATACTTTCCGAGATACAGCCACTTACCATCCCTATTGCGACATCCTGTATGTATCATGTTC
Organism: Dendroctonus ponderosae; assembly: GCF_020466585.1. Classification (NCBI taxonomy): domain Eukaryota; kingdom Metazoa; phylum Arthropoda; class Insecta; order Coleoptera; family Curculionidae; genus Dendroctonus; species Dendroctonus ponderosae. The sequence continues at coordinate 47,281,822 of NW_026017110.1, read as the reverse complement.
AAATCCTTTGCAGTTGGATTCAGCGAATTAAAAAAATAGCAAAAACCGACTTTAATTGAAACACAGTACATAATTGGCGTCCTCTAAGGCCTGCTTTAATGGAAAATCAAACACTCTTCGCTTTCAAATACTCAAATACTTAATAAACGTACGCACAGAAGCCACTACTAAATGCCAGCTTGGGTAGGGCGTGGCACAAATTTGGCAGATAAAAACAACAAAAAATAATTAAATCAATTTAAAAAAATAATCTACTGGGGTTTCTTAACAATCACTGGGCCCAAATTGTCGCCGGTTTCCTTGTTGTGAGCTGCATGAGATCCATCACAATACGGCCACTGCAACAGGAAGACGAAAATTTAAAAAAAATCCCCAATTTTTCTCTATTCAGTTTCGTGCTTACATTTTTGCTTTTCCAACATCGGCAAAACACCGCTTTATCAGTGATGTCTTCCACATCGATAGTATCCACTACTTTGGGATTGGTGAGCTGGATGGCGTTGTTGCAACGTCCTGAGCCGCATTTCCTGGCTTTGGGGCAATAAGCCAAGTAAATGGTGTAACCGACGCCGGCTGCTAGAGCCGTAGGAGGCACCAAAGACAGCCAATCCTTAACTGTACAATTAGAGTTATTGAAAAACGGTTTCGTGATAATTTGACAAGTATGACAGTTTCTTGACAGGGGTGACACCTCCTTGACAAGCTTGACACGTTTTGGACAAGTGTAACAATGAGCTTGGGCATGCTTAAGAGTTAAAAGTTGGACGTGGTGTGAAAGACTCTGTTATGTGTATATCATTGTGCGTCCGAAGACTTATTTGTATTTTTTATAGGACGAGGCGGGTTGCTAACGTTTCGGATTAAATCTAATAAATAGGGACAATGCTCCTCCGAGTTTTTGTAATATAAACAAGTTGTGACGCATTTTACCCAAAAATTTCTCAGTCATATTTGGAAATAGATAGAGACTGTTTGCATTAAGGCGATTTAATCTGTCTAAACAAGTTTAAATTGTTGAAAATTTCCCAGTTTTAAACAATTTTTGCAGATTCTTTTAGGAGTGATTAAAATTAAAACACACGTTTGCCGCTTTATTTCGTCCTGCAAACTGCGCCAATTTCCACAGAAAAAATTCAGAATTTCAAACTTGTGACTGCAAATAAACCAGCAAATATTGGGATTAGCTGCTGAGCAAACATCGCATTTTCAAATTGCATTTACCTTGGCTAGACCGAGCCAAATATTTGCGTGGAGCAATCCACATTGAAAACAAGATTGTACAATTAACTTCAAAGGCCTTAGAAAAAGACAAGCGTATAAAAATTCTGCGAGTTGAAAAGAAAACAAACTAACCTGTTAGCGATGGTTTTAAAATTAAGAAAAAAAAGCAATTTATGAATCCGAAAATTTGGCGCTCGCTCCGCCACTGTTAACTACTTTTAAAAACACATTTTAAGGGTCATTAGCAGGTGTCGTATTTAGATAGAACATCCAATGCTGCCGGATTGTGAGCAAACCTACTTATTTAAATAAAAAACCATTCATATAACGTAATGGACACCAACTGCTCTCCCATCATTGCACTTGGACTGATTGTGTTTAGTTTTTTTTGGGAGTTTATTCATATAGAAATCGGTTTCCTGAAGCTCTTGAATACTTTGCGACACTGGGCAACAGCGCAGTGAACTTTGCTTTCTTCAGTTTCCCAAAAAAACGTGTATCAATGCAAATTTATCTTCGTTATCATGAAATTGTTAAAAGCCACAACGGGGCAACCACAAAAACCGAGTATTATAATAGGGGGCCACCTAATTATTTTGAGGTTATGCTTGCAAAAGTCTGGATATAAAGGGGTTTTGACATCACAAGCATTGTACTCACTAAAAATAACGACTTTTTGCACTCATACTTACATCCAAGCCGGAACCAGCCTCCAATACTGTCGGGAATGGGTAGATTTGCCAGATAATCAGGAACGGACACTTTCACTAAATGCGCAATAAGCTGCATTTTAGATTTTGTTATTTAACTAAAGTTACACGACGATTAGTACAAATTGGTACAAATACAACTGGTTTTTCAGTTAACCCAAACTAACCCAAACTAAAAATAGTTGCGTGCTTGTATGTAGAAATGCGATGCTCGGAAGTGGCAGTAAGGTCGGCCCAAACCGCACGAAGCACTAATATTAAACAGCTGATCACTCGGGTTAAGACAAACCGCACTTGTGCTCCACCAAAGCGATGCGATTGCTGGCGAGATATTTCGAAAATAAAATAAATCTGGCAAAGATTAATTTCATGTCGCTAATTTACTCAGTTTCAATGAATTGCTTGATTAAGTAATATTTGCTAATCATCTAACAAGCAGTGGCGTGCTTGGTTCATAAACACATACGGGTAATTTTTACCATTTTTAAATTCAAATTCTTACTGGGTGCAGAGTTGATTAAAGGAGTAGAATACAAACGACGACACCCTGTATATAAACTAGGGCGTAGTGTGAACCAAAAGAGGAGAGTTTGAGGGTTGGGAAACTCATCCTCAGACCACTTCGGTTGACACTGACATCACCTGTCGCATTTTGACAAGACTTAATTGGCATCGTTGTCAAAAAAAACCGTTATAACTTTGTTCAACGGTTTAAATTATACACTTCGGGTTTCTGCAGTCGGTTAAGAAAGTTTTCATTCACTCATGGTGTAAATTTGGTTCGACTCGAGTAAGTGGTTTTTTCATAAATCATTCTTTGACTTTGGAAACTTTATGCGCGATTTTTTATTTGTACGTCATGCTCTTCAGAAGAGCATTTCTGAGAAATCACTGCGAGTATCAGAAAATAAATTCGCGTTGTCGATCAAGAGACCCATTTTCTACGGCACGTAAATTTGGTTGAATTCCTGCTTCCTTCATAATTTAGTCTTAAACTAAGCAATTTTTTGCTTTTTGCGTTACGCTCTTTATCAAGCAACCCACTCAGAAATGGAGATGATAGCCTCAGAAATCGATGAGAGCTTTATTTTGCTGGTAAAAGCTGTAAGGATCTGACACCATTTCAGCTAATGTGGTTCATTTATAAGTCACTCTGAAAGTTTATTTGCCGTTTTTTTGGCGCCATGCTTTTGTAAAGCTCATTTATGAGCAACCGATTTAGGTATCAGACATTCGCTTTGAGCTGTCGATAAAGGAAGATTTATTTTCCTAGCAAGTTAAATTTCGATCCATTATTGTGCACAATTTCAAGTTATTTGGCGGATTCACCTTTTTGCACTTCACCTTTCTGAAGCTCATTTCTAATACATGGTGGATCATCAATCATTAGTGTGCTTGTGTTCAATTTGATTCCATTGGAGCAGGCGGATCCTGCCTAATTAGCTCTTCAGCTTTGAGGAGTTTGTGTGCCGTTTTTCCATTTCGCACCAATCTATTCAAGAGCATTTCTGAGCAACCACTTCAGATATCGGAATCCGGTTTAGAGCAATCGATAAAGGAATCTTCAGTTTATTAGCGCTCTACATTTGATTCCACTCGAGAAAGTGGTTCATTCAGAATTAATTTGCCAACTTTGGAAAGTTGATGGGCGGATTTTCAGTTTTGCCCCATGCTCTTCTCAAGTCCATTTCTGAGCAACCGCTTTCGATTTTGCAACAATTTCTTCAGAATTATTTCTTAATTTTCGAAAACTTTTGCGCTGACTTACTGTTCTGCACCATGGCTTTCAGATGCTCATTTCTTAGCAAGCAGATCAGATGTAAGAAGAGCGTTTTCCCGAACTGATAAAGGAAGCTTCTCTTCACTAGTGGTGCAAATATGGTTCTATTTGCGCAAGTGGTTTCTTTATAATTAATTCTTAAATTTTGAAAAGCTTCTGCACGGTTTTTCCTTTTTGCACTATGCTCCAGTAGCAACCAGTCTGGGTATACGAAAACGCATTTGATTAACGACAAAGAAATATATTTTTTTTATCCTTCTGGGTTTGGCTCCATTCCAGTAAGTAGTTACTTCATAGATTTTTCTGAAACTTTTGAATGTTTTACGCGGTTTTCTCTTCTGGCGCCATGCTATTCAAAAGTATATTTCTGCGTAAGCAAATCAGGTATCGGAATAGCAGTTACCAGAGTCGATAAAGAGGATTCTGTTCGTCCGTGCTGCGAATTTGGTTCAGTTTGAGCGAGTGGCTCATTCATAAAGTTTGGGAAAACTAGGAGCGGTCTTTCGGGTTTTCAATTATACTTTGAAAAATATATTGGCAATTTTTCATTTTTGCATTATTCTTTAAAGTAGCTCATTTCTGATCAGCCACTGTAAATACCAGAAAGCGGGTTTCAGTGGTCGATCATCAATCATTAGTGGGCTTGTGTTTAATGTTTGATTCCATCGAAGCAGGCGGATCCTGCATAATTAACTCTTCAGCTTTGACAAGTTTGTGCGCCGTTTTTCCATTTGGTATCAATCTCTTCAAAAGAGGATTTCTGAGCATCCAGTTTAATTGCGGTCTACATTTGGTTCCACTCGAGAAAGTGCTTCATTCAGAATTAATTTGTCAACTTTGGAATGTTGATGGCCGGATCTTCAGTTTCGCCCCATGCTCTACTGAAGTTCATTTCTGAGCAACCGCTTTAGAAATTGAAAAGCAAGCTTGATCAGGCGTTCAGCAAACGTTTTATTGTTAGTGAAATATCGTATAATTAATTTACAAAACAGTAACGCGCGCGTTTTGAAAAAAAATCCCGCATCAACTATGCATCATCAAATCGACGAATCATATGAGTAACCAATTTACTACCCAATCCACTATGACGACTGAAACGTGAACTTGAAAGTAAAAAAACCAGTCAATGAAATAAATGCCTGAGAAGTCGATATTCATCAGGCAACTGCTCTCAGTTGGCTAATGAATACTGAATACGATGGCAAGTCTAACACGCCAGCCATTATCTTAGCTTTTAATCGCACAATAAATACATTTTATCATTTTATAGCGACTTACCTATTTGTGATACGTACCAGTTGCTTTTCCATCATATGTACCGAATACTTGAACCAACAAGCAAGGTAAAATGCGCAAAATGCAGTTTTTCAGTGTAGTTTTCTGTGTAATTTATGCGGTTTTGGTGGCCAAATGTGAAGGTAAGTTACCCACTTTTGGTCTAGGGGATTTTAATCCAACAAAGACACTAGAAGCGCAACATGCATTAATGTTTTGCAACCATGTCATTCGTGTAATGTTTGCGCTGAATTGATAAGGAAATTAATCAGAGGATCACTTTTCCAGGGCTGGATAAATCTGTCTAAAAGTTACTTTTTAGAGGTGTTTTTGCCAATGAATTCCTCAACTATGCTTTTAAGAAAACGGCGCTAATAATCAGTAATTTTCCATAAAAAAATTGGTTAAATCCTAATAACTATCATTAAAAAATGCCGCGCAATTTTTTCTCTATCATTACCAGCGTTGCTGTTTTGAATTGCTGATTTACATCGATGCTTGAAGACATTTATGCTGTTTTATGTTTTAGAAGGCCATCACATAGACCAGAGAATCTTGGAAGATGTGGGTGAAACTCAGCAGGCGAAGAACAGTGAAGAAACACCAGTATCAATTCCCGAAAATAGCTCTAGATTGGGAAATTTTGATCTTCCGCCGCCATCAAGATTAGCAGCTATTCGCGCTAACTGCACTTTACCGGCAAACTTTTCAGACCCATCCACCCCCATAAGGCCTGAGTGCTTGATGAGGAGCGACTCTTCCGAAACAGGCCCAGTCAGATTTGGTAAGTGATTTTTTGATGCTGTTGCTGATTGAATGAGTTTTTCATTCGCTCAGACGGTCAAGACGACTATAGTGAAAAGGGTGTTGATACGGAAGTGGCCGATCTACTGAACCGCACTCAAGAGCAACTAGGTAAATGCTTCAAAGCCAGAAAAAATCCTAAATTAGTCCATGGAATTTTGTCTTTGTAGACGCAGTGGAAGAACATCAGCATCCACTAGAGCCAGAATTTCCCCAGCATATTCCCGACAAAATCGCAAATCAAGCCGAATTTATTGAAGATGGGGAAATAACTGAAGATGTCTTAAGGAGCCACCGAGACGGTAATTGATTGACAAGCAAAATGAATCTGTTGGCGCTGCAAACATTGAAATTTTAGACAATGTGAGCGAGTTTTCACACGGACCGTTGGCGGTTCTTTTGGTGACCATACTGGTGATTTTGGCGGTTATTTGCTACGTCGCTCTACTCTTATGGAGGAAGTATCTGGAGTAAGTCTTAAGGTCACGGATAAAAGCTCAAAACCCTAAAAAACGTAATGTTTACAGGAATAGATACGGAAGCCGGACACTGCTGGTAAGCGCCGAAGAAATTCCAGAACCCAATGATATGAAACACTTCACGGTAAGTTCAAAGCTTCGAAAATGTATATTTCGAATGTAAATTTAAAAAATCGTTGCAGATTTGAAGTCACACCAAAGAAACTTAGGGTAAAACCACGTTAATTTTAAGGCAAGTTGTTCAAACTGTTTAGGCTGTAAATAAACTTAAGTGTAAAACTTTACAAAAGCCTTTATTTACCCTAGAATCACATTAATATATTTAACGCAGTGCAAAACCCAAATGCGATTAAACACATGGAAAAATGCCATCCCAGCACGGTTAAACAGTGAAAGTTATTTGCGCAAATCAAGAATGTCTAGTGGGGCATTTTCCACCCGTACATGATCAGCATGCTGCAAATAGAACAATTATGGCAGTTGAAACTGTAGGGAGGAAAACTTACCTTGAAAAGGGGAGGATCTGTAGGGTGCGGATGAAACCCGACCTTCCTGCAGTTTGCGATGTATTGCAGCCCGTAATTGGGGGTGAGAATGAAGAATCCGGAGCTTCAATATGCGGAGATTGTTAAAACGAGGCAATGAGGAAAAGCACTTGGGGAATAGGCGGCAAAAAGAGGGGTTCTATTGCTAATGGAAAAATTCTTCACGCAAAAACAGTCGCGCTACTTGAATCTGTCTCTTCAATAGCAATGTAATGGACAAGCTGAAAATATGGCAGCAAAGCAAAAAAACTTACCTTTGATACTTTGGCGAACAAACAATAGCAATGGCTTCAGGCATGAGTAGCTGGTAAGGGCAATGAGTGTGCATATCGACACTGGACAGAAACGCTGTCTGAGTGGGGTGAGTCTGCAAAAAACTGCCTTTTCACCCAAAGCCCCCCGAAAATAAAAAACACCTACATGAATCCATCCAATGGTAATGAGATTATGGTGGTCTTGGTAGTCGAAAATCTCCTCTTCATTAGTTGTGGCACATGAGTCGGAAGTGCCGCTTTGCTTGGGCACTATCATGTGGGTGATGATCAGCTGATTCATTTCCTAACAAATCCCATGAGATTTTCTCCATTACTCTTGTCGCATACTTACAAGCTTTCCGGCTAAAATGCCGCAAGTTTCCACGTTTTTATCCGTATTGTTTTGCGCGAGACTCTGGAAGAGAGTCATTACTTTCGCAGGCACTAAAACGGCCCTTAGAGTATCAGTGTCGTACTTCGTTAGTGACTCAGACGACGGCTTTTTGCCTCTATCAAATGTGGGAACTGGGGGAATAAAGTCTCTGAAACAAAGCCAATTAAGCCGAAGGAAAGGACGTATTTGCGTGAATACTTTTCATAGGATGGAGGCAGATCTGGGGCTGAAGGGGTTGCGTCCAAATTCGGGTCTGGATAGTTAACACTATCAATTGCTGCTGGAATTTCCGCGGTTACAAACTCTCTAGGCGCAGCACTTGGCTGTCGTTTGGAGGGCTCTTTTTTCTTTAGTTCAGCCTTTCTTCTCTCTTCACCTTCTTGCTCCAGTCGTATCTGCAAAGCAACTGTCCAAATTTACAGACTTTTGATGGCGGATCAGACACAACGATTTATTTGGCTACATGGAAGACGGCTTGTTCAAACAAAAATATCTGCTTAACCAGACCAAATTTTAGATTGCAAATTCAACGAGAAATAGAACAAGCTTGGCTCTATAGATGACCTGAAACGCATCAAGGATATCGACAACTAGAATTTTTGAAAAGGCCTCAAATCTAAAGGATGGGTTTTGGATATACACTGGAACAAACATTCGATTCTTCATAGAAAGAGAAGATTTTTGCCTCAAACCTTATTGAGGAAATAGAGCAAAGTTGACCCTACAAACGCAATAAAAGGCGTTGAAGACACCCAGAAGAACGATTTTTGAAGAAGCTTGTGATACGCGAGTCGACATTAACTTTTGCTTAACCATAGCGAATTTTGGACGAAAGTTTTAAGGCAAAGACAGAGCAACTTTGGTTGTATAGATGGTCTGATGGCCAATGAGGAAATCGAAAAATTAAATCTCTGCAAAAGTGTTAAAATCACACAACAAGTTTTTGATATGCACGAGTATCCCAAAATTCATTTGTTGTGCAATAAAATCTGCCTAAAGGACACTTAGCAAATCCAGCAAAATAAAACGTTGCGTCTGCACTGTTTGTGACACCCAAAGTCTTACCAGTTTCCCCAGATAAAGCTCATAGTCCCTTTTGTAGATTTCGAGCAACTGTTGCTTGAGTTTCTCGGCTTTGGGCAACACTTCCCGCAGTTTTGCCTGATTGGCTGCACGCATATCAGCTGGGACTTTGCTAAACTCCGGATGTTTCCTAATCTTTTCCAGAAACAAAGTCATGAACTTCAGGTACAAACAGTAGGCATTCTCCAGGTTTCCTTCCGCATGGTAGACGTTTGCCATGCGAACCATTTCCAGGCCTGATCTGTAGTATCTGGACGAATACATTCAGTTAGACGCAGGTTTGCTTGGAAAATGTTTGAATAGAAATTCGGGTGTTCGATGAAAAATCGAAATTACTGAAGTTCTAGCCACTTAATTAAGGAATTTTTATTTAGAAATGTTGCACGAGCATTCCTTATCTGGAAGAGTACTCAAGCACTTAAGTGCATTTGCTTTGGCAAGTGTTTAGATATTCTTCTAGAAACTAATCCTGATAATGAATATAGCAATGAATGCAAGAATTACCGTTTGGGGGGCACATGGGGCTCCACTTCAATCAAATTACTGTAGGTGATTAATTTTTTCAAACGCTCCTGGGGCTCGATACTGTCCAGAATCAGGGAAATTTTACTCTTCGCCATCTCTCAGCCGAAGAACAACCAAGGTGCACTTTACAAACTAAGGAGTTACGCCAGTTAATGGTTGGTCGATTATTCGTTTACAACTCATTTTGTGACTCATAAGAAAATACCACCCAATATTATTTGTTTTGGTTCTGCACACAGTTCTAGGTTAGAATGGCACTGTCAGGCTGCCAAAATGCTGTGTCCTTTTTTAGGAGCATGGGAAGAAAAGCGATGGGTTATTGGACGGCAAGTCCATTAGGGCATTAGGTACTATTATTTTGTTAGTGTATATATTTATGTAAAAAACAAATTTTACACAGTGTCTGAAAAATAGAAAATTAAATATATTAAAAATACTTTAATTTACGGGTTTCACCATCACCAATGCATTTTGTCTATAGACTAAAAAAATTCCAGAACCAAAAACACTAATAAAAAAAACAATAAATTGCTTGAAAAACAGCCGTCAGCTAACATTTAAAGCAAATAAGTAAATATCGGCGGTCCAAGTTCAGTTTGCACAAAAGCAATTAAAGCGCACGCATTTTAGCGCAACATAGACCGATTAAGTTTCAATTTGCGATGCTTTTGAGTGCGTTTATGAATTTATTATTGTAAAAAGTGATAAAAAAGAATCGCGATAACATCCGCTAGCGCAATTTTCAAATAATTATTTATAGACAACAGAAATTTGAGCTGAGCGCAATTTGAAAATTTTAAAACCGTAAATATCGAGCTTAACAACGATTAAGTTCGCGCATAATTTTGCGGTTCCCTGGTAATTAAAATTAATATTCCAATGTCGTCCCATGTCCGTATGAAGTGTTAACTTTTTGAATTGTTGATTGCGATTAGCAGTCAAGGATGAACCAGACAACTAAGTCAACTATTTTCCACAAATTGCGCCGATCTCAAGCATTTCAGAGTGATTGAGTTCAGATTTGCATGTAATGCTGATGTTATCGGCTTTCAAATACCTGCATGATAAGATATGGTGATATAAGCGAGAATGAGGAGGAATATTCAGTAGGCTCCGGGAGTTTTGAGGTCTGCTGTTGAGTGATCATTCAGTAAGTTCGTGCCTGCATATCTGGATAGCGCCTGGGTGCACAGTGATTGAACATGAACTTGTTATATGCGCTCTTCGTTTTGGTAAGTGATTTTTTTGTGAGTAAATGTAAAAACTCCCGAAGACAGAAAAAGAACGATTCTTCTGGTTGAACTGATGGTTTCCCAGTTCAGAGCGCCACTTATACCCCTAGAAAACATTTCAAGACAATTTCAAGTGTAGCAAAAAAAACTGTGTTATTTGCCCTATTATCAAAACAAAAACGAATTGAAATTTTGGATGAAATATAAACACGAAGAGTTGAACGGAAAGGTTGTTTTTTTTTATCGAAAGTTGCTTTCATTGATTGGCACTTAAAACGGATAGTTTAACTATTCAACACGTTTAAGTCGCAATATAGATATATAATCGGTACTTTAGCAATTATATTGGTGCAATCGCCGGCCACCATCAGGTACTTTCTTCAAGTATATTTTTACCTGTTGTATAACTCTGTAAAATCTGTATGAATAATGTTTAAACATTTTTATTCTTTATTTTGAGGTCTCTCCAAAAATCGTTTTTCAGGGCTGCCTCAATTTCTCCAACCGTATTCGTACAGTCAAATTTGCTCTATTTCCCCGTTGAAGTTTCTGACGAAAATCTGGTCTGATTAAGCAATAATTAATGTTTATTCAAGCGGTTGAAGAATTGACCCTTAAAAGCATCGTATTTTAATTGGAGGTTTCTTTATAAATAATTTGTTAGGATTTATTCAGCGATTTTGGGCACTGTGGAATTAACGTTAAACAAACGGCGGCCGAGCAGCAAAATATTCTTACTTGATTTTGACGCTTCTCCAAAGTCCTTTAGAGCTACTAAACCTTTTCACTTTTAACATGAAAAACCTCCTCAATGCCAGTCTGTTCCAGGACATTCTAAATATCGCAATCGCCCTACCAGTATTCAGCGCCTTTGTCAGATCGGTTGGGGGATCCCCATTTACTTTGGGGCTCATCAACTCCAGTGGAGCTTTGGTTAGTTTACTATGGAACCCCATTGTGGTAGGTAAACCAAGATACCCCAACTAGCCTCATCTCAAACCCCCCGGCTTTATTTAGGGCAGCTTGAGCGACCAAGTGGGAAGAAAGGGGCTGCTGCTCAAGTGCTTGATAGCCAGCTCAGTTGGGAGCGTCATTCTGGCAGCCTCCACCTCAGTATGGTTGGTGTTCGTAGGCAAACTAGTCGGCTGTAGGTTGCTTATTCGCTCAATTAAGCAACGGAAATGTTAAACTTGCGACTGTTTCAGCTTTGGGCAGTCCGGTGGGAATTCTTCTTCGCTCCATTGTAGCAGACACTTATAGAACGTCCGAGGAAAAAAAGGCGTTTTTCGGCAAAAATGGCTTTTTCATTTCCGTTGGGTTCTTGGTGGGGTCCGTCTCCAGTGGGTTCTTGAGTGAGGCGAAAAATGGGTTCGCTATGTCCTTTTTAATGATGGCGGCCGTCACTGGAATTTCTGCTGGTAAGTTTCCAACTTCAGAGTCCAACACAAGATTAACAACAATCAAAAGAGCAAACCGATCACCAGTTGGTAGTTAATGTTTCTATTGGTGGATTTGCACCAATGGAAATGTGAAACGCAACTTTTCTTTTCAGCAATCGCATTCCAAACAGTATCGGACGATACAAAGACTCAAGACAAATTCGCTGACGTTTCATTTTCATCTAAAGCAGTCAGCAAACTGAGATCAGCTGTCGTTAACATGAAAACCATCTCATGGTCTCGCTATCAGAGTTTGTTTTGCATCAAAGGCTTTTATGACCTCAGTATAGCCATCATCTTCACCAGCGTTGGTCTCACATTGATCAACGAGTTCCAAGTGAAAGGCCGCACTATCGGCTACGTGTTCGTCATTAGCAGCTTATGTAGAATCGCCTCTGGTCTTTTGAAAATAAGGCTCAAAAGCGCCCTGGCCAATACGAGCGACTACAGCAGAATCACAGGCGTTGGAGTCATTCTATTGGTTTCTTATGTCGCGATGGGCGTGTCCGGATCATTGAGCGTGTTCGTGCTGTTTATGGGAATCATGTCCTTCTGTAGAGCGTCCATGGATACCACCCTGACCGAAATGATCGCCACTCGAACCACATCCGAGGACAGAGGCAAAGTGATTGGCGCATTTGAAAATTTGAATTCCATCAGCATGTTTATAGCGCCTATTCTGACTGGAGCGCTAGCAGAACTGCTCGGCCTCAGGTTTATCATTGGCTCAGCAGCCATTCCTATTAGTGCAGCTAGTTTGATCGCATACAAAGCGATTGGCAAGACTGAATAATCATTAATGTTTATGATTTGTACTGGAAATGTGCTGTATTTTATCGTTTTTTGTAATAAAAATATTTTTCTGATAACTAATGCGAGTCAGTCGCCTGGGAAGGACCAGTAGCTATCCATCCATGAAAGGGACTCAAATATTCCATGCAATAGAATGGAAGTATGATCGAAGAACAGTTGGAAGCTTTTCTAGAAATGCCTCGAAGATATAAAAACTACTCAAGCAAGCCATAGAGGCTAGGCCTGGATAACTCCCAACTAAGCCTGGTGAACTTTTAGGAGTTGGCGCAGTGCTACGCAAAGGGCTTTGTGCGCCAACCCAACGCACCGGCGCAGTAACTCAGTTCGGTTGCTGGGAAAATGGTGTCGACTTTTTTTACTTGTTTTTAGAATTATTTTAAGGGCCATTTATTAATAATATTTTTAAAATTTCTTCAAAACTTCAGGCTTTTGCCAGTTTCAGCCAAGTTGCTCTTTCTTCTAAATGCTCAATTTTCTAAAGTGTCATTTAAAAATGCTCTGACAATCTTTATTAATTAATATATAAAAATTATGAAATAAATTTCGAATTCCTCGCCGCTTTGTAAAAAGTTTTCAAATCTCTTCCCAGCTTCGAAATTGGAACAAAAATCAAATAATTTTCTGTCAAAAAAGTAACAGAATAAGCGGAAGTTTATAACAGATTACTTGGAAATCGCGTCACCTCCATATCTCTAAGACTGTAGAGTTTGTTAAAAAATGTGGTTTTTCAGTTTTGACTGATTTTTTCCTTTACTTTTTACTCAAAAACGCTCTATTTTGTAGAGTTTCACTTAAAAATACTGACGATCTGGAGGTATTTTAGGCGAAAAATTACAAGATAAATATATAGCTTTGTAAAAATTTTACAAAACCTTTTTTCAGCGTCGAATTCGGGACAGAAACGAAAATAAGTTCCTCCCGTTTTTCCCAGAAAACCATGGGCGTTTTCTCCAAAACCGAAAACGACCAGAGCAAATGCAAAACAAATTATTTGGAAAATTCGCCGCCCTTTGCTCTCATTTTTTTAAGGAGAGCGCGCTTTTGCTCTACACCAACATTTTTTAGGCGCGTGCTTAAACAGCAGCAAAAAATTTACATTCAGTGCGACCTCAATGAAAATTTCTCAGTTCTAGGATGCAAACGTTAACTACCGCAAGAAAAGTCTTCAAGTGCGCACTTGCCCCCGTTTAGAAGTTACGATTTTTTTACGGAGATCGCGTCTTTCGCTGGAAACTTTTATTTTTAGACTCGTGCTTAAGCAGCAGCAAAAAATCAACATTCAGTGCAATTTTCAAGAAAAATTCTCGGTTCTAGGATGCAAACGTTCACTACCGCAAGGAAAATCTTCAAGTGCGCACTTGCCCCTGTTTAGAAGTTACGATTTTTTTAAACATGTAGTTTTTCAGTTTTGACTGATTTTTTTCTTTACATTCTACTCAAAAACGCGCTATTTTGTAGCGTTTCACTTAAAAATACTGACGATCTGGAGGTCTTTTAAGCGAAAAATTACAAGATATATTTATAGCTTTGTAAAAATTTTACAAAAACTTTTTTTAGTGTCGAATTCGGGACAGAAACGAAAATAAGTTCCTCCCGTTTTTCTCCAAAAACCATTAAAAGTCAGAAACCGGCAACAACTCAATAGCGCAACTCAACACAGTGTTACCCAGGTCTAATAGAGGCTCCAAATGGTTAGTAGGTATACTTAACACTGTGTTTTAAAAGTAATGACCTCGCACATACTAACTGCTCTTCACCGCATAATTATTTATGGCTGCAATGGTTTAATATACAGGGTGGCTCACGGTTGATGGCACTTAGGTAGGTATACGGAAAACGTGAGTTACCATACATTGCTCTAATTTTGGAACTGGATAACTTTTAATTGAATTGCTGTGAACGATTAGATTTTTGTTTGATTCCTTTTCTGGTTCAATAATTTTTCGCTCTGCAGGTGATTTTGAAAAAACGCTGTGTTGCAGATAGTTTCTACAGGGTGGAAAATACTGCAACGCAAAATTTATGAAAATTCGGCAACTTCCAGTAGAACAAAAATACTTTATTCGGATTTCAAAATCAAAGGCATCCACGGATTTTCAGGATCACAAGATCATCAGTGGGCAAGATCTTCCACGGATTTTCAGGAATTTTCAAGAAATTTCATTTTCTCTTAGGTTTTGATGGAAAACAAAAAATAGTACTATATATAAAGTGTCGCGATTAAAATAGCAAAGATGATGATATTCCTGTATTGCTGAAAATATTTGATTTTTGATAGCCAAATTTTCAGAACAATCCAAACTCGCGTTTGCCGTATATGTACATTTACCCGCGATCCACCTCAACCCGTAGGTATAGGATAACTCAAACCATCAAATTTCCGTACTAATCTACTTGAAACAGCCTAATTCAGACCGACTAACTGTTCTTTTTTCCAGCTTTGACATACTACGCCCTAACACCGGATGCAAAAAAGCCCAAAGGCAAAAAACAAACTGACCAATCGCTGCTCAGAAAAGGAGCCTTGGAACTGAAGCGAGTCGCTGTGGATATCAAATCCATATCGTGGCCCCGCTACAAAAACCTTTTTATCATAAAGGCCGGCTACGATTTGAGCCTTACGGTGTTTACAGCCAACGTTGGCTTGATTATGCTAAATGAATTCAACATCCAGGGCCGCTACATGGGGTATTTTCTGCTGATGGTCAGTCTTCTATCCATCGCTATTAATCTACTGAAGATGAAACTGAAGAATGTGTTTGATAACATCCCGGACCTCCAACTGGTGATCAGTGGATGCTTGATGTTGATGGTGAGCTTCGTTGGATTGAGCATTTCCACTAACGCTTCGATGTTCTTCGTGTTTATGGTCGTTCTATGCGTTCCGCGGTTCATTTTGGATGTGAAACTACCGGAAATGATCACGATTCAAACTCGGGACGACGACAGGGGCAAAGTGCTGGCTGCCTTTGAAAATGTGATGCCTTTGGCCTCGTTTTTAGTGCCTGCTGTATCTGGATTAATCGCCGAGCAGTATGGACAAAGAATTGTCCTGATTTCTGCCACGATTCCCATTGCGGTTTCCATCCTAGTGGCTTACACGCAAAAGAGCAAACGACAGTAGGATTTTCCCATTGTATGGAGGGACGGAGGGAGTTGTTAATAAACATAAAACTCGATTAATTTTAAACAGAAACATTTGTATTACAATCTAAATCAAACGTGCTTTAACAATCACGCAAGTCACACTAGATCATCAGCAGATACGGCATTCTTTTCCCTGGATAGTCGGAAAGACTCCTCAAGGGCCTTTCGCTTCTCTGGATTATCTGGCGGGTAGATTTCCCTCTTGGTCTTGACCACCCATTCCTCAAAGAGGGCGGGTTGGTTGAAGTAGTAGAACATTATTACCGGAAATGTGACATACATGGCCATTTTGCCCACTTCAAGCTTCCAGCCTCCCATTACTAGAAATACGATATTTCCAGAATTCCTTACTATTTGAGCCTCTTTGTCCGGAAGCTACAGCTCTGGTATAAGGTGAGTTTGGATAAGCCCATGTAGAGTACGTGGAGGGTTTTAATGAGATATATGTATTTGGATGCTGGTAGAAAAGGGAAATAGCTGAGGCAAACTCTTCAACCAGTGCCAGTGTCGTTTAAAATTCGCCGAATTTTGATGGGTTATTAACTAACACGGAACTTTCAAAGCGGTTTTTGCAAACTTTGGCAATCGGTTCAAACAAGACTGCGTCTATTCAGTCATATCCAAAAACCATTTGAACCATAGCGCTTCTTTTGTTACCACTGCGAGATCTTATAGCATTTTTAGCAAACTTGGGCAATAGGCTTTGAATAAGAAGTGAAACACCATTTGGGAAATTAAAGGAGTTTTCACACAGGACGCTAAATTTCAGTTTTACGGGGGTTTGACCAACTTGGGTAATCGGCACTAAACGAACTCAAACACGACGCCGTCTTTTTGGTCTCTCTCAAAAACCATTTGGGCCACATTTCCCGTTTTTTCACGACTGGATAGCGAATTAAAAACCCCATTCGCTAACCGCAATTCAGCAAACCTTTAACGACACCAGAATCGTTTACAAGTGTTTTATATTGAGGCCTATGGGATTTGCTTTAGCCATAACGAAGTATTACGGCCTAGTAACTGAATATACCATATTTTGCACAATTGTTACAAAACCAAAGATATTTGCGCCTGCAAGGTTTGGGCACACAAGCACCTTCTATTAAAGGTTTGGGGCTCCTTAAACAAGCTCTAAATTGGAACGCCAGCACAGAGGCAAGCACTATTTCTGGTGGAATCGAATCAGCTTAACACTTCTATTTGACAATTAGGAGCTACTTACCGATCTTTTTCCTCAAAACACAGTTGAATTCAACAAATAAGAGGGTTTTTAAAGTACGCTAATGGAAATTTGTCACAATAACACTTGACATTACCTAACCTCATCTTTTTCCGGTAATATATGGGAGGATGGCTGATTGGCACGCTCAGACAACTGGACGGATGCGAAAAAATATTTCAAAAACTACCACTAATTGATAGTAAAAAAACATATATAAATGAGGCACCAAACGTGAGCATATAAATTTATTTTTGAGTAAGTAGTACACAATTCGCTTCAGTATAACATAAATCATAACACTATACATACAAACCGTATTAAAGCATACTAATATATTTTGAATATTTTACTCTTACATCGGAAAATAATTTTGTTCGGAATAAACTATACAGATCCAATATCAATCACTTAAAACATATATACGTACAGTTTGCATCGCGTTATAGAATGGAATTAACTCATATCGGAATATTGTATTATAAAGTGCCGAATTACAATGCGTAAAATAACTGTGGATTGGAGATAACAACTATTCACACAACATGTAATTGGAGTAGAAATCAACATTTTAATATCCTAAAAATTATGTATTGCGAATTTTGCCTGGGACGTAGTTTTTGTCGATGGCTGGCTCTTGCAAGAACATGTGTAGGCATCTTTCGTTTTGGGCAAGCGGATGTCCAGCAATTCTAAAAAAATGCCCTCAATCATTGACTTGCCTCAAAAAAACGCCGTTTCTTGAAAGATCTGCAACACTTTACTTACTTATTAATAAAAACTTCTAATCCTTTCCTTCGATCTTCAATAAATCCTTCTTCAAATATTCCATCGTCGCCCCTAAATGGCAGCTGCCTTTTCCACGCTTTCCCTGGCAATGAGGGGACTACAATTTTACTGTCTCGCTCCAGCTCGTTCCTCAGCCACTCAAAATCGCTATATCTTCTTCGAACACTCGATTCCTTCACTTTAAACACCGGCAAATTGGTCTGAAACAACAGAATACCTACAGTTAGTTGCAGACTATAATGATGTGCATTGTTTTACTTTATGTAAGTTGGCGATACCTTTTACCTCGATTTAGGTATTTTATAAGCAATTTATCAGACAGACATTCCTTGTCTGATATAAACACAGCATTTAGATAAGATACTAACATCTAAAAAAACCGTATCTTGAGGTGAAACCAACGGTTACATTTCCGGAAACTTATAAACTAAATTCCATTGTCAGGAGTCATTTTTTAAGTTTCTTAACTGTTGAATTTTGAGACCCTGAAAGTAATTAATTTGCTGACAACACAAAGGATTTTCTGAACTAGACCTTGGGCAGTGTGATTTGAACATGATTCAAACGACTTCATAGACACTTTAAAGAAGCTCATTGACTTAAGGTTATCAGGCAAATAAATGGAAAGGAAATGAAGAGCAAACACTGTTCTTATCAGGCCCTGATTGGCTGTTATTGAAGGAACAGCCCCAATACACTTATAGATGGTTGGTTAAAACGTACCTTCATTTTCACCTCATAGTCAGTGAAACGTTTTTTGCCCACCCCAATGGTGGTAACCGGATTAACGACGTCGATTTCCAGAAAATTAGCAGGGGCCGCGTAAGCATCATCCAGAGTTTGTTTTTTAACGTTCAGCCTTTTGATGGCTTCTGAGGTTGTGTCCGATTCGGCCATCATTATCAACGGATTTACTAGACACGCTGCTTGCAGTCCGCCCACATAAATCAACCCTGTTATTCACAAGGGGAAAACACTGGCGAGCTTGAACCCAAATGAGGTGTAATCGGACAAAACACCCCCCAAAACACGAAGAATCAAGAGAAATCTGTAGAAACTTTGATTAACGTCACTGTCATCAATGTCTGGGAGACAATGTTTTATTGGGCGCGGTTTATCGAAACTGTGACGCGATCCACGAGTACCTACTGACGAAAAACGGTTAAAATTCAGCAGCTGACGTAATACGTATATTCGCGTATACAGCATGATCAAATTTTAGTTGGCAAAATGAATCAGGTGGTTAACCTCTCCAAGATAATAAAACCAGAATAACCAGATATGGATTTCTGGCAAAATTACATAGTGTGCATTGTTTCGATATTATGCAAATAACTCGAAAAGAGTGGAAGGTGCGAATAAAATACAAGAGATTAAAATGTTTCTAATTTGAAAAAGGAATTAAAAAAGGTGTGACTAAATTCCAGAGATACACCAGAAAAAAGTTTGCAGTAGTAAATAAACCCAACCAGTAAAAGAGCAGCACTCTGCAAGTACAATGAAACAAACTTGCTAAATAAAGCCATGTAGATCATAGAATGGAACTTAAATCCAAATTTTCATGTGAAGAATTAGAACGAAAAATCTAAATACCCACATTTTCGAACCTCTGCAACAAAGCAATTGCCCACATGAATTTATAGGAACTTTTCAACGTATTTTCGCTATTCGCTATTAATTTTTGTGAAAAAAATTAGATCACCCCGTATACGCACATATATTTTTTTAAATTGCATTATTTATTTCATTACAGCTCGACATAGTCAAGCGACTCTGCTATTGGTTTGCTGAATTGGCCGTTTCTCTTGAAAATACTCTGAGGATCAGTAATCCTTGTAAGACCAGGCAGGATATCCTTAGGATTCTTCTGTTGATTGTAGCTGTAGTATGTGAGTGGGGCCGACGAATACAGAGGAAATTCCTTGAATTGCTGTCGAAGAATGCGGTTGAATGGAAAAATTGTTAAATACATTTTTCTGTAATTTATACCTCAGTGTCCTTCATGTAAAACTGATCATCTGGTTGAAACCCTTTAGTTTTAAAATTCCCATCGTATTCTGTACAGTAGTCGTTGGTTTGTTGAATGTCTTCAGACTGCTTCAATTCTGCGGCCGCTTCTTCATGGAATTTCTTTAGAAGATACTCTTTTCGTTTACCTGGAAAAATCCCCAGTAACACTCAAAATCGCGTCAAATTTCCCCAATAAACCGCTTTATTCTCACCCATATTCTTTTCACTTTCTTCTTTACTGGGAGAAACGTAAGTTTCCTTCATAGTAGAACACAGTGGCCCTTGAGGCGATTTTCCAGACGCATCTCGAATCAGCCACTTTCGGCTTTCGCCCTTGTAGGTCTCCTGCCAGCATTTTGCCTGCAAACTTTCCAGCGAATCTGTTTTAGCTGGATGTTTTGCGCAATCTTTCATACCGCTGAATTATTCGAATACTGATCTTGACACTAAAGAGGTGAAAGATGGTAAACAACATGCTTCTATGGAAACCTCCCCCCCCCAGACGTGGACATTTATTGATAAAACAACCCAAGAACGAGTCGGAAATTGTTCGAAAAAAAAAACGGATAGTTGGTGTGTGCGACTTGAGGTCTTCTAAAGATTTTTCCAGCTGATTAACCCTGGTATATCGAAATATTTGAACTCCCCGCCATGGTTTCTATGGCAACCTGTCAGTCAACCAATGCGCTTGGACAAAGAAGGCTAATGGAGTAGGGTGTTTGATACCGGGGGTTAACAATAAATTCCATATACACTGACGTGTGAAAAATAATTTTTGTGGTTTATTAGCTGATTGCTTGGCATTGCGGATTTTGAAAGACGCATTTCCTTATCAAACCTGAACTCGTTAAAAAAGCCATTAAAGCAATACGACCTAATAAACATAAAAAATTGATATGTTTTTGATTTTATCACTGTTTATTATAATGGAAAACGTGGAAAGACTTAATTTTTTCCGACGCTAAAACCATCAAATAGGGCGCAATTTTCTAAAAGTCTGCAGTCAATACACTGAAAATGGCCAAACACGTCGGTTTTCTGTTGTTGATCGGGATTGGGTTGAGTGCGATCGCTGCAGCTTCGTATGGTAAGTAAAAAAACTTAACCATGTTACCGGCAAGTCGATGAATAAAATAATCAGATTTAAGCAAAAAATGCACAGTTTCAGGGGTTTTCCAAGCAAACAGAACGGCTAGTGTACATAACGCATTACTCCATTTTCTGCGCGTTGTTGTTTAAATAAATACTTGTGAAAAAGATTGTAACTTTTCCAGGAGGTTCCATTGGTGAACTGGAGTTTGCGGACATTGAGGAGCATTTGGAATCGCTGACTTCTGCAAGCACCTCTATTGGCGATATCAAAGACGCAGTTGTTCCATATCTCAACAATTGGAGGAGCAAACGGTAATTTTAATAAATAATAATAATTTAATAATTTTTAATTTTAATTGTTTGAAGAATTGAAAAATTTTCGCACAAAAACAGTAATTTTTTGTCTATAGCCACTGAAGTCGGGCTCATCCGAAAATTTAATCAGCTATCTAGACCAGCAATTTTCTATCAAATTACCCATGAAAACTGTTCTTTCTTTCAGATCTTCCAGTTCCAGCGTGGAAAATGCAGGTATAGACAGCTGGCCTTTAAGAAGCATTTCCACAAGAGTGAAAAATTTCAATATTGGTGGAAAGTTGGAAAAGATTATAAAATCTATTGAAGATTTTGTCGCTAAAATCATCAAAAAAATCAGGCACCTTATTCTGCCAGCTGTGAAGATGTTGAATATGGAGAAGGTTTTCAGAATGGTGGACACGGTTGTCACAAAGTTATTGAAACCATTTGGCATCAATCTGGAGGAAAATGCGCCCCATAGAATGTCCGTCGCAAAATTCGTCTCCGGCTTTGGCGACCTGTTTTGATTCATCCGCTGCTCAATAAATCTTTAAATGTTTGTGATTCTTTTCTCTTGCACCTTACACAGCACCACTTTTTCCAGCCCACACACACTTATTTCACTTTTCACACACATTTGTCAGCACTGTTTTTTAATTAATTTTCCACTACTTTCACTATTTTATAACTTTGCTTATTTCAATTTTACATTCCATTGCAATTGATTACACCCCGTAGCAAACCGGCTGGATTCGAAAGAGATGACTCTGCAGTCAAGAGGGAGACAAACATAGCGCTTGCCATGGGAACCAGCCCATCCGTGTCATTTTTTGTGTACATACCAGGGAGGGATGATTTTTATTATTTCAGCTGTGTACTTTGGGATGCAATTCAGTTTAATAATGGGCAACTTTAGGACGCAAATTTATCGCAACAAGTCTAACTATCTGATCAAGGCTTAACATCACGAACCACTTTTATAACTTGTCTGCGCTCTAGATGTTTTTAAGCCAAGCAATTTGAACCCAATTTCTTCAATTTAGATACGGAATCATCCAACGCTTCAGTTGAACCAACGAAGAAACCTTCATCTTCAGAACTTCCGTTAGTATATTTTCATACGGAGACAGTTTTCTTTTAGATAGTGATGGGCTCGTCGGGTTGTCTTAAAGATCCTGAGGAAGGGATGCTCTTTCCTTGTCTAAGGGTTGACCGCAGCTTCCTTTGACCATGCACATAAGCAGAAATATTATTACCTGTAGCATCTTTTAAAAGAGCCGGTCCAGTGCCGTTTCGCCCATCACTACTTAAAATAAAATCTCTTCCATCGTCAACACCTCGAAACCTCCAAAATTGACTAATTTTAGTGGAATCATCAGAGAAAAACGCTCCATAGATAAAGAAGAGAAACGCTCTGGATTGGACGACTATCTGAAAAAGCTCAAGGAAGTGCTGTCAGTACCCAAAGCAGCAGGCGAACTGGCAAAAAAGGTGAAAATCATGGTGGAAAAGGTGAATAATATCAGCGAAAGCTTATGCAAAAACTGTCAAGATGACGACGATGAGGACGACTATTACTATGACGATGATGATGACCTTTACAGATTCAGGCGAAACGTTGAAGATGAGTGAGTCTCCTGGGAAAACCCAGCGGCGGTAGCTTCTAAAAACTGTGTTTGCAGAAATCCAGAAACAACCTTCGAAGAGCTTGTAGGCCTGGTTCAAAATATCAACAGCCGTTTAGTTAACCGAACCAAAAGCTTAATAAACGCGGGTTTGGATGCGGCCAGGAAAGCTGTGAAAGTGGCCTTTGCGATGGCTTCTGAGGGTTTAAATCCATCCGAAACAGCCTCAGAGGATACCAAGTAAGTTGGATTTTCACTCAGAGATTGAAAACACCCCGAAAAATCCAGCTTCGACAATTCCAGCCAGACGGTTCAGAGGATCAGACGAAGCACACCAGGCATTCCAATTTTAGAGTATCTAGAAGAAGTTAAACAATTGCTGGTAGTATTTCTGATGGATACCGAATTCATAGTCAGCGACATTTTCCAATCCTTGAGCCCTCAGGGCAAAGAAGCGGTGCAAACCATCTTATCCGCTTTAAAAAAGGTTTTATACATAATCCGGCACATCTTCAATGACCCTCTGGGCAGTGTTGCGCAATTCAAGTCCTCACTGGATCGGACCTTGATTGAAGTGAAAAGAGTCATTTTGGATGTGACTGAGAAGGTGAAGGGGCAAGTGTTGAAAACTCTGCAAGAAATCCCTCGTCTTGTGCAAGTCTACAAGTACAGACTGGAAAGAGGACGTAGATCCTCAGAAGGGTGAGTGTAGATTTATATTTCCTGTAGTGGGTCAGTGAAAATCTGAGAGTTAAATTTATCTGGAGAAGGGAGACTACAGAACCAAAAGATGTTAGTAACCCAGTCCAGCACGACCCCCAACCTCCCTCTAGCAATGCGACTACTGCAAACCCTCTGGTGAAGGGACTAAATGGCCTCACTAACTTAACTGAAAGTGTATCGGAAATTCTGGATGTGGTCTTTGATCTAACTGATATATTTTCATTGAGAAGGAAAAGGGACATTGAGTAAGTGCCGTTTCTCAAACCCTAAGCGCATCTAGCACCTAATGAGCATATTGTAGTGGTGAAGAAACTGAAGGCAAAACATCCTTGAACATCTTCATTGAAGGTATGGAAAATGGTACCTTGCAAGTGCTGGCCAATACAAAAGAGCTGATCGGGCGCACGATCCAAGAATTGGGGCAAAACGTCGACTTGGGCTTGCAGAGGATTTCTTCCGCTTTAAGCAGGCAAAGAAGGAGCGCTGAAGATCAATTCGAAGTCATTAAAATGTTTTTGAGGGAGTTGCTCGAAGCGATTTCCATTCAGCTGAAGAAATGGTTTGAAGAAGCGATTCTCTTCAAACGACAACTCTTGCCGTACAAGTAAGGCTAACGGTTTAAGGTGGCGGATTTTGCAAGACGGCACTTATTTGTAGCGGAAATGGTGAGGAGATTCTTCGTGCCATTAAATTGAAAATCGATCTTGCCAGAAAATCCATTGGGGACTTCCTAACAGTTCCGGATCTATCCCCACCCAGTCTTGAGGAGTTTGAGGAAACTGATGACAGTGAAGTAGAAATTGAGGGGAAAAAGTAAGCACATTTTCCCACACTAGATGTGTTTAGGGATTTTCAATAGCTCTCTTCCAGGATTGTGAGTAGAAAACGACGTTTTGTGCTAATGGACACTCTTGTGGGCATGTTGGCAGCCAAAGCAACCTCTACAGTAGCTGGCTGGATTTATCAAACAGCTAATCATTTTACATCTGATTATCTGAGAAATCCTCAAACTGAGGAACAAGACCTAAACACCATTAACAGAATGAAGCGAGAATCGGACAAGTAATGTTAATTTTCTGGCAAATTTCTGCAGATAATCTAGATTTTTTCCAGCAGTCTTCTTACAGAAATTATCAGATTTCCTGGTAGGGTACTAGAGGGCATTATTCAAAGGGGAAAGAAAAGGGCAGACGCAATAAGAAAAGTGATTACTGGACAGGAGACAGAGGATGACTCCGATGCTATTTACCCAGGAAGAAGATAGAATAGATTTTAAGCGAAAATGACCTGAAAATCCCACTTGCCTCAGCCATTTTTGTAGCACTTTAATATAAACGTGTTGAAAATAGAATTTTTCACAACTTTACTGTCTTTAAATACATTATTCTAAACCTTAATTACTTGGATGATTAATGAATGAATTAGCAAATTGAAGTAGTAAATGATTGACCCTGGTATATCAACAAAGCGTGACAAGGACACATTTGTTTCCATGCCATTCGCTATGTTGGTCTCACTCTTACCTGCAGGGCAAGTTATAGGATGACTAGTGGAATTGCTACGGGGTGTAATCATAGATTAACTAAGTGTAATCGACTGCAACATTCGAAAAACCCCACAAATTTATTAGTTTATCTGAGGGTTGAGGATATTTTGGACAAAAATCAATAAACTAGAACTTAGCAGCCGCGATTTAATGAGATTTCAAATATTCTAATGGATCAGTTGTATGCTTTATTTGCTGAGCGATACGCACTTCGGTATAGAGTGTCGCCATAGTCCTACAACATTTTAATTCAATTTAAATCAAAAACTTTTTGAGCCAAACCAGTTAACTCACCCTAGTTCCTCCCAAAATCGTCTGGCTCTGATCCAGCATTTCCAAAATGGGCATCGGAATAGCCCTTTCCAACACCCATCTGGGTAGAATGGTTGCAATAACTTCCATTGCTGCTACAATGAGCTTTCTGATGATACTCTCCACTAGAGAGAAGGGCGCTCCCAATATACCGTCAAATAGTGTGGAGAAAACACCCCCAGACGCCGTCTGGGCATTAGAATCTGCAATCGTTGGATATGATCTGGAATAATCGGGTTGAAAGGATCAGGGGAGCTTACCAGAAATTTCATACTGAGCGGAAACAAGGGCCACAGCTGCGAGCAACCAGATGAGCATCTTCTGAGCCGGTAGCATGATTACACGTATTGTTTCGCGCAAGTTCGCATATGTATTGGATTTATCGGCAATTTAATTAAAATTTACCGCTGTTTTATCGACTCATATAACGTATGTATTGAAATTAATGGGGGTTTTTGCACAAGGGATTTCTTTAATATCACAACTTGGTGTTCGTTGCTCAGAAAGTTGATTGAGTTAAGACTGAGCTCAGAATATTTCCGGGAATCATCTTCGTCCATTTTCAAAGCCACGTTTACAACTCTGGCAAAAATCAGGATTAAGGGCGATTTTTATGAAGCTTTGGTCATCATAAGATTAAGATTAGGGATGATGCGAATTTGATATTTGTACCTCTTTTAGTCCGGTCCGAAGAAATAAAATAAGACGGCGCATTTGTATATAAACTTCCATTTTCAGAGCCACGTATACGACGCTGGCAAACATTAGAATTATGGGTCATTTTTATAAAAATTTGGCCATCGTAAGAGTGATATATTTGCTATAGAAAAAAAAAATCATATTTCAACCTTCTTTAGTCTGGTCCGAAGAAATAAAAAAAGGGCGCATTTGTGTATAAACGTCCGTTTTCAAAGCCACGTTTACGGCTCTTGCAAAAATCAGAATTATGGCCGATTTATAAGAAACTTTTGCCATTGTTAGACTCAGACATGTGCTATAGATGGTGCGAATTTGATATTATTTCTACCTCCATTAGTCTGGTTTAAATACATTTTTAAGAGAAAGGGCGCTTTTGTGTAAAAACATCCATTTTAAGAGCCACGTTTGCGATGCTAGCAGAAATCATTATTCTGGGCGATTTTTATGAAGCTTTTGTCAGCGTAAGATCCAAATATTTTCTACAGATGATGCGAATTTCATATTCTGATTTCCTTTAGTCCGGTCCAAAGAAATAAAAAAAAAAGAGAGCGCATTTGTGTATAAACCTCCATTTTCAGAGCCACGTTTACGGCGCTGGCAAAAATCAGTATTATGGGCGATTTTTATGAAACTTTTGCCGTTGTAATAGTGATATATTTTCTATAGATGCTGCGACTAGATTCTGACCTCATTTGGTTTGGTCGCAGCAAATTTTTAAAATATAGGGCGCAAATATATTTTAATATTTTTCTTTTAAAGGGGAAAACCTGCTGATAAACTACAGACGCAACTACATAACAAACAGGAATAAATCCTCATAATTAGGCAAAAAAATGCATAACTTGCAAATGAGGAAATTCAAGCCATGAGAAAAATAACGCAAAAGAAACATACTGGAAGCTCAGCGGTGTACCAAAAGACATTGAAATTAATGAAAACTAGCAATCTGTTTGAATATGCGTGAATAAACGCCACAAAATTTCCGCAGCAAATAGTGAGTTTCCATAAGGATTCAGCTAAAATAAAATAAAGCGAAAATATGCAACAACTTTATTAAAAATATTTTGAATACATTCAAGTTTATTCTACTCTATTCTGCTTTCCATGCATACGAGTGGAAACTCTTGGATATTTGAGTTGTTGCCTGTACTGAACAGGAAGTTCCATGGGAGCCCCATTGGACATTTGCTGAATGGGCCGCCCAAAATTAACCTGAAAATGCCATTAAAACATTAAAATTGTAAAAAAATCATAAAGATGAAGAAAACGAATTTAAATTTGCAGATGAATTAAAAGCCAATTGTCAATTCTAACCTCATAGGCTCTGGCAGCAAGCCTCATCCTTCTCATCTCGCTCTCCTCTTCGACCAACCTCACAATCTCCCTAGGGATTATGGCTTGGTATATCCAACTGGGGAGGATCCAATGCAGAATGCGGCCAATGTGGGTTAACAGCTCTTTCACGAAACTTTCGACTATTTGGAATGCACCCTCTCCCACATTCTTTACTACGTTGATTGGGGCTTTTATCGCTCCAAGGAGGGATCGCACTTGCGGATCTTGAATGCTTCTGATGGTTGCAAGCAGAGGTGCTAGAGCTAAAAGAATTGTCTAGGATAGGCTGGATTTCTTCTCGAAGCTGTCCGCGTCAAACTGTGCGTCGCTTCGAGTTCTTACCTTTTTTCAATAACTCTTCCAAGCTTTTTTTGTCGACGAAATTGCTAGGAAGTTCTGCAAAATGATCGTGGTTAGAAGATTGATTAACTAACTTTTGTATAACTTACCATTTTCTGCTTCGCCAGTATTTTTTGACGGTAAGCTGCGGAGGCCTACAATTAATTACTTAGTTAACTGAATTTTGTTTGCTAATAGAAAATGTCATTAATTTTAGTTAAAATCTTCAAGTTTTACGGCAATTTTCAATATTTTATATTGCATTTTTAAAGCCAATTGTTACAATTCTGGATGGGCTTTGTTGATTATGCGATGGCAATTTGCTTGAGATTTTGCTGAATTTGGCTGAAATCCACATTACATAATCAGTTAAACGACGGATAGGATTTGCCAAAATGGGGGTCATTCTTTTACCATGCGAGACGAAACTGAACAAAAATCGATATTATTCCCAATAAAATCACAAGTGGTTGTAAATAAATGAAGAATCTAAGCGAAAAATATGAAAAATAACTTGAGACAAGAATGTGTTTTAAGCAGAATTCAGACCTGTATTTACAGCTGCCTCTTCCACCTGGTCGTCATTCTCAATTCTTGCCAAACCTGAAAGAATTGAGGATTTTTTAACGAAACTTTGAGGCTGAATTTTGAGAATTACCATCCGCCTGCGAGTTGGTCTCGGGCAGATTAGTGGAAGGATTCGAAGGTTTTTCTTGGATTTCAGCGCCGGGTTTTGCCGAGATTAAGCTGCGAAGATCTGAAAACATCAACGTTTTTTTACCCGAGTGCAGTTTCGTATTAATTGCTTACTAATTCCTCGATTTTGAGTTGAGCCGAATTGGGCTTCGTTGGGCTCGACTTCAGAATTGGGTTTTTGATTAAACGAAGTAGTAACAGCTGGAAATAAGCATGAAAATAGCATTAAAGGAAATTTTTCTACGAATTCTGTAATTGAATGTTTTAACAAAATCTCCAGTCGATTGAATAACTTTAAACAATTACGCTCATTTACCTCCCAAATATGGGTCGAATGAACTGTCCAAGTCCTCATCGGATTCCACGAAATCGAACCTGGCAGCTGCAAATTAAAAGTCGTTGAGTTCTGAGCGCTCAGAACGAGCAGCTATTTCGTATTACCTTCCGCATCAGTTTCAGCTTCTTCGCCCCTTAGCTCAGAAGCACGTTTTATTCTCTTCTCATAATCTACAACAGTGTTTTTAGATTGGATATATTTGCAAAGCAGGCTTTAAACCACCACCTGTGGTTTAAAATAAACCACAGGCAAACATGGCGTTAACTATTCAGGAAAATTGGAAAATTTTCGGTATAAATAAACGTAATAGTGATCTTCAGGCTTACTTGGTTCAATTTCCGGCCGTGCGAGGCTCTGTAGAACGCAAATGGTCAGGATAACAAATTTTGCGATTGCCATCGTTGCTTTTGCCGACAACGAATGTTTTCATTGTGTTTAATGCTGATTTTTTATTGAAGTTATAAATTGTTTTCCAATTTATTGCTCAGATTTTGATTGCGACAGAATATTTAAGTGTTCTTTATTGTAACGTTGAATTTCATCAAGATTAATTGATTTTAGGCTGAATTGAGTTATTTTTTTATTTGCCGATAAAGTTTGATTAAATATAGTTGATAAAGTCACAATTCATTCGACTAATTGAAATAATATGCAAAAGCTCTACATGAACAGGGATTAAAAAGCTGGAAAAATTTAACTTTAACTAAACGTAAAACATTGCTAAACAATTATTAAATATGCATAAAGTGTAAGGGAAGATTTAAAGAAAATTAAATAAAAAAATAGATAAAAACTGTAAAAAAATTCAAAACTAATTAAATATGAACACTAGATATCTACTAGAAAATTAGCAATCGGTTATTAGATATTTTCAGTCGTTTTTGACCGACAGTACCATAAAAGTTACTCTTTTTCCTTATTACATTTTATAGGTTAGGAGTTTTCAAAGAGTTTCTTTGGCGAAAGACAGTTCTTTAGTAAATCTATCAAAAACATCCGAATTATTAGTCATGTAGTTTCAACCGTTTCAGGGATATACGCTTTTAAACTTTGACGGTCTCTCTCAACGGGACAATTTTCCTTCTATCTTTTTAGGGGTTAGAATTTTCTGATAAAGTCTAAGCATTAAAGGCTAACTCTTGGGGCGCTCTATCGAAAAGGTCTTAACGCCTATTTAGATATTTTGAACCGTTTTTGAGATAGAAGCTCTGGAAATCGACATTACCATGCAAGATGTTTTTTCCTTCTTTCGCTTCCTTTTTTGTTCTAATGCTAGGAACAAAAGCTTTCTAGACGTTTTAGAGATTTTTTTTGAACAATGTCAAAATTTACAGTCGTTTCAAAGTAGAAGATTTTAAATGTTGACGGTCTCCTAAATGTTTGACATTTTTCGTTCTTTCGGTTTAGAGGTCAAGAATTTTTGGAAAAAGTTTAACTGGAAAATGTACACTTCCTTAGGGGCTCAATTGAAACGATCCAAATAATTATTTAAATAATTCAAATCGTTTTCGAGATGGAGGCGTTTATAATTTAGTCGCTTTTATGGACATTTTCACTTGTATGTTTTTAAAGCTTATGCATTTCTGATAAAACCCATGCTATAAGGAAGTGCTCTTTATAGGCATATACACACATATACGCTCCTTGAAAGAATTCTATTAACTTGCCAGAGATTTTCAACCGTCTTCCCGATTCGAGTTGTTGAACCTTCAAAAGACTTGTTTCTCATATTTGTGCCTCTAACTACTTAAAGGTTAGGAATTCTTAATTAAAATTAATTACTAAAAGGCAGTTAAGAAGACGCTCTTTCAGAAATATCCTGTTACGCTGTCCCATATTTTGAACTGTTTTTACTTAGAAGCTCTGCAAATCGACAATATCATGCAATATGTTTTTTCCTTCTTTGTTCTAATTCTAGGAACAAAAGCTCTCTAGACGTTTTAGAGAACATTTTTTTACACAATGTGAAAATTTATAACCGTTCCAAAGTAGAAAACTTTCAATGTTGACGGTCTCTTAAATGTTTGACATTTTTCCTTCTATCGGTTTAGAGGTTAAGAATTTTTGGAAAAAGTTTAACTGGAAAATGTACAATTCCTTAGTGGCTCAATTGAAACGGTCCAAATATTTATTTAAATATTTCAAACCGTTTCCGAGATAAAAGAGGTTATAATTTGGCCGCTTTTTCAATATGGACATTTTCACTTGTATGTTTTTAAAGGTTATGAATTTCTGATAAAGCCATGCAGCAATAGACAGCTCTTTGAAAGGATTCTATTAACATCAGAGATTTTCAACCGTTTTCCCGACTTGAGTGGTTGAACCTTCAGAAGACTTGTTCTTTCTCATATTTGTGTCTCTAAAAATTTAAAGGTTTTTTAATTCCTGATTAAAACTAATTAGTAAAAGGCAGTTAAGAAGAGGCTCTTTTAAAAATATCCTGTTACGCCCAAATTTTGAAACGTGTTTGAGATATGAGTGGTTGCACCTAAAAGACTTGTCCATCTCATATTTGTGCTTCTAGCTTTTTCAAGGTTAGGAATTTCTGGTAAAATCCAATGAGTAAAGGTTAGTTATCGACGCGGACAAGCAAAAAGTTTTCTCTTCTCAACCACAAAAACTAACGATTTCAAATTTTCACCACAAGTGTGACAAAGTCAAGCGACGATAGTTTTAAATGAAAAACCAATTTTACTGAAAATTACTGCTGGAAAGTTTCAATAAATATTTTCCTCGATAATTCCCAAGATAGGAACAAAAAAACATTTAAAAAACAATTGCCGAATTCAATTAA
The DNA here is from genome assembly GCF_020466585.1 of Dendroctonus ponderosae. Taxonomy (NCBI): domain Eukaryota; kingdom Metazoa; phylum Arthropoda; class Insecta; order Coleoptera; family Curculionidae; genus Dendroctonus; species Dendroctonus ponderosae. The sequence goes on along the minus strand of NW_026017110.1, from coordinate 47,250,308 downwards.
AACCTTCGAGAATTTACTGCCAAACCAATTGAAATCATCTATGAATGAAACAATACAAATTTAATAAACATAAAAAATGTGTTAAGCCATTATGGAGTTATTGAGCAGTAAAAACGACCATAAAATAGAAATTTAATTAACAAAATTTTCATATAAATATCGCCTCAACATCGATGTTTTCAGTATCACAGTTCTGGTTCAGCAACATGTCTAGCTTCACACTTTTGGTCACTTTCTCAGCTCTTTTGGCTGCTGCCTTTGCCAACCACTATGGGCATGGTAAGAGTTTTTCTATTTATTTGTACTTTTCAATTGCTGTTTTTACTAGATTTTCATTCCTGAACAATCTCAGACAGATTTGCTGCTTCATTCGATCCAATTTAGCTTCACGCGGTTCTTCACTAATTCTCCAGCTTTGTTTCGTCATTTCCCTCATAACATCTTCGTCAGTGTTTTCAACTCTTCAGTACTTTTGAAGATTATTTCAGCCCAACTAAATGCTGCAGTTGACGTGGAATGGCCCAAAGAAAGGACGACTAGATACCATTTGGTTAAGCGTAAACCGTCAAACCGTAAAAGTCCACTTTCTGGATCTGACACATCATCCAACTTCCTACTGGAAGATAGAGGTACATAGTTGGAATATGCTGATTGGGATTTAGTTTGTCCTTCCTTTCGACTTGCGTCTTTTGGATCAAGAGCTTCCAGCGGTTTTCCATTCTTCATTTACCTTCCTTTGAACCGAGTTATCATAAATATTGCAAAAATTAACAACGTTTCTTTACAGAAAAAAACTGTTTACTTAATATTTCTGCTTACAGCTCACGAGCATCATGCGCACACCAATTCCGAAGAACTGGCAAGGGCGGAATACGAAATAAAAGGTACTTTTCGACATTTTGCCAGCGTCGCTCTTTTCAATATTTTTTAATTTCATCAGATTCCATTCATCACTTGGAAAACATCCACAGAAGAAGTAAGGATTCCCCAAATTTTCCTGTTCCTATTAACCATTTTCGTCGCTTCCAGATATTGGTAGCAGTTCCGAGCATTCTGGCCATGCTTCCAGGTATTGGCCAATATCTCATGAGGAGCACAAGAGAGCCAGTCTTCACCATCTGCTGAACACCCATCACCGAGGTATTTAACAGCCAAACAACATTTTTTTAAAATAATTTTTGTTTGCTTTTGTTTGCAGCCGCTGCCGCTCACAGAGCTGGAACTCTCACAGCCGGACATGCACTTGAACTGCTGGAAGCCCATCAAAGAGGTTGATTTATGACATTGTTAACTGGAAACGCAGTTCTGATGTTTTTTTGGTTTTACAGTTGCTGCAGCCCATGGACTCGAACATCTGATTCACCCTCATGGTAAGCTTCAAAGGTTTCTTTGTCTTTAACATCAACTTGGGCCTTTTTCCAGGTAATGCCCATCACACCCTGCATTCTGCAGAAGCTGTTGGGTCCAGATCCGCAGGAAAACATTGTAAGAGTTTAAGACTTCAAAGCTTTCCCTAAATCTAAGTGTCTGTGTGATTTTTCCAGATCATGCGATCCATGAACATGAATCTTCCAAGATGCATCATTACTAATCCCTTCAACATGTTCCAGAACTAGGCGGCCTTTGGACTGGGACTGGATGAAATAATATCCTCAATATATGTGTTTAATGAACTTATTTGGAGCAATAAATACCAGTATGCTAAACGATTCGTTTCCTTTGTATCCACACAATTTTTCCCGCAAAAAATGTACCCAAAAAGTCTACAAATTGCTGCTTTTTCAAGGCTTTTTCGTCATTTTGAAACTGCAGAGTTTTGGGGAGTGATGACGTTTGGGGAAATTAATTTCTTCCCAACGTTTCACATGCACGAATGGCAATCTTCAGAGCTGGTGTTGCGCCTTTTTGCTCTTTTCCACGACAGTCTAAGGGCTGAAAAATTCTCAAGTTTTCTTCCTCTATTCTGCTGCTCTTCATATTGGCAGGAATATGGTCAAAAAGTTAATTCTCGGTCTCAAAAACTGTTAATTATTTGGATTAAATCTCTCAACTATCAAGAGTAAATTATTCATGTTCAGGAACTTTTAATTTGAAGGTGCTAAACGCCGCGAAGCAAAAACGCTTTTTTCCTTTCAAACTTCAAGAAATCACCCTTGTTGCGTTGAAGTCTAGGATTAACTGATTGAAAGTGTGTTATTTCTATTTTTTCAAGCTAGCCAAAGAATCAACTAATTTATTTTATAATTTAAATTCACAATTAATAAAGAAATAAAGTGTGTGTGTAGAAAATAAAGTACATACATTATGCGTTTTTTTCCATATTTCTCTACATGAAAAGTTCTCCGAAAGGAAAAGATCGCTATTTTCAAACGTTAATATTTCGAAAACAGTTCAGGATAGACATGATATCTTCTGTGGCCATGCAGAGAATCTAAATACTTTTCAACTATAAGTTTAGGGGTAAAGACCCTTAAGGGTTTAGAAGCAAAAATAAAATTTACATTCGAGTTTTTTTTCATAATTAGTATACATTTTCTTCCTATAACCATGTGTCTTAAAATGCACCCGTTTCGAGGTATAATTATAGTAATTTAAGCAAGAAAATATCATTATCTCTAATAGTAACTACCCCAGATAGCACAAAATATTACATAAATATTTACTAAATATTTACCAAATGTTTATATGTTTGGTAAATATTTCATAGCAAAAGACAATACCTTTTAAATATTATAAAACAATATTTGTTTTTAATATTTAATTGGCATGAAACAAATAAATTAATAATAATGTTTCTTAGTACATAATACTTTTGTACCTATATATAACACCATTAACTCCCAAAAAGTTACTAATATATTATTTTTAATAACTGTGAACAAACTTTAAAACATATTATCTCAATTTTCATTAGTCACTTAATGGTAAATAGTTTACAGCAAAAATAAATATTTTTTAATTATTAATATTTATTGTATATCCACGGTATATAGAAAAATTGGTCGAAAATAAATTTCGCAGCAGAAAAGTAAGGGTACGTGAAAGTAAATTCTCTTTTACTACTAACACCTGAGACCCTTATTAAATGCTGAAAATATGGTGTTTATTAAACCAGACTAACAAAATTTGTCGAAAATAAATAAAAATATCGTGTCTATTTCATATAACAGTATTACTTAACTGAATTAGAATAATTCAAACAAACATGAAATTTTGAAGACAGCTAAGCCTATAAAGAATCAAATGTTTCCCAATTATGGGTTTGTTTTGAATTTTAATCTGATGATGGCGCTGTTGTCCCCTAGGGAACCTAGGAAGGAAAATTATAATAATCATTACACACTCAGGAAAATAACCTACCAACTCAAAGTCCGAAGTTCGAATCCCCAGCCGTGCACATGCAGATCAAAAAGTATCATCGAGTTGACAAAAATATTGCACTATTTAAAAAATCGACCTGGCTGAATACCCAAGGGGTGGTTGTTAATTAATATTAATGAAACAAATATCTAATATAAATGTCAAATAAATATGTAAAAAATATATTTTTTAAATATCTGATATAAATGTCAAATAAATATTTAAAAAACATATTTTTTAAATATCTGATATAAATGTCAAATAAATATTAAAAAATATATATTTTTTAAGTAACTGAGTTAAATGTCAAATAAATATTTTAAAAAATATTTCTTAAATATCTGATTTAAATGTCAAATAAATATTAAAAAAAAATATTTCTTAAATATATAAGAATCTGTCGCGTCAGATCTACATTAAATATTTCAAAAAAATATTACTGTAATATTTGTGCGCTATCGGGGACAGTTACGGATCAAATATTTTGAAAATTTGCAATTCCCTCCTTTTTTAGAGAATATTAATTTTTTGCACCTTAAATAATGTAAACCTAATTTTAGGGGGAATGGGGAGGATCTATTGTATACTTTTCTTATGTTTCCACCGGGAAACTTTTCTTATTCTTTTTGAAATACTCGTCACAAATCGAGTAAATAAATGACCCTGATTGATTTGGTGCAGTAATTACGGCCACTTTCTAGACTAGAATACAGTGAGCGATTTTTTTATTATGATACAAAAAAACTAGTAATCTAACTCCCGATTAGATAGTAATGTTTGCTGTTGTTTTCCAAAGCTGCCAATTTTCCAAAATATCCTCTACTGACGTTATGATATTTTAATATAAAAATACTTCTAACCCAGTATTTCTGATCCGAAAAAATCTGGATAACTTAAATTGAGTTTGCACCCGTGCAAAAAATGCAGTTTCAGAGTCCGCATTATTGCTGTTGTTTTGACCTGACAATCTAGAAACTTGTCCGATTGGCTTTAAAATATCTCTCAATGTTTAATTGGGTATTGTTATCACTAAAACTATTGCAGTTTTAATGTTAATTGAAATTACGAAATTTTATTATTTCAAGCAAAGTCGTATAACATGATTTTACTGCTCGCGTGATTAATTAAAAAAAAAAAACAGTATAAATACCGGTACGACTTAATTTTTGGTATATCAGTTTCCTAAGTCGGAAAACCCTAAGCAAAAACAAAGAAATCGACCATGGTTGCCAAAGCTCTCATCTACTTGGTGCCGTTCTTCTTGGCTGGTACTTCCGCCCAATTCCTCTATCAGGACAAATATGCAGGTAAAGAGTATTAAAGTTTTCTCAAAAAGTTCACGTTTTTTTTTGTAATTGTTTTAACAAACTCTGAATTTTTCTCTAAGAGTTTTTAATTTTGTTAAACTATTTTCTTTGACTATCTAAATCCAAATTTTTCAACCTTCAATTACTTCATTTTAAATTCATTTTGTATTAGTTTCTTAGATTCTCTTCATTCTCTAAACTGTAGCTTTCGCCTTTAACTCAAATTGGCATTCAAACTGTTGGCAATAAAAGCGGATAAAAGATAAATTAAAAGCAAAATAAATGAAATTGAATAGATTGTATTGTACTATTGCAGCTGACGCATACTCCAATGGGGATGTTTCCATGCAAACCGAAGACATCGTTGACCGACAGAAAAGGCGTATGCATTTAAAAAAATTTAATAAATAATAAATTAACTAAATATAATTTTACTTGCTTAGATGTTCAATCTGATATCACTGAAGGCGGCGGTTCGGAAGCAACTAGCCGATTTGGTAAGGAGCTTCAGCAACTGGGCTTTAAAGTCCAATTTTTGAAAAAATAAATTTTGCAGGCCTGATGTCTGGTAGATTGGGAGGCTATGGAGGATATGGAAGTTACCCCAGTTATGGAGGCGGATATGGCAACTATGGAAGCTACGGACTGAGCTACAACTATGGTAACTGATTCCCATATACAGAGTGTTGCGCAAAAATATCCAAAGCACTTTGACTTTTACCACGGTTATTTCGAGCGTTTGAGCCCTTCCCTTAGATGGACACGGAAGCACTAGAAGTTGCTTAAGAGTTTGATAATTTGCGCAGTTGTATGCGTATTTTTGCTGAAAAGGCAAATACTACACAGTTTTTTTAGGACCTCGCACTGTTCTGGACACAGTCTTTGGCGTTATCAGAAGAGTGATCAGAACCGTTCTGGCAGTGTCGCTCAGAATTATACAATTCGTCGTACCCGACAGAGTATTCTATGGAATCACCCCTTATGAACTAATCCATCTGACCCAAAACCCCCTTTCTCTATCAGCGAAGTGTAAGTCAATTAACGGAACATTGAATTTTGCTTTGGCGAAAAATTTTGAATTTGGTGTTCTGTTTGCAGAAAGACATCCAGCTCCTCTGGCGAATTTAGCAGCAATTTTCCGATGCACTGAATAAAGGCAATTTAACACCCACTCGATTATTTGCTTTCATTCCATCCATTCACTAATTATTCCATTAAACTTTCCGATGGTGTTGATCAAAGTGCGTTCGTTGTTCTTGATGGACTATGACAGTGAACAACATTAATCAGCCTGAGTCACAATTTGCGCCAATTATCCAGCTATATGTTTTACATAATGGGTTTTGCCTGGTTTTACCCGAAAACAACAATAGGAATTATTTGGTCACGCGTCCATCAGGATGCATGGGTGTTCGAATGGTTAAGCATGATATAAATTGAATACAAATGTGCGAAAGTTTTAACGTCAAAACAATTTTGAACTAGAATTGGTAAAAGCTGCACGAAATCTGGCCTCAAAGCGACCTTGCTATCGACCTTACTTCAGATAGTTATTTACAATTTTTTGAATATTTCAAGTGTACACCTGTTTTTGCCATAACATTTCAAAAATTATAGGGTTTCCGCAAAAAACATTGACTGATTCGAAAACAGGGCTGTATTGACTGCTTAAAGTCACATTTTCTTTTATAAAATTCGTTGGCAAGTCGGTCAAAATGATTGGAATTGAAGGTATTTTTTTCTGCTTGTTGCCGAAGACGCATGCAAAAGAAATATCTTCATTTGTTGCCTTCTCTTGGTCTGTGAGACTTTACTTTGCCTACGTACATGCGAATTGGATTTTTTTGCTTTTTCTCAGTTTCTGCGATTCTGACGAAACTTAAACTCTGATACCAAAGCCAGTCAAGATTTCATATTTGGCGCGGTTTTTTAGAAAACCCTCAGCACTTTTAGTGTCAAGTGTCTTCTAAATATAAGAGAACTTTCAGATGAGACTTTTCAGAAGTTGGTTCAAGCGGTTGGGTAAAATTTTTTTTTCCGTTTTTGTTTGTTTACATTACTGATAAATATGCATGACCTTCTCCTTTGTACCTTTATACTTGATTTAAATCTTCTGTTAGGTTCTCTTTTCATGTGACTCAATTATTTTTTTTATTGACGACTATGTAAATATTTTATTATTTTTGCAATATTTAACACTGAAGCCACCCTATTTTCCTTTTTACAGCACTGACGATGATTTAAATATAGCTGAAAAGTTGGCCCAAGAACAATTGTTTGCCTCTATCTATTGGCCGATAAACCCAATAACCTAAATAGGCTCAAAATAAATATATTTTGAAACCGATATTTACCAAGTTAATAATCTGAATCTTGAGTGAGCATTGCAAAATTTTTAACTTTTTTTAGAATAAAGTGTTATCTATACATTAGGAAAATTGCAGATTTGTTCGTGATTTAGTTACAGTTTAAATTTTCGGAAGATAATTTAAAAAGAAGCCCGTTTTTGCAAAAACATCGATTTTCAGACCGATTTACCAACTTGGTAAAAATCAGAGTTCTTGGCGATTTCCATAAAACTTTTGGCTTTCTAAGGGTCAAATGTTCTCTATACATAGTAAAAATTTCAGATTTTTAGATTGCCGCCTGCTTTAGCTTGGAACTGTCGATTGCTTACAGGAGAGAGCGCGGTTAGTTAAAAAGATCGATTTTGAGAGCGATATTTACCTACTTGGCAAAAAACTGAGTGTTCGGTGATTTTTATAAAACTCTGAGCTTTTTTAGAATCAAGTCTCCTCTATGCATAGTAAGCATTTCAGAGTTTTTACTTGCTTGAGGTTGGAACTTTTAATTTTCTGAAAAAGCGAGCGCGGTTGAGCAAAAACATCGATTTTGAGACTAGCATTTTCCAACTTCCTTTCCAACCAAAGCAAAAATCAGGATTTCGGGCTATTGCTATAAAACTTTCTCCTTTCTTCCGGTCAAGTATCTTCTGAACATGCTAGTAATTTCAGGTTCTTGCTGCTTTAGTTTGGAACTCTTGACCACTTAAATGATAGAGCGCGCTTGGGTAAAAACATCGATTTTTAGACCAAAATTTCCCAATTTGGTAAAAATCAGCATTTTGCGTTATTGTATGTGAAACTTTGCGCTTCCTTAGAGTCAAGTGTCCTCTATAGATAGTCAAAATTTGAGTTCTTTACCTGCGTCAGTTTAGAACTTTCGATTGTTTGACGGGGAGAGCACGCTTGGGTACAAACATCGATTTTGAGACCGACATTTAGCAACTTGGTAAAAATGAGAGTTTTTGGTTATTTTTATAATATTTTTCAATTATATAGAGCCACATATCCTCTATAAACAGTGCAAATTGCTATTCAGCTTGTTGGCTATTTCAGTTTAGAACTCTTAGCTGTCGGAAAGAGAGAGCGCGCGTGGGTAACAACATCGATTTTGAGACCGACATTTGGAAAATTCCGAAAAACCAGGATTCTGGGCTATTTTCATAATACCTCATGATTCCTTGGCGTTAAGTCTCCTCTATCCATAGTAGAAATTTCAGACTGCTGGCTACTTTAGCTAAAAACTTTCCAATGTTCAAAGAGAGGAGCGCGATTGAGAAAATATCGATTTCTAGTCTGACATTTACTGACTTGGAATAAATCAGGATTTTAAGTGATTTTTATAAAACTTTCTAAACCTTTGGCATACGAAGTCTGCTAAATGCTGTAAAAATTCATATTTGCTGCTTGCTTTAGTTGGAATGATGCGAATTTTTAAATGCAAGAGCGCAGTTAAGTAACCAGGTCTACTGGTCGACCGATTTTGATCAATTTTGAGACCCACTTTAGTCAAGCTGGCAAAAATCAGCGTTTTGAGTGATTTTTATGTAACTTACCGCGTATTTAGAGCCAAGTGTTTTCTAAATATTCGGCAAATTTGATGGAGGATCGATTTTGAGACCGATATTTGCTGAGGTTGCAAAACCAACATTTTCGGCTAATTTCACGAAACTTGCCACAGTTTTAGGATCAAGTGTCTCCTAAAAACGGTGAACTTTTCAAGTTGCTACTATCTTTGGTATGGAAGATCCGATTTTTTAAATAGAAGAGCGCAGTTGAGTAAAATTTTGGTACAACGATTTTTACTAAACTGGCGTAAACTTCGGATAAAGTTTATGAAACACTCAGCATCTCTACAGTCAAGTGTCTTCTAAAAATGATCAAAATTTCAAATTCATACTTGCTTCAGTCTAGAAGTGGCAAATTTTTAAAGGTGGAAACGCAGTTGAATAAAAACATCCGTTATACGACCCACATTTCCTAAGCTGGTAAAAAGGAGGATTTTTCGCAATTTTCATGAAACTTTCAGCATCTTTAGGATCAAATGTCTTTTATCCAGCGGGAAAATTTCCAATTGCTGCTTAGTTTAGAAAATACGATTTTTTAAAGAGAGAGCGTAATTAAGTAAACTTAAAGATTATTGAACTGGAGATTTACTCACTTTAGGACGCACATTTACTAAGCTGGCAAAAATTAGGGTTTTGGTCAATTTCTCTAAAACTCTCAGCTTTAATAGGGTCAAGTGTTTTCTAAACATAGTAAAAAATGAAGCCGTAGCTCTGATTTTAGTGTATTTTTCGTCCGTCTTCCTGCCGTTCCTACACCTTTCTTTGCAAAAATGTTCAGCTTTTGCCGCGCTCTGGTTTGCGACCAAAATGGCCTTTAACTTAGATTATATGTATAATCTGGAAATGAAGTAAAAGTCTCGAAGTGAATGCAATTTTGCCTGAAACTTGCCAAAGCCAATTCGTATTTTCTTGGTTTGTGAGCTTCCTTTCATTGCCTATATACTAGAAAACCAAATTGTTGAGTTATTTTTCTAACCGTTCAAAAATGAAGCAGAAGCTTGGCTTTAAGTTTAGCAGAAGCTTGCCTGTAATTTCCTGCCGCGACTGTTTAACTTCCAGCGCTTTCTGACTTTAGAATATAATTTACTTCCTATAGACTATTGTTCCTGGTCCTGGCAAACGCAGTAAAAACCTGGATTTTATGGCATTCTAAATTACCAGTTCTTAAGAATCATTAGTAAAATTGGTGGTTTACAATTTTTGAAATCATTTACGAGCTACTGAATCAAAAATTAACGGACTTGTTTCAGGGCCTCCTCTAGGAGAAGAGAGAAATGGAAAAGCATACCAGAAGCTGATATTTTTAAGCCAATTTAAGTCAGCTTTAGCCCCAGAAGAGAAAGCAATTAACAAAAAAAATAGGTAACTTTTGGAGCTGTTTGAAGAAACAACCTGCAATAAAAATTACAATTTTTCAAAATAATTTTCCAGTAAAAATCGCGATTAAAAAAAAATCTGTCTAGGACACCTTGTATCGAATTAATATTCTATCAATGCGCGCTTGCACTTGAACAAAACCCCATTTACTACAAAAATACCGACGCGCGCTTGTCCGGTACCATTTACCACTTTGCTTGGTACCCGGGCGGCTTGTTGCGCGTTCTTCAGTGTCAACTCTTACATCATTCACTATGTGACCTAAGCCGGAAGAAAAAACCGGGAGAAAGTGGTCGCGTGTTCCTGTACAAGCCGAAAAAATCATCATGAAAAGTTTAACGGGTTTGTCCATTTTTCTAGCGTGTTTGGTCAGTTTCGGACAGGGACAGTTGTCCTTTGATATCAGAGTGCCTCGAGTCGCTGACATTCTAAATAGAGTGTCCAATACGACTTTCGGTGAGTAAATCAAGTAAAAAAAAATCAGGCATTGATTGACATCAATCTGTGTATGTAAAATCTAATCAAAAATTAAAATGCGAACCGAATAAGACGCAAATAAAATCAAATTTCCTTCACTTTGCCTTAATGGAACGAACCGATATCCTCGGCTTATATCAATTCCATGCAAATAGTTTGTATTTTATAGTACAACCGCGCAATAATTAAAATATCTTAATTGCGCAATATGTACTTTAACAAGCTAATTGCCTGTTTCATTGGACAATAGATTGGCAAAAAACTCCTGTCAACTATTAATGCGAAAAAATCCACTTCTTCTGCAGGCATTATTAGAGGCAGTGTCAACTTCGTAGGCAGAGCAGTCGATCGAGTGATCAACACTTTTGGCCGCGTTGAGGACCGATTGAGAGCTCTATTGGAGGAGTTTCGAGGCATCATCCTCAGAGGCATCCCGGAGCTGAACATTCCAGTGCTGGATCCTTTGCATGTGAATAAAGTCGATTTCGATGTCAACCATGAAGCTGCCAGGTGAGTGGTGTGTACTAACTAATCTACTTAGTCGCGAATGATTATTAGATGTTGTCCAAATGACTTTCAAAGTGTTTACGATAAGTTCCACATTTCATGTTGCACAAAACGCCTGGATAATTACTGATGATTGATGCCTATTAATGGTTCAAAAGGTTGTGGAAAGTTTCTCCGATTAGTCAGAATGGTCCGCTCTTGGACTCAAACCATTAGAGCTATTGGCCAAATGGCCTCCACACCCACCAGATTTTTCAGCATTTGATTTTTTCGTTTGGGTCGCCATTGATTAAATTTAATGTAAAAAACCACTAGTAATAAACAATTGGCTCAACCCAGTCGACTTTGTGGCAGAAACCGATCAATTTGCAAAATAACAATAATAAACATTAGGTAACGGTTTGTTGCAGATTAAAAGGGAAAGCCGAGAACCTGACAATCAAGCACATATCGAAATTTCAGGTGGACAAAGAGCGGTTTACCGATTTGGGCCAGTTTAGGTAAAATACCAACATTTGGTCTGTTGTAAACCAGCTAATGCCAGTTTTCCGCTTGCAGGTTTAAATTGGATTTAAACCTGACGTTCCCCTACATCAAGGTGACCGGGAATTACAAAATTGATGGAAAAGTCGGCAGAGGCTTTGTTATTTATGGGGATGGTCCATTTTGGTAAGTTCTACCCACAATTAGTGAAAAGTTGTTTTTTCTTAGTCACTTAGTGAAAGCGAAATCTTCTTCTTGATTTCCAAATGGGTCTTTTGGCTGTTGAATTTTCAAGAGTTTTGCGTAAGACTGTGTAGAGTGTTGGACCATTTTTCATCCCTCAAAACTGACTATTTCGATTGCTTCTGATGCTTATCTCGGCAATATCCAGAAACTATGGCTCTTTGTGAGCGGTTTCTAAAATTTCAAATTGTTACTTGCGTTTGTTTCATAACGTAGAATTTTTAAATGTGAGAGCGCAGTTTAGTAACCTCATCCGATATTGAACTGGTATTGACTAATTTGGGAGACGCGCATTTTCTAAGCTGCAAACAATCAGGAATCGGGCCATATTCATGAAATTTTGAACATCGTTAGAGCCAAGTGTCCTCAAAATAATGTGAAACTTTTAAGTACGTACTTGACTTAGTGTGGAAGATAGAAATTTTTAAAGGAGAGGGTTTAAATATTCATTTTAAGACCGAATTATCAGTCTCAAAATGGATATTTATAGTAATACCGAAAATCAGGTTTCTAGACGAGTTTAATAAAACTCTCAAATTATTTAGGGTCACTTGGCTTCTAAACGTAGTAAAGATTTCGACTTTTTTGTAGTTTGGAAAAGTAATTAGTTATCTGGAAATGAAGTGTTAGCTCGGAAGTGACTGGTTTTTTAGACAATTTTCGTGCCATTTCTGCACCATTTTTTATTTACGTGTAAGATTTGCTTTCTATGGATTTACAAAGAAAATTTTGTAACTTTGATGATGTGTTTCTTGAAATGTAGTAAAAGTGTGGAAATTAATGTAATTTTTTGGATTGTAAGTTCCTTTTTTGCTTACAAATGGGCCGATAAAACATTACATTTTTTCCTAAGCCTTAAAAAATTTACCCGAAGCAGGAACGTAAGTGCAACCAGTTTGACTTTTGAAGAAGAGATGCATTTTCCGACTGTTTAGAGAGTTGGGCCAACTTTCATTCATCAAAGCTGAATATATCGAATTCTTCTGCTCCTTACTTGGAGAATAAAAATGACCGGAAATTATAAATTTTTAAGTCAGTTAGAATTTTTTGAAGCAAATAGTGCTTTTGGGCAAAACCACCCATTTTTCTGCTAAGTTTTCCCGGTCGGCAAAAATCAGGAGTTTAGGGGCTTTTAGTAATATTTTTAGTATTTTGAGTGTCAGCTGTCTTTTATGGACTGTGATACATTCAAATGTCTGCTACTCTACTCTCTACTGCTCACTTTCAAATCTCAAATTCAATACGTAGATTGGAAGTTGGGATTTTTTCAAGCAAATAGTGTTCTTGGGCAAGAACGCCCAATTTTATGCCAGCTTTACCAAGAAGCCAAAAATTAGGGATTAAGGTGATTTGAGTAATATTTCCAGCATGTTGAGCCTGAACTGTCTTTTATGGACTGTGAAAGTTTCAAGTTTCTGCTTGCTTTTGCTCACTGCTGAGCGCTTTTGAGCGAAAGTACCCATTTTAATGCTAAGTTTTCGAAGTCGGCAAAAATCAGGAATTAAGGCAATTTGGGCCACATTTTCCCAATTTTGAGCCTCGACGTTCTTCTATGGACTGAGATTTAGTTAGAGAGCAAATAGTGCTTTTGGGCAAAAACGCCCATTTTCATGCCAATTTTACCAAGTCGCCAAAAATCAGGGATTACGGCGATTTGGGTCATCTTTTTAGTATTTTAAGCTTCGACTGTTTTTTATGGACTGAAAAAGTTTCAAGTGTTTTTTTGCTCTATTGTATTTTGAAGTTTGAATTTTTTTGATGCAAAGAGGGCTTTTGAGGGAAAACGACCATTTTTTTGCTAAGTTTTCCAAGTCCTCAAAAATAGGGGATTAAGGATTGGTGTGTTTAGCGTCAACTGTCTTTTATGGACTGTGAAAGTTTCATATGTCTGCTTGATCTAGATTGGATTCATTGATCTGCTTGATCTAGTTGTGCCTAAAAGCACTTTCCAAGGAAAAACGCCCATTTTTATACCAACTTTACCAAGTCGCCAAAAATCAGGGATTAAGGTGATTAGGGTCATATTTTCCGTATTTTGAGCTCCAACTGTCTTTGATGGACTGTGAAAGTTTCAAGTTTCTGCTTGCGCTAGATTGGAAGTTGGGATTTTTTTGGCGCAAAGAGTGCATTTGAGCAAAAACAGCCATTTTATTGCTAAGTTTTCCAAGTCGGCAAAAATAGAAAATTAATTTGGGTGATTTGGGGGAAATTTTCAGAATTTTGAACTTCAACTACCCTATAAGGACAAGGAAAGTTTCAAGTGTCTACTTGCTCTAGATTGGAAGTTCGGATTTTTTTGAAGCAAAGAGTGCTTTGGGGCGAAAACGCCCATTTTTGCGTCAACTTTTTGCTAAAAATGCTAAAAATCAGGGATTAAGGCGATTTGGGTAATATTTGCAGTATGTTGAGCCTCAATTGTCTTTTATGGACTATTAAAGTTTCAAGTTTCTGCTTGTTCTAGATTGAAAGTTGAGATTTTTTTAAAGCAAAAAGACTCTTGAGCAAAAATATCAATTCTTATCTATTTTTATGCTAAGTTTTCCAAGTCGGCAAAAATCGGAGACTAAGGCAATTTGAGCGAAAGTTTCCATATTTTGAGCTTCAGCTGTCGTTTATAGACTGCGAAAGTTTCAAGTTTCCGGTTCCTATAGATTGGAAGTTGGAATTGTTTTAAAGCAAACCGTGCTTTTGAGCGAAAACACCTATTTTAATGCTAAGTTTTCTAAAATCGGCAAAAATCGGGGATTAAGGCGATTTGAGCGAAATTTGCAGTATTTTGAGCTTTCACTGCCTTCTATGGACGGGGAAAGTTTTAAATGTGTGGCTGCACTAGATTGGAAATTCGTATTTTTTGAAGCGAAGAGTGCTTTTGGGCAAATACGGCCAATTTGATGACAACTTTACCAAGTCGAAAAAAATCAGGGATTAAGGCTATTTAGTCGACATTTTCCAAATGTTGAGCCTCAACGTTCGTCTACGGACTCTGAGATTTTAAGATCCTCAAGTTCTCAAAAAGCAAAGAGTGTTTTTGAACAAAAAATCCGGTCTTCTATGGACTGTGAAAGTTTCAAATGCCTGCTTGCTCTATATTGGAAGTTGGAACTTTTTGAGGCAAAGCAAGAATGTCTGGAAAAGGTTTAGAACCTTATCGATAGAGCTCAAGCTGGTTTTACTAACTAGGTTTCATCAACAGGTCCTAGACTCTAATAAGATAGACGCGCAAAACTGAAGAAAACCCTTTTACCCTTTTTCTTATCTCCAAATATTCACATTTACCTAATATTCATCTAGATTGTCAAAAGCAGCAATTTTTACTTTAGTACTTTACTTTGCTTTTTGCTCAGGTTAAACATGCAAGATTTAAAGCTGGGAACCTCCACAATCCTAAAATTCACTCTCCCGGCCAAACTGAGAGTGGAAAAGCTGAGTATAGACATTAAACTGGGCAAGTTGGAGGTGAGTGACATAAAAAAATACCCCAGTGAAATTTAAGTGATTTTCTCGCACTTAGAACCAATTCGACAATCTACTCAAAGACAAAGAGACTGGAGATGTAATCAACAAGGTGATTTCCCGCATGGCGCCAGAAGCTCTGGATATTCTTTGGCCGGAAATCAAACCTTCGGTAGAAGAACAAATTAAAAAGGTGCAGTACATATTAGAATAACCTTGACATCCCAAATCTAATCAACACCTTTGGTTGAAAAGGTCAAAACAATGAAAGATAGCGTTCCAAAATTACTCTGTTGCTTTTATTCCAGTACATCAACAGGATCCTGGAAAATGCCACCATCGTGAACTTTGCGAAGCGATTGTTCAACGTGATAGTTTAGCTGGAATTTTGATGGCTTTTCGACGAAACCAACCCAAGAAAATCCATCAACGGTGTCAAGAACAGTGCCAAAAAAAACGTGCGGTTAAACTCGTGCTCCATGTATATTAAGTGCAGTAATGGCTTAAGCAACCGTGAACTTAAAATCGATTATTTATTGCAGTAAAAAGCTCGAGCTCTTGCCAAATTTTCTGACACCCATATTGGACAAATGGGACACAGACCAGTTAATTGCTAGTCTTTGATTTGCCAAATTTGCAATAATAATGGGTATTTTGCATGCAAGCTTTGAGTTGACCATTATATGTGGAACATACTGTATAAAGCACCAAACTTGCTTGGGAATTAAGTGGATTAACATGTAGAATAGAGGACATCAAGGGATAACCGTTAGGTAGATGTTAGTGAAAGACCCCCATTCGACTTGCAGAAATGTTCATGCTAGTCCTTAGATTTACTAAAATAGAATTGTCACAAGTTTTGTAGAAAAATATAAAAATCCAATAAAAAATCATGCGATTTCAATTAAGTTAGCTCCATTAACTGATAATAGTGAAAAAAAGGTTCAAAAACACTTTTTTCACAGGATTCTTAAGGAATCTGGTGAAAACTTTACAGCTGCTAAAACTGAAAGAAAATTTCTGGTGAGAAACAAAATTTAACAACGGATAAAAAAGCTGCATCTTTGACTAATTTAAAACTGATGATTCATAATTGTAGAACAAGCAAGAAATAAGAGGTTATTGAAGAGCAAAGCTTCCAAAATGGAAACTGGAACTGCATGCAGCAATACAACCTCTTTTAAATGAAAACATTTAATAACTTACTAAGAATTTCTAAAGAAAAATGGTCGTGCAAATTATCAGAGAAAACGTAATGAAAATAGAAGCAAGAATGAAAGAGAAAAGTGAAAAGTAAAATTTCTTAAGAAGAACATCGCAAAATTATTAACACAGGTTAAAAAACGATGAATATAGTAGCCTTTTAACTGGTTTTCAGTTTGTGCAAGAAATTTTAGACAAATATATTCTCAGTGCGCGGAGACGCGAAGTCAATTACAACTAAGTAAAACCAAGTCAATCTTTCGCTTTAAAAATTTGCCGAAAATCGACGAAAGTGCTGTAAAGAAGTCTACCAGTCAGTCCCCATTTTGCATAAATAAGTTTGCTCGTCCGAATGGTCTGAAATTCCAGCTAGTCTTAATTTTACGTAAGGAATTTTGGAACAAAAATTAGTACCCGTACCCGAAGTCCGTTGCAACTATCAAATCTAGTCAATGTTCTACTTTAAAACTTGGCCAAAAATTGAGAAAAATCACGAGAGAATCGACACTTCTTGACCTAACACTGTTGAAATTTCTCTATCAAACTCTCTAATTATCCTAGAAACTAATAAAGAAAGAGCAATGAGGAAGATAAGTGAAGTCCTACAAAAGCTTCTCAAATGGAAATAATGAAGTGTAAGTAACAGTAGAGCTGCTTTTGAGATGCAAAAATGCAGTAACTTAAAAAGATCGCCCTAAGTAAAAATCCTACAAAACTAACAAAGAAGGAATAACGAAGAGTAAAAGTCAAAACACAGAGTCAAAAACTCAAACAGCTTCGAACGTTCAGCTAAAGTCTACGGATTAAAAATTAATTTATTGCAATCCTCTTACTGTTGCTTAATTTTTCCAGCCCGCCCAAACCAAGCAATCGCCCATTTAAAGGCCAGTACCAACACAATAACCAAACTGGCAACAATGCCAACCAAAACTAGCAGAACATCTACCATGCAATATTCAAACCATCCCAACTTCAGGGATCCTAACTTGAAATGCTCCGCTCCTTTATTCCTAATCACGTACTCGATCCAGTAAACGGCTGTTTCCATTGGTTTCATGGGCCGATCATGAAACAGTCTGGATAATTCCTGCGCTCGAAGCTGGTACTTGGGATTAATCAGCATTTCCTTGATCAGTCCGTGGAACGTTTCTTCGGTAAAGTTGCGGTCCCTGTAGGAGAGCTTTAAGGCGAAGCCCCGACTCTCTGACTGGAAAGCGTTGTTGAATTGATCAAGGAAAACTGGAATCATCAGGGTCGGGACTCCATGGTAGAGCGCTTCCAGAATACTCCCATGTCCTCCATGGCTGATAAAGAGCTTGATGTTCGGATGGGCTACGAGATAGAACGAAATGGGTGGATATAGAAGACACTAGAGGTTTGAAATTACAACGAGCTGCTCACCTAGAATGTCAATTTGGGGCATCCATTTCCTCACCATAACATTACTGGGCTTTTCAGGCAGAGCATCGTCTTCAAACTTCCACAAAACCCGCTGCTTGAGCCTGCCGAATACGTTGATAATTAACTGCTTCTTTTCCGCACTGAAGTCCTTGCTCTTCACATGGGAGCCCATGCTGAAGAAAATTGCCCCATCCTGAGCCTCATCCAGAAACAATTGCAGGTCTTTAGGAAGAGGTTGAGGAGGATCGATGTGAAAGCCTCCAATTTCTACCATGTTGGGCGCCATGGGCGTAGATTGCCTAAAACTGGAATGCGACCCCAGAAGAACCAGCGAAGGAGAATGGTAGAGATCCGCAGCTTTGGGTCCATTGGGCATATAGGACTGGATAATCCGATCGTTGGCTGGAAACTGGATGAATCTGATCAGAAACTGGTCATATAGGAAGAACAGCATGTTATGGAGCCGCTCCAGAAGATTCATCCCTTGAGAGAAGTCGCCCAACATCCAGCTGTGAGGCACATAGGAAATGGGGACGGGGTTTCCAAGCATGTCGTTAACCCAAGAATTAACGCCTCCAACGCTGATCAACACCACCAGGGGGCACTGATAGTAGCTGGATAGGGCCAGCTGGGCTTCGCCCCATGCATATTCAGTGACAACAGCATCGAATTCGTGCCTCTCCTTGAGGAATCTTAGAACGTTTGGGTGAGAGAAGGTTTGGTTATCGATCATCAGGTTTAGCTGGTGCATGTGGTAGCTTTGCCAGATCGGGTACTGTTCTGCGGTTTCCAGGTATTTGGCATTTTCCAGAATTTCTGAAAATAATTTTAGAAGTTTTGGTTTTTCTTTTGGAGGCTCAAAATCCTCAGTTTCCTACATCAAACTATTAACCTCGCTATTACATAAGTCGTCCGAGCTGAGCTTGTCTCGACAGAAATTGTATTGCGCACTTTGGAATTAACCTAAGTAGACCTACTTTCATATTCTTCTTCGAAACCGGTTAAAATCACATCCGTATAAGAGCCATTTTCAATGGGCAGTTTATTCTTGTAGGCGCTTATAACTGTGACTTCGTGTCCAGCATCAGCCATCCCCTTCATCAGTTTGTTGTACAAAATATTCAAGCTGCGGCCGGCCAATGGGAAAATCCCCAGTACTTTCGCACTTTCCGCACCATTTTCCAAGTGGAAAACCCACAAGGATATAACGAAAAATTTAAACAGCATTATGGAGCAGATTGAATTTTAGAACTAACCAATTGATTTATTTAAACCGTGAGAGGAAATTTGAAGTACCAAAATTTTATTTCTAAGTTGAGCCAGTGTGGGATTTAACTAGATGAAATATTGCGTAGAAAACACAAATTTTTCAAGAATCCCCGCTATTTCTGCGTCAATAATTGCGAAAATCATTGCTAAGCTCATCGATATTAATCCAGAATGTTACATAACATTAGACCCATCTTTCTTGCTCAAAACGTGAAAGCGCCCTTGTAGAGCCTTTCAAGAAAATTTAATTTTAGTGCTTTCCGTCCCTGGAGAACGATTATCTTTGATCCAATTGAACGTATTCGACCGATATCTTAGAATTTTAATTAAACTTTAATTATTTGAATTAGGCAACATTTATTATTTTCAAGTATTAAATAGATTCCAGAAATTATTTTAAGATGCGGTCTTTGCGGTTTAGTTCATTTTTTCCTGTGCCTTCGAATGCGTGTAGAATAACTTGAGGGAAGTATTTGAAATTTTTGTGAAAAACTAAAACAAATTATTTTTTTCAAACAGCGGATTTTTCGAAACTGATTAAGATTGATTTAATATAACATATTGTAGAGTTTTTATTGCTCTTTCAATTGATAGTAAACACTTTGAAATCGGTCAGGCCGTTTCGGAGTTACAGGTTTCTTTGAATTAAGTGGTTTGACTCTCCCCCACCCTTTATTTGACAAGTTAGGAAAAAAGTTTATTAGGAAAGTAGTACGGTTTTTTATGATCTTTTGACTAAACTTACTAGATGTTTCACTTATCGGGACAATTTCTGTATAAAATCGACTTTTTAAAATACCGTTGGCAATTGCGACATCTAGTGGTCATCTGAGAAATTTCAAAATAATTTCCAGCTAATTCTTTTCTTCAAGTTTGTTATTAATTTTTTTTCCGATCACTCTACAACACATACTTTCCAAGATACAGCCGCTTACCATCCTTATTGCGACACCCTGTATAAAAGTCTACTAATTTTTTATTGTTATAAATTAAATTTTGGTTAAAATTTTTTTAAAAATTAACTGACATGCATGTACTGACCTGGTAAAGTCTAGGGTTCTTTTGGTATAGAAACATTAAGTAAGTTACTAAGAACTACCAAAAGGTAAAGAATCCTATAATCTAATAAAAAAAGAGCAATGGGGAAGAAAAGGAAAGACTCACGAAAGCTTCTCAAAGAGGAACAATGAAGCGCAAGTAGCAGTAAACCTTCTTTTGAGATGAAAAAATGCAGTAACTTACAAAGATTGCTCTGAGTAAAAATCCTACAAACCCACAAAGAAAGGATAAAGAAGAGCAAAAGTCAAAACACACAGTCAAAAACTCAAAAAGCTTCGAGCGTTCAGCTAAATCCTATGGATTAAAAATTCGTTTATTCCCATCCTCTTACTGCTGCTTGATTTTTCCAGCCCTCCCAAACCAAGCACCCGCCCATTTGAAGGCCAGTACCAGCACAATAACCAGACTGGCAACAATGCCAACCAAAACCAGCAGAACATCTACCATGTAATATTCAAACCATCTCAACTTTAGGGATCCTAACTTCAAATGCTCCGCTCCTTTATTCCTAATCACGTACTCGATCCAGTAAACGGCTGTTTCCATTGGTTTCATGGGCCGATCATGGAACAGTCTGGACAATTCCTGCGCTCGAAGCCGGTACTTGGGATTAATTAGCATTTCCTTGATCAGTCCGTGGAACGTTTCTTCCGTAAAGTTGCGGTCCCTGTAGGAGAGCTTTAAGGCGAAGCCCCGACTCTCTGACTGGAAAGCGTTGTTGAATTGATCAAGGAAAACTGGAATCATCAGGGTCGGGACTCCATGGTAGAGCGCTTCCAGAATACTCCCATGTCCTCCATGGCTGATAAAGAGCTTGATGTTCGGATGGGCTACGAGATAGAACGAAATGGGTGGATATAGAAGACACTAGAGGTTTGAAATTACAACGAGCTGCTCACCTAGAATGTCAATTTGGGGCATCCATTTCCTCACCATAACATTACTGGGCTTTTCAGGCAGAGCATCGTCTTCAAACTTCCACAAAACCCGCTGCTTGAGCCTGCCGAATACGTTGATAATTAACTGCTTCTTTTCCGCACTGAAGTCCTTGCTCTTCACATGGGAGCCCATGCTGAAGAAAATTGCCCCATCCTGAGCCTCATCCAGAAACAATTGCAGGTCTTTAGGAAGAGGTTGAGGAGGATCGATGTGAAAGCCTCCAATTTCTACCATGTTGGGCGCCATGGGCGTAGATTGCCTAAAACTGGAATGCGACCCCAGAAGAACCAGCGAAGGAGAATGGTAGAGATCCGCAGCTTTGGGTCCATTGGGCATATAGGACTGGATAATCCGATCATTGGCTGGAAACTGGATGAATCTGACCAGGAACTGGTCATATAGGAAGAACAGCATGTTGTGGAGCCGCTCCAGAAGATTCATCCCTTGAGAGAAGTCGCCTAACATCCAGCTGTGAGGCACATAGGAAATGGGGACGGGGTTTCCAAGCATGTCGTTGACCCAAGAATTAACACCTCCAACGCTGATCAACACCACCAGGGGGCACTGATAGTAGCTGGATAGGGCCAGCTGGGCTTCGCCCCATCCATATTCAGTGACAACAGCGTCGAATTCGTGCCTCTGCTTGAGGAATCTTAGAACGTTTGGATGAGTGAAGGTTTGGTTAAGGATTGTCAGGGTTAGCAGGTGCCAGTGGTAGCTTTGCCAGATCGGGTACTGTTCTGCGCTTTCCAAGTAATTGGCATTTTCCAGAATTTCTGAAAACATTATTAGAAGTTTTGGTTTTTCTTGTGGACGCTCAAAATCTCTATTACATAAATCGTCCGAGCCGAGCTTCTTTGGACAAAAATGATATTGCGCCCTTTGCAATTAACGATAACCTACTTTCATATTCTTCTTCGACACCTGTTAAAATCACATCCGTATAAGAGCCATTTCCTATGGGCAGTTTGTTCTTGTAGGCGCTTATAACTGTGACTTCGTGCCCAGCATCAGCCATCCCCTTCATCAGTTTGTTGTACAAAATATTCAAGCTGCGGCCGGCCAGTGGGAAAATCCCCAGAACTTTTGCACTTTCCACACCATTTCCCAAGTGGGAAACCCACAGAGATAAAACGAAATATTTAAATTGCATTATGAAGCCGAATGTATTTTAGAATTAGCAGATTGATAGATTTAAACTGTGAGAGGGATTTTCAAGTACCAAGGTTTTATTTCTAACTGGAGCCAGTGTGGGATTTAGATGAAATATTGCGTGGAAAACGCAATTTTTGCAAAAATCGCCGCTTTTTCTGCGCCAATAGTTGCGAAAATAATCGCTAAGCTCACCGATGTTAATTCAGAGTAATACATCACATTAGACCGATCTTACTTGCTCAAAACGCGAAAGCGCCCTTGTAGCGCCATTCACAGGAAATTAAATATCAGTGCTTTCCGTCCCTGGAAAACGATTATCGTTAATCCAATTGAATGTAATCGGTCGATACCTTTGATGTGATACTATAATGCAAAGTCACATTTCGCATTTAGATCATCAAACCAATTAGAATCATACATAGTTTCAATGGAGAATACATAGTTTCAATTCAATTAGAATAATATAGATATTGTAACACAAACGTTCAGTAGATTTGGGCCTAGTTTGGTCGAAAGATGAAGAAACCGAGGATGATAGTTGAAGAACTAAAAAAGAAATCGCTGGAAAAGCAAGGAACGTAGACAAAGATAAACATACAGTAGAAGGAAGACAGTGGTAAAGAGTTAAGTGAAAATTAATCAGACAGCAAAAAGAACAATTTAAAAGTAAAAAAGCACACAAGAAAGGGGGAATTACAGACTGCTAGAAGAGCAGGAAAAAAATACTTTATTGGATAAAAATAAAGATATTCTGAATATTATAAAATTCTGCTAGATAATGAGAAGATGGCATGAAGAAAGTTTGAAGAACCAAACGAAAACAAGTCAGTCAGTCAGTAATGAAAATTATGTGAAAAAATCTGCAGGAGCTAAAAACCAAAGGAAACCACAATCGTGAATCAACATGAATTTTGGAGTCCAAAAGCGTAAAGAATCACGACTAAATTATTCATGCAAGGCCAATTTAAAAAAAAATGTATTTCTTGCGGACAGATACGCGAAGTTGATTAAAACGGTCTAAAAGTAGTAAAGTTTGCATTTTGAAAATGTTTACAAAAATAGACGAAAGCCACCAGAAAATCAACACTTCGACCTGGTAGAGTGCAGATTTCTCTATCCACTATGCAATGCTCTGCAAGAAGTTCCACTAGTCAGGCTTTATTTTCAATAATTTAAATTTAAAGAAAAGTTAATCTGCAGAAATGTAGGAGAGCAGCACACTTTCACTTAAAAAAGTTGCCAAAATTGGAAACAACACTTTACGGGAAAACTAGTTCTTGCAGACCTAATAGAGTAAAGGATTGATCTCTTAAACTGTCGATAAAATAGCTTTCTAGTTGATGTTCAGTGTATACAAGAAACTTAAAAAAAACTGTATTTCCGGCGCACCGAGGCGGTTAAATTTAATTGCTCCTACCTGATTGCAAAAATTTTTATAAATAAATTTTTAATAATAAATTTAAATACATGTCAACTTAAAAAATTAGTGAAGACTTGCAAATTCTCATTTTAAAAATATGCCAAAAATCGAAGGAAATTAAAAAAAAAATCGACACTAGCAGACTTCATAAAGTGACGATTGCTCTTTCAACTGGTTTATAAGACAGTCTTTGAGCTAGTCTCGATTTTTCGGAAGCAATTTTTGAAAAAAATTGTGCATTTTTTTTTTATTTTAAAATTTGCCAAAAATCGAGACAAATCACGAGAATATCAACAATTGGTGACCTGAGAGAGGAGGTTTCTCTAGCCACTGCTTCGTATAAGGTCTATTCGTTACTCCCCATTTTGAATAAGAAATTGAAATAAAATTTAATCTGCAGAATTAGAGGAGAGCTGCAAACTTTCATTTAAACAATTTGCCAAAAATCGTGTACCAAAAAAAGTAAATTGAAAAGAAAATTGACAATTTCAGACCTGATAACGTGAACATTGCTTTTGCCAATAGTTAACATAAAACCTTCTGTCTTGTCTTGATTTTACGTTATAATAAAAAAAAAAAATTTCCAACACGCCCGAAGTCAGCTGCAACGGTTCATCTAGTCAATCGTTCAGCTAAAAGATTTACCAAAAATCAACGAAAGTCACCAGAGAATCGATACTTTCCGACCTAAAATCGAGGAAATTTCTCTATGCAATGCTCTGTTAAGAAGTCTAGTAGTCAGTCCCCATTTTATATAATAAATGAAAAAACAACGTAACTTATACAGTAGACGTACGTAACTAGTAGAGTAGAGTGGCAAACTGTGATTTTAAAAATTTGGCAATAATCGAAGAACATTGCGAAAAAAACAGGTCTGATAAAGTGAAGATTGCTTCTTCACTTCATCAAAAAAAATTACTAGCGTACCGGGACGCGAAGTCCGTTGCAACAGATTCAAAAATTCAATGATTTGGCAAACATTGAGAAAAATCACGAGATTAAAACTTGCTGAACTAATACTGTTGAGATTTCCCCATAAAATTCTCTATATACAAGTCCATAATTTTTTTATTTTCAATAATTCAAATTTTGTTTATTTAAAAAAAAACTTAACTGACAGGCATTTACAGACCTGATAAGGTCTAGGGTTCTTTTGGTATGGAAAGATTAAGTAAGTTAGTAAGCACTCCCAAAAGGAAAATAATCCTAGAAACTAATAAAGAAAGAGTAAATAAGGATGAAAAGTGAAGACCCACAAAAGCTTCTCAAATGGGAACAATGAAGTGCAAGTAACAGTAGAGCTGCTTTTGGGATGGAAAAATACAGTAACTTAAAAAAATCGGCGTAAGTAAAGTCTACGGATTAAAAATTAATTTATTCCCATCCTCTTACTGTTGCTTGATTTTTTCAGCCTTCCCAAACCAAGCAGCCGCCCATTTAAAGGCCAGTACCAACACAATAACCAAACTAGCAACAATGCCAACCAAAACAAGCAGAACATCTACCATGTAATATTCAAACCATCGTAACTTCAGGGATCCTAACTTCAAATGCTCCGCCCCTTTATTCCTAATCACGTACTCGATCCAGTAAACGGCTGTTTCCATTGGTTTCATAGGCCGATCATGGAACAGTCTGGACAATTCCTGCGCTCGAAGCTGGTACTTACTACTTACTTACTCACCGGTCTTAATCCATTTTTCGTGCTCGTAGAGTGAAAGCGCCCTTGCAGAGCCTTTAAAGGAAATAGCATTTCAGTGCTTTGCGTCCCTGAAAAACGATTATCTTTGACCCCACTGAATGTATTTGACCCATTCATTTGATGTGATACGATATTGTAAAGGCGCGTTTTGCATTTAAGTCATCAAACCACTTAGAATCGTACATAGTTTCAATAGAGATTTATTAGAATAATACATTGAAACACTTTTTTTCAATCACGTACTAATTCGCCTGCAAAAGTTCAGTAGATAGTAGTAGTCAGAGTAGGCCTAGTTTAGGTCGAAAGACGCCCGTTCTAGAAAAAGGACCCAAACTGCTTGCACAATTGAAGTTAAAGAAACCGAGGATAATAGTTGAAGGACTAAAAAATAAATCTATGGAAAAGCAATAAACGTAGCACAAGATAAATACACAGTAGAAGGAAAATAGTGGCGAAGACTTAAGTGAAAATTAATCAGACAGCAAAAAGAACAATTCAAAAGAAGAAAAAGCACACAATTAAGGAGAATTACAGACTGCTAAAAGAGCAAGGAGTAAAAAAGAATTAGCTGCTTTTCATAGTCCTAAACAATAAACCGAAAATCCCAGAAAATCTGAGTAAAGAAGCAAATGAAATGAAGCCACTGTCACGAATCAAGAGGAATTTGAAAAAAAACTACGCTGAAAATAGTCCGAAAATCAATGTAAATCTAAAGAAACAAGCAAAATGAACTAAAACCATGATCAAGATGAATTTGAACGAAAATAGGCTACAGAAGAATGAACAGAACAACACTAAATTATTCATACAGCGCTTGAAGTAGTTGAGCAGACGAACGACCTGGTAATGAAGTAAAACAAAAAATAAGTGAAATATAATAATAATATAAAATAAATTATGTAATAGCAAACACAGACTGAGCTGATACTCACGAAGAATCTGAAGAAGGAAACAAGTGAATTGAAACCACAATCGAGAAACAAAGTGGATTTGAGGAGATATTCGAAAAAAGCGTGAAAAATAGGACTAAATTATTCATACAGTAATTAAAGTAGGTGATAAGGTAAAACACGTGGCAATGAAATAAAAGAAATAAATATTTAAAAAATAAAATCACTACAATTAATGAAGACTACAGCGAATGAAGATCAATCAGGAGAAAAGAATGAAATAATATTAGAAAATCATTCAGACAGTGCTTAAATGGGATGAGAAGCAACTGAATTTGATAATGGAGCAAAAATCGAAGGTTGACAGAAGATAAAAAAGCAGAAATTACGCAACAGAAGAAATAAAAACCGTCAATTTTTACAACGCAATTTGACAAGCTGAAAATAAGGAGAAAAAATTAATAGTATGGAACCCCATTCGATAATGACGCAAAAAACACAAAAAGTATGAAAACAAAAAATATATTTCAGACCACGATTAAAGTACTAAAGATAAACAGTCTAATAGCAAAGCAAATATACAGCAAAAGCGAACATACAAAAATCTAAAAAAATCTAAGCAACCAAACAAAAATTATACACAAACAATAGAAAACTGAAAAATTTGGACTGCCAGAACCGAGATGGCCCGAAAGAGAGAAAACGGACTTCTTTTTACAACAGAATCGATAGCCACAGAAAAACTGGAACGATAAACAATTGAAAGAAAAACCAAATCTGATAATGAAGCGCAAAAGAAATTGAAGAGAGGGAGAAAAATGAAGATACGTTTTACAAAAACACAAACGTAAATTGACTTCACTTCACTTGCTGATAATCTAAAGAATCAAAATAAAATACTCAACTAAATACTGATGAACATGGTTGATGAGAAGAATATGAGAACGGAACATAAATTAAAATACGCAGCAGAGGAAACGTTTGGTTTCCAACAATAAATATATAAATCGACAAAATCTCAAAAACACATTACGAAAAACTAAACAAAAATCACCTAGAAACAGTTAAAAATAATTCAGAAGTAGAAGAAACACATATTGAGAGAGGCAAATATCTGCAACGAGTTAATTGCTTAATCGACAGCAGCCACAAACGCCTTAATGATTCTAATCTAAACTACATCCAAAATCAATCAAAAACTATAACACAAAAATAATATATTTCTCTAAAAAAATCTATTGGAAGTAAATCACGTGAGCTTCCTATGTGTAATCACCGCCTCCTTTTGGTCTTCTCTAGGTTGGTCTTTGTCTCCCCAGCCCCACACCTCATGAGTGCCATCGCCTGTTCTGAGCACCCGCTTCTTGATCATGTCTTCTGAGACGGATTTCAGATCATAAGCCAAGCCGATCTTGGCCATCATATCAATTAGACAGGTGGAGAAGTTTACTGAGTACTTTCCCAGCTCAGAAGTCTTGTAGTCCCATGGGAAGGTGTGGTGATAGTTGTGCCAGCCCTCACCCAGAGCCAGAATGGATACCGCGATATTTTCTGAGGGGTTTATGAACCTAGAATTTTGAAAAAAAAATGTCGAGTGGTTCACGAGATAATAATCGGAAGAAGAACTGACTGGTCGTAAGGTCTGTGTCCCCATAAGTGGGCTGCTGAGTTGACCAACCACGTAGCATGCAGAGTGAAGACGTATCTGAAGATATTCAAGCAGAACGAATTCAGCCAGGTTTCGTTCCAGAGGAGCACTGGAATGGGGACGGGCAGCACAAAGCAAATAATTGGCATCAGAAGCATGTAGTACTTGTGCTGGAACCTGAGGATGGGGTCGGCGTAAAGATCAGAAATTTCGAGTTTCTTCCCCTGTTCAATGACGTCCGGGTGCTTGCGAACCAGCAGCCAGCCCATATGGGCAAAGAAGAAACCTCGCTTTGCATTATGGGGATCAGCGTCTGTTTCGGAGAACTTGTGGTGGACGCGATGATCTCTGGACCATTCAATTACTGAATTCTGAAAAGCAGGATGTTTTTGCGGTGTTTTTCGAACCAGCTAATAAAAATACCTCGAAGGCCAAAGTGTTGCAAAAGGCCAAGAAAAGGCGGAACGGCCACTTGGCTTTGTAGGCGCGATGCGACCACAACCTATGCGCTCCTGCTGTGACTCCAAAGCCTCCCATTTGATACAGAATAATGGCTGAAAAATTCCGTTTTTATTTCCCGAAAAGTTGGAACACACAGAAAAACTCACCATAAATAGAAGTGTATATTCTAGCCGAAGTCAGCATGAGATAGAATCCGTAAACAGCAATAGCATGCAGATAGGCGAAGATGATAATGTTCCTCCAAACCAGCTGGATTTTTCTTGGGGTGGGTTTATCATCTCTCGAGGGTTTAACGACGGAGATTATTTCTTCATCTCCTTCTTGAAGAACACCCGTTGGGGCCGATTGGATATTGGGGGCCATCAGCGATCTAGTAAGCGAAAAAGTATGTTAAGCACCATAAAACTTCTACTAACTGGACACTTTCCGCGAAGAAAGCCCCTTAACACTCAATAATTGTGGCAATTTATACATGCTTGATTAGCGCACTCATCAGTTTCCCTAATTAAACTTATTTTAATAAATTTACAATACAGTCGAGACAATATAAAATTACATAAATTGCACCTCGAATGGACTCGTGCGAATGTGAAGGCCAATCGAAAACAAAATCACGCCATTATAATAGTTGATATGATAATATCGCAATTGAATGTGTAATTAGGAAAAAGTGACCTTCAATGCTTTTAATTCATTATTCTTTCTTAACTTATAAGCTGTTTCTTCTTTCCAAGCATGGTTTGGATCTGCTTTAATAAGTTTGACTGTTGTTGGTTTTGTCTGATATTTTCTTCTGCAATGCTTCCAGTAGTTTGCTCTTTGCTGTTCCGGTGCCAAACCGTCTTAAATGGTCTCATGTTTTACTCTTATTCCTTTCCTTTACTCTTATTCTCCGCGTTTTGCGGTTGTTCAGTGAACGAAAATCAAGATAAACTTCCCAGGAAAAAAAGGTTTGCATAAAAAATAACCAGCACGCGATTGAAAGAAATAAAATAAATAAATAAAATAATCAGCAGCAAACAAAAAAACGTGCAAAATTATTGAGAAATTGTAGGCAGAAGACCATTAATTAGAACATAGCTTCCAGCTAACAAATGGGAAAATGAGAGAAAAATGCTCTTAAAATTCAAAAAATTATGAAGCATCAAAATTGCAAATATGATTTCAATTTCACTTAAGCAAACATTAAATGAAAATTGACAATCGTTTACAGCAGCAATAATATGTGGAAAAAGAGACAAGAAGAATTGGGAATTGATCTTATATAGATATTCAAGTGCAAATAAAAAAAGCAAAAAAGAGGGCGACAAAAATCGAACAAATTTTATTCCAGCTCTTTTATTCAGCTCTTCGCCTTTCTTAAAGGTACGTTCGTTCCTTTATACTAGTCGCTGTAATTTCCTTGTTTACTTTCAATATTATATGTTGTTTCGGAGACTCCTTTTTAATTGCTCTATTCGATAGTTTCCCTTCTCACACTGTATGAATATTAGCGTTAATAAACCTTTTTTAAGATCTTTTTTGGGCTTCTTGACTCTTCTTCACTGTGTTATTTCGCTTCTAGGTTTAAAGGCACAAATTCTGTTTCGTGCTCTTCTCTTATTATGGAAAATATAATCAGCTATATGAAAAATGATTTAATAATAATTAAAAAAAGGCTAAAATTAAACTATCAAGCCACTCAATTAGGCAGCATTTTGAAAAATTCATTGACAAAGGCCAAACTAAAACAACAGAAGATCATAAAAAATGCATTCGTGCAATGCAGTGCAACGCAATTCAGACAAAAATAAAAGTTGAATTATTTAAAAAAAAATAAAGCGAAGGCGTCAATAAACTAAAGTCTGAAAGTAAAAAGTAATGAAACTCTTCGATAAATTGGGAAAAAATTGAGAAAAGTCACTGACAAGCAATTTGAGATAAACAACAATCTAAATAGTAGTAAGCAAATCAAATACACATCTTACGATTATCAGGTAAAAGTTAAAAGAAGCAAGGCAGGTTTGAAGAAATTATTGGGAAAATCTTGTGCAGATAATCATTAGAAAACAGAAAACGAAAAATGTCCAGGACAAGAAAAACATAATTAATTAACAAAATTATTAAGAAAAGCTCGTTCAGAAGTTAAGCAAAACTAGCGAGTTTCTAGCTAATGGGTGATAAAAACATACAAATAGTCGAAGACTAGAAATCGCCAGAAAGAAATCGCAAATTCAAGATAAGAAAAATCTGTACTTAAGCAATAAAATACACAATGTGCATTTATCTGTGCGACATTTCAAATAGCGATGTTTTGAAAACAAAAATTATAAATACACAGTTAATCAAACATATCATAATGGTAATTATTGAATTACATAAGCAAAATCGGACGATCTTTCGGTTACTTAGAGGTCAATGGAAATTCGCGAATTATCCACTTAAAGTCATTCTATTGATTGTTATGAACGTTTCATGTGTAGACTGAATGGTGGGGCTGTTATCAGCAAAAAAATTAGCTCTTTCCGCTATTTGGTCACGTAAAATATCGATGAGAAAAAGCTGAACTGGTCTTCAAACATGCATAAAAAGTAAGCGCTTAACAGCGCGACTGCAGTGGAAAACCGGCAATTTTGAGAAAAATGCAATTATATTGTCCACACTTAGAGAGTGTAACAAATGCTCCAAATAGCGACTTTTAACCTAAACTGAATTGAACACCACTATTAATAGTATGGGAACAATTTTAATTGCAAATTTCGCTCGAAAGATGTCATATGCATTGGATATGAAGCTTAAATGAATAGTTTGAATATGAATTTTCCAATTTTGACAATAAAATTAGAAGTTGGTCGGGTCTAATTTTAGAATTCCGAGTATTATATGCGATCAAACAAAATTATGAAATCGGTTGAAAAACCTTTTAAAAAAAGTGCACATTGAAAAGCATTTTACAAAACAGGTCCAAGGTGTCCAATGTTTAACAGTTTGGGCCGGAAATTAATTAACAACTAGGAAATTCTTATTTTTTCGTGCTTATTAAAAGCCGGACATTGTAATTAAAGATGCTCAGTCGATGCGAGAAGCGATACTTGGTTTACATTTAAAACATGCAATTTTTAGATATTTAAAAAATCGAAGATTTTATTGTCCTTTCTCTCATCAAGTCAACTTAATTAGACCAAGACAGATCAAAAGACCCTTTTTCAAAAAGGAAAGATTGATTTTTCAGATATTTTTGACCGTTTAGGAGATAAAAGCTTAAACTTCTGCGGCCTCATGTATTTTTAGACTTTCATTTGTAGTCGTTTAGAGGTTATGAACTTCTGAGACTTTTATAAAGTTAAAAAACTAGTTAGGAAATGACAGTTTGCAAAACGCTCTATCAGAAAAGTCCTAACGATTATTCAAGTGTTTTCAACCATATCAGCAAAGATGTCAGCCGATTTAAGCTGTTTCGGTTTAAAATTTCTGTTCCTTCATCTTTAGAGGTTAGGAATTACGATCAAACTGTGACGCTAGAAAAGTTTAAGAGACGCTTTATCAAAAAGGTTCTACTGAGTGTTGGGATATTTTTAAGCGTTTAGGGCATATGAGCTAGTGAACTTCTAAGGTCTCATATATTTTGAGATTTTTGTTTGAAGCTGTTTAAAGGTTAGGAATTACTGCAAATTTTGGGAATTTCTAAAAGCAGCTAGGAAAACCTAATTATCGAAACCCTGTATTAAATAAGTTCTAATTATTATTTAGGTATTTTCAACCATTTCTGAAAAATTAGCCGATTTAAGCTGTTTCGGTTTAAAATGTCTGTTTCTTCATCTTTAGCGGTTAGGAATTACGATCAATCTGTGACGCTAGAAAAGTTCAAGAGACGCTTTATCAAAAAGGTTCTACTGATTGTTGGGATATTTTTGAGCGTTTAGGAGATATGAGCTAGTGAACTTCTAAGGTCTCATATATTTTGAGATTTTTGTTTGAAGCTGTTTAAAGGTTAGGAATTTCTGCAAATTTTGGGAATTTCTAAAAGCAGTTAGGAAAACCTAATTGTCGAAACCCTGTATTAAATAAGTCCTAATTATTTCTGAAAATTGGCCGTTTCGAACTGTTTTTATTCCATATTTTGGTTCAATCTCTTTAGAGGTTAGGAATTTCTGATAAACCTTCAAGATAAGGAAAGCTCTAGAGACGCTCTATCAAACATGTCCAAACGATTTTTCAGATTTGTTTAACCGTTTGCGAGATAGAAGCTATTAAATTTATGCGCCCTCATACATTTTTAAAATTTTGCTTAGCTTTTTAAAGGTTACGATTTTGCAAACATTTTTATTTAGGAAAAGAAAATTCTTAATGCGTTGTATCGAAAACGTTCTAATGATTATTTAGATATTCTCAACCATTTCCAAGATATAAGCTGTTTTAAACTGTTGCAGTTTTATTTTTTTATTTAGATCTCTTTAGAGGTTAGGAATTTTTGATGAAATTTAATCAGGCAAGAATAATTTGTGAGAAGATTTATCAAACCGGTTACGATTTTCTGGAAATTTTTATTTAAAAGCCGTTATAAACGGTTTCTGTTTCATATTTTGTGTCTATGTCTTTAGAGGTTAGGAATTTTTGATGAAATGTAACCAGGCCAGGATAATTTGAGAGAAGCTCTATCGAACAGGTCCCAATAATTACCAAGAACTACTCAATACGCCTAAAATCTGGAGATTTTGCCAGTTATTCAGCGCTTTGACGAAACTTCGCTGGTCTGGAAAATGTTTTGGTTACCCAAATTAAAAAGACTCCCTGTGCCCGACATCCAAAAAAGCAAAATCAGCGCAGTTCCCATTGAAATTTCGCGCCTAGACAAAAGCGTTTAGAGACTTAAAGTGACGTTGGAGCAAAGGTCCATAACGTGTGCCTTTGATGTTCTCTCTAAGTTTTTGAGTTTTAAATATGTTTATATTAAATAATAAATTATTTCAAGTCCCAATTTAATGCTACAAACGCTTCCCCATTCTATCAGTCGATCGTGTTTAATATTCAGCAAGCAAATGGCTCCAAATAGAGAATTTCGTACGGTTATGGTTTGCGAAGGTTGACTGCCATTTCAGGCCAGAAAATAATCTACACACTTTGGAGTACAACAAAACCCTGGAGACCCCAAGAAGCCAAAATCTGGCAAGCACTTACAAAGTGAGTTGAAGGAAAGCTGAATACTGTCCTTGGGCACCGATTGATCCAAACTCTGAAACTGGCACCGATTGGTTCTTAAAGGTGTGCCAAAGGCTACAAAGCCTGTATATAGATTGAGTGTGAGAGATGTTAATTGAATTCGAACTAATTAAGAGACCGTACCGAGCGCCGGACGCTCTAAAACTACATCGGGTTTATTAAATCTGTCCGATGCCGATTTATAAATCGCACACTTGACGCATGTAAGCCTCATGTTGATGATGATTGTTGCGATTTAGGCAATCGCGATGTTTGATGCACGTTAATGTTCGATGACTTTGGATGCGTGAGAGATTAGAAGAGGACAAATTTCCACGCACATTTGAGTTAACCCATTGTTATGCTAATGAATTCTAGTCTTTTGTTTATTGCATCGGTCATTAGCTAGAATTAGATTGAGGATGTTTAGTAAATTTCCGATAATTTAACGGAAAAGAACGCCAGCTTTTTTCAAGCTTCCTCAAAGGTACACATTCACAATTTTGAATCAGCACCTTGCAAGTCTTGGTTACGCTGAAAGCGTCACGTAGAATTAAAGTGCTTGATATTTAGAAGATCCCTAAGACTCCAGAGAGGCAAAGCACTCTTTAAATCTCAATTTTTTATAGCTGAAAACTTTCGAATCAGTGCTTGATTTGAAGTGCTTGAGAGCTTGAGTGAAGAAATTTGAAAAGGGCTTGAAATAATTCAGGTTGCGCAATTGAATGCTCGCGAATTGCGACAAACGCTGGCGAACTGTCCCGAACGTTCGCAGTTCCACTGAGCCCACATTTTTTATTAATAAAATTTAGGATAAAAATCCTAAATCCTTTTTTGCCTCAGTTTCAAATCGGATTTGGATATAGCGATTTTACTCAGGAGAATTTTGCACGCTTTGCAACATTGCAAATCGGTTTTTTGATTGATTTTTAAAGAGCAAATTCTTCGCCTTTCTGTTCTTTTTAGCACTAGTTGGAAATTTTGACTCGTTCAACACATTTGGAGGGTTTTCAGCTTCTGCATCTTCATGAAACCAAAATTGTTCTTACCACCACTTTCTTATTCTAAAACAGTCATCCGTAGTTGAGAAGTCATATTTTGAACCATCAAAAATCCGTCCAAACATTCAGAAAGGTGCGATTTTTTAAACTTTACCATGCTCAATTTCAGAGTTTCAGTAAGGGGCGAAGCGCTCCTCTAATTTCGACCTCCCTCACTGAGCTTCTAGCAGGACTCAAAGCCTGCTATTGCGCCAAATTTGAGTTGAGCATCTTCAAATTTCATTCTGTACCTGGCAAAATCCATCCAAACATAGAGCAAGTGGCTGACAATGGCGACTGGCAACATTCTTTTCAAGCCTAAGAAATCGGCCTTTGCTCCGGCTCTTAGTTACTTATAAGAATTTTCACGTGACCATCGACAGGTTTTCTAGATAGCGTATATATTGTTAATCATATATCCCCAAATAAACAGCAGTGATTGCCAAAAATAAATTAAACATCTTTGACCCAAAGTGGTCAGTTGTTGATGTTTGGTACATCTTTAGCCACAATTGTTTTCGTTTTAATCTTTCTGGACATTTCCTATATAAGTACTTGTACAGAGTGTTTTCTGGATCTCGGCCAAATGTTTTCACCCACTTTCAATTACTGGGTGTTCATTAATTAGCAGTTAATTACCCAAATAAGGCCGGAAGGTGAATTGGCCCGTCTACTATCTAGATTTAACATTATCAGAGCCCATTTCGACTGCTTGAAAGGTCGCAATTAATCGAATTTCCTTCGTGTCTGTTTTGCATGTCTGCGTGCTTGAATATTTCGATTCAGAGCATGTAAACGGACATGTATTATTAATATGAACACGTACGTACGACACAATTATCAATTTTTTTCTGTGTATCAATTTATGTTAAGCGGATTGTGGAATGGGAATTTGAACCCATCTACTTCATGCTGATTAGGTGCTCATGTCAATTGAAAGAAGACACGTTTCGCATTGATTATGCCTGAAAAAAACGGTTCATCTTTTTCAATCATTTTAATTGTTCATCAATTTAATTGTACTAATTCATTAATTTTTATTACTTTTGACTCTCAAAAGCAGGGCAAAGCGCAATTGTCTAACGCCTTTTGTTATGAAGTTATGATTTATTGTAAAATTGAGAAAAGTTTTTAAATTTCAATACAAGTTGGAGAAAATATGGATTCTAAATGAAACTCTCTGGTCTTTTAGAAGGTTTTGTGTGTCTGGTAATTGTCTCAATTTTTTTCTTTTGCAGTAATAATCTTTTTTCAAGTTCCTCAAGCCCCGTTTGAGACACAGAATTCGTTTTGACATCGTTGGATAGAGAATTGAAAATTCGATTCAGTTATAACAATGTGAGTGAGGAAATTCGAGTAGTTTTGACCCAGGAAGCGAAATTTGAATATTCGACACTTAGGTGCAAAATGATGCTAAAATTTCATGTTTTTCGTCCCGTTTTTTGCTCATTTCTTGGAACCAGAATGAGCAAGAACGGTCATTTTAACATTATTCCATAGAGAACTAAATGGGCTTTTTAGAAAGTGAACAATCGATACGGAAATGTTGGTAGTTTTCTCAATAAAGTCTTGATTTTAAGAAGTTTTAGATTTGCTGGTTTTTTCTTTGAGTTGCAAAATCGACCTAAACATGACGTTGGTGTTTTGGAAGTTTCTCAAGAATAATTTGAGTTTTGTGAGTTGATTAGTTTTGACCCAGAAAGCAAAATTTGAAAATTAGACACTCAGGTGCAAGAATATTATAAAATTTCATGTTTTCCGTCTCGTTTTTGCTCATTTCTTGGAAGCAAAATGTCTTAAGCGGTCGCTGGGTCCCAGGCGCATAATTCTTCGAGTGAGAAGTCATACACTTAAACTAACTTATCAGATACTTATAACCTGAGTACTGATTCCAGGGTATTTACCAAACGTAAAAAAAATGAGTGAAAAAGTGTTGACCACAGTCACAGTCGTGACTGTGGACAAAGAGGAATTGAGAAAAAAGTTGACACCTGTGCAGTATCACGTGACGCAAGAAAAGGGAACTGAAAGACCATTTTCAGGTGAGGCTTACTTTTAACCAACTTTGTAAGCACATTAGCATCACACAGTCCAGAAGAATTCAAGCAAATTGTGTTGCTTTACATTTTACTGTAGGTATTTTGCTCCAGACATTGTATTCTTGGATGGAGACTACCACAGTAATAAAGTTCACTTTTCCGTCGCTTTAACGCTGCGAGCAGAAGAAAGCAATGACAAATCATGAGCTGGGTTGAATATGGATCTGCAATTTAGGCATTTTCTTAACTACATGGATCGGCCATTTGAGTAGACTTTATCCAACATATCAACCTTCAAAAGTTGAAAATTTCAGGAAAATAGACCAAAAGACCAATGGAAAAAATCTTGCCAATATCAAGTTACGTATTCCGTAGCTGGTAATGCTGCGACCAAAGAAGCATTCATAAATTATGCTCTTTACCCAAAATATTGAGCTCAAAGGGCTCAAAAATTGAAACTATTTCCACTCAATCAGGGGAGAATGAACTTTTCAAAGTCGGAAGGTCGTTGAAAAGAACATTTTCGGAATGAAAAGAAGAAATGTCGCTAAGTAAAAAGTGTTATTAAGGGGATAATCTACAACAGAAGTCACTTTTTATTATCGAAATCCAGAGAAGTGATCTCCCGTGCTTTCCGACTAAGAATGAGTTCTTCTTAGTCGGAAAGCACGGGAGATCACTTCGCCCACTGCCTCATCGCCTTTGAAAATGTCCACCGCAGATGTGGACGAAACGTCAGGAAGGAATTCCGATAGACCACGGCTTAAAAGCCCGGAAAACATTCCTAAATGTAATCTGACCGGCCGTGAAAGCCTTCATAGTCTTTCTATTTATTTATTGATTTTTTCAACATTTAATGTTTCAGCTTTCGGTAAGTTTGGCATTAGTTTGTCCCTGGTTGCGATGTAGATGTAGAACTTTTAGTCCCATATTGTTGACTAGTCGCGTTTAGCTAGTCGTACTGAACAGACGTGTGAGCGAGAGCAGTGAATTCTTTATCATATTTTTTACCAAACATTCATACAAAACTACGTTTCTMTAGAAATATTCCAAGAATTTAGCCAATTTACAACAGTTAAAATTTGAAAAATTGAGTAAAACCAAACGAAAAAACCACGGTAGATAATACCGTTGGTTTAAAGTAAATCATGAGTAACGAAGAGACGTTAGGTAATTCTCTCTTGAAAGGAGGAGGAATTGAAACAGACCCATACCCCAAAACAATCCCTCCAAAAATTATCACTCGAAGCCAAAACAGTGCAAATGAATGGCAAATAGTACAGCCTAAAAAACGCCTTAGACAATCCGATAGTCCAACAGAAGACAGAAGAAATTCCTCATTTACAATCGAACAAGCAAATCGCTTCCAGCCACTGTCAACCCAACCAGATGAAGAAACACCACAAAAGCACAAACCACCACCTATCTTTATCCCGGACATAACGAACATAAATGTCTTTCTCAACGATTTAGGAGCGTTAAATCTCTAAGACTTGACCTACAAAACCATAAGCAATAACCAAATTAAACTAAACTCATTGTCAATCGATACTTATAGGAAAATAATTCACTACCTAAATTATACTAAATCCTCTTTTCATACATACCAATTAAAGCAAGAAGAAGAAGTATCGTATAGTTATCAGGAATTTACATCCCACAACATCTATTAAAGAGCTAAAAAATAACATTGAGCAACACGGACATATTGTCAGAAATTTAATTAATGCAATAAACAAAACCACGAAGAAAGGAATGCCTCTATTCTTTGTAGACTTGGACCCGATGGGAAACAATCAAGAGATCTACAAAATAACAAATCTAGTAGGAGCCTCCGTTACTATAGAGCCATCAAGGAAAACTAATCAAATAATACAATGCATTCGATGCCAGCGATATGGTCACACAAAAGGATTATGCAACAGGCTTCACAGATGCGTCAAATGCTCAGGAGATGACGATACCACCAACTGCTCCAAAAGCAGGGAACTTCCAGCCACATGCGCATTAGGCAGTGGCCATCACCCAGCCAATTACAAGGGTTGCACAGTATACAAAGAAATACGAAAACGCAGGAACCAAAATGAAAATATGGAAAATCAGCTAACTCAAACAAGAATCCCAACAAGCAACACCGCAAGAAATAACCTATCTCAGACAGACATTGAAATAGTCAACAATCCAGCACCAAGAAACCCGAGGACTCGAACATCCTACTCGCAAGTACTACAAGGAAAGACTTCCGAAAATGCCACAAATGAAAACAACTTAACCAATTCAAATTATGAAACACAAGCTTTTGCCAGACTTGAAAATATATTGACTAAACAAGCTGAACAGCTTTCAACACTGCTCAATCTAATTAGCACGCTCATAAATAAATTCTGTAAAGGACTATAATACAATTCATATAGCGTCATGGAATGCCAATGGACCGGGGCAACACCGCCAAGAAATTGAGCTATTTCTAAAAACAAATAATATAGACATCTTGCTTATATCAAAAACCCACTTTACAACAAAGTCCTATTTTAAAATCAAAGGTTACACAGTTTATGACACTCAGCATCCAGATGGAAAAGCCCATGGAGGAACAGCAGTGATAATTAAAAACAACATCAATCATAATGAAATGGCAAAATACCAACTAGACTATCTACAAACCACTACTGTTAAGATTGAAACAACGATGGGAAAAATTGCTATCTCAGCTTTATATGGTCCTCCTAAACACTCGCTCAGTCATGAAGGGTTACATAATTTCTTCAAAACACTATTCAAAACAACAAAAGTTTATTGCCGGAGAAGACTATAATGCAGAAAATACGGCTTGGGGCTCAAGACTAACCACAACCAGAGGAAGAGTGCTTAACACCTACATAATAAATTATAACCTCGCAACAATATCTACTGGACATCCTACGTACTGGCCAACTGATCTGAAGAAAATCCCTGACTTACTAGATTTTTTTGTAACCTCAGGACTGAATAGTGCCTACTGGCACACAAAACCTAACTACAAATTGTCGTCGGACCATTTTGCAATAGAATTATTCATTAGCAGTAGGCTGCTATTTAAACAAAATCCACCTCTGTTATATAACTCAAAAACCGACTGGGAATCGTTTAGATGACATGTGGAACACAAAATTAGCCTCAATATGAAGCTTAAATACCAAGAAGATATTGAATCTGCAATCGAAGTAGTACTAAACAGACATATACAAGAGGCAGCAACTAAGGCTACTCCAGACCTGAACACCAATAATCAGTATTTCTATCCAAGCAGAATCATGAAACTAATTCGAGAAAAAAGAAGAAAGAGGAAAGAATGGCAAAACAACAGAAGACCCCAAGCTAAAGCAAAGCTTAACGCAATCTCAAGGCAATTAAAGCGCACACTCAAAGAATTCAAAAATAAAGAATTCCAAGATTTTCTCACCAACCTTTCACCGGGACCAAATCACACCTACTCCCTATGGAAAGTTACCAAAAAATTCAACAGACCGCAAATTCAAATCCCTCCGATTAAAACTACACAAGGATGGGCGAGAAGTCATGGAGAGAAAGCCGAATTACTTGCCTGCCACCTCGCAAAATCTATGAATCTGAACAAAACAACACAAATGATGAGTGGGAGGACCATATTAACACATGCTTGCAGTCCCCACTACTAATGGATAAACCGTTAAAACCGTCAAGCCCAGGGGAAGTAAAAAACATAATTATGTCCCTAAAAAACAAAAAAGCACCAGGCTATGATTTAATAAAGGCAGAAATTCTGAAAAACTTAAATAGGAAAGTAATAATCTACATTAATCAAATATTCAATTCTACTTTTAGAACAACCTGCATACCAAACCAATGGAAAGTATCCAACATATTAATGGTACTAAAACCAGGAAAAGACAGCACTAAACCTGAATCGTACAGACCAATAAGCCTACTCCCACTGTTTTTGAATAAGTCCTCCTAGCACGACTACAAGAACGTGAAAATTTCCTCAGACTAATTCCGGGCCTCCAATTTGAATTCAGATGCGGTCACACGACAATGGAGCAAATCCATAGAGTCACTAACAAAATAAGAGGAAGCTTCGAGGAAAAAGCGTACTGTCCAGCTGTATATCTGGACATTAGACAAAGTCTGGCACAAAGGCTTCTTGTACAAAACAAAATAATGGTTTCCGCAGTTTTATCTATTAGTCCAATCTTATCTCTATAACAGAATTGCTCAAGTAAAAGTAAATGAGAATTACTCAAACTTCTTTAGCATAAGCTCGGGAGTTCCGCAGGGATCTGTACTGGGACCTTTCCTATACACAATTTTCACATCGGATCTACCACAAAACGATAACATTCTGACAGCTACATTTGCGGACGACACAGTACTATTGAGTTCAGATAGCGATTTAAACAGCGTAGCTGAAACACTCCAAGGACATGTTAACGAAGTTGAGAAATGGATGGCCAAATGGAAAATTAATATCAACGAGGAAAAGTGCACGCAGGTGCTATACGCTTTAAGAAGAGGATCATGTCCTCCTATAAAAATCAACAACACCCCTATCTCAACTGCCAATCATGCAAGATATCTGAGGATGCACCAGGATAGGAGACTCACCTGGAAGATACACATCCAGAAGAAAAGAAAAGAATTGGAAATAAAAACAAGGAAGGTGCATTGGTTGATAGGTAGAAGGTCTAAGTTTAGTCTCGAAAACAAGATCTTATTATACAAAACGGTACTAAAACCAATATGGAGCTATAGTATAGAACTATGGGGAACAGCTAGCACCAGTAATATCGCAATACGGCAGAGATATCAGTCCAAAACGTTAAGACAAATAGTCATCTCTGTCTCTCATCAGATCTGAAAGTCTCTACCATCCGCCATGAAATAAGCCAAAAATCAACAAGATACCACACCAGAATTGGAAGACATCCAAACTCACTTGCTACTCACCTATTAGATAACATGCCAATACGACCACTCAAGAAAGCCCTACCAATCGACCTTTAAATTAAATTTAATCCCATGAATCCCATTGAAGAGTTGCGTTAGTTTTTTTGTGGGTTCATTTGCGCCATAGTTTAGCAGTTTGTTGGGTATATTATCCACACCCGGTGATTTTCTATTTTTAAGCTTTTTTGTTTTTTACTTCTTCTTCCGTGAATGATATTGGGACCTCTCCATCTTCTTCTTCTGCCTGCTCAGCTCTCATCTTTGCGTTTTGGTTGTTGTCGTACAGGTCATTAAAATATCTCTCCCAGTTGTGCAGTGACACGTTTTTAGTTTGAATGTATTCGTTCACAGGATTTTTTCGATTTTTAAGCATCTTCCATACTTTCCGCACAACTTTAATGCCTGTTGTTTATGTTGCAGGATCAACTTTTTCCTTCTCTGGGGGAGTCATCACTTTGTCGTAACCTTAAATCCGGGGAGCGACGCCAACAGTACCAGCGCTACCAGAGACAAGGGATTATTTCTTGTCTCTGTGAGCTAGTAGGTCTGTGGCAGTAGTACGCTAGTAAGGTCTCGATGCGATTAAGCCGAAGCTAGGAAGACTCCCATGCAGCGTCTGACCCAGATTGGGCGGCAGCAAACAGCGTCACTTCTCC
Organism: Dendroctonus ponderosae; assembly: GCF_020466585.1. Taxonomy (NCBI): domain Eukaryota; kingdom Metazoa; phylum Arthropoda; class Insecta; order Coleoptera; family Curculionidae; genus Dendroctonus; species Dendroctonus ponderosae. Next base: position 47,208,165 of record NW_026017110.1, on the reverse strand, counting down.
ATGTTAAGAGCGGCTGATTCAAGCATTCACCATCACGCTCGGCAAGCGTGGCCTCTTAAGTGCCAGAACCCTCAGAAAATAATATGTCGAAGCTCACACTAAATCTCATTAAACCTCTACACATTGTACTAATAACATAAGAACATGAATAACTATAAACCAACTTGAAGAATAACTCAACCACATAAATTGCGAAAATAGTTTTCGGTTAGTTTGGCATTACTTTGCACCTCGTTGCCTTTGCCTGGAGCTTTTAGTCCCATATTCTTGACTTCTCTTTTTTGATATTGTCGCGTGTTCTGGCTTGAATTGAATGTTTATTCTGTTGTAAATTACACTTTTTGTAGCCTTGAAAACCCTTGAATCCAGATCAAAGTGCCGAAAGATATGTGGAACTTGTTTGTCACATTATGTTGGTAAAGCGGTTTAAACGATTTCATTATTTCGCGTAAGGATTAGTAACTATTTCTATAAAATTTTAAATGCCGGCCCGCCTTGAAAAATTCCCACAATAAACACGGTACTTCTACTGGGTGTGACCAAGACATCGAGCTTCAAATGGACAATATTTCCCAAATCTAAGCAAAAGCTGATTTTTTCAGAGATTGTAAACCTTGAAGTTTAAAATTACACTGTTTATCAAATGCCAGCCCGCCTTAAAAAAACTTCTCAGAAAGCTCTTCTTACTCAACCGTTCGCAGAAAACAACGGAGCCGAATTTAAATAGACAAAATTTAATTCAAATCCTCCAAGTAAAGGCTGATTTTTAGAAGATTGCAAACCCTGGAGTTTAAAATTGAAGTGTTTATCAAATGCTATCCCGCGTATAAAAAAATAGCAGAGAACCACGGAATCGAATTTAAACGCTGGTACACGGTATAGCAAAGACATCAAGGCACAAATGGACAATATTTCACTCAAACCCAACCGCAGTCCGAATTTTTTTCTGGGTGAAAAAGTCTTTAAACTCGTAGTAGATTCTATGAAAGGTAGGTCGTGACATATTTATAAGGCTTAGTATTTAATTATACTCTTAATTTATCATTAATAAATTGAGTAAATTAAAATAAATGGCAAATAAAGTGAATACACCATTAAGAGTGTGTTCACTTTAAACCATGTTTGTAAAATATATGGCACCACCAATTATGTATGGAAATACTCCCAGAATGGTGACATACCTTGGAAACTGAAGCAGTGGCATCACCCATTTTCACTTTTTAACACGGTTTGTATCGGAACGAAATACTTTAAAAAGGAACAAAAATCAGTTTACTTTCGGAAAATAACAACGCTAGGACACATACCCACTAAACAATAAAGCAGATTACATATATTTTTTTTTACTTCATATAATTTACTTTATTTACTTAAATTAATTTACTTAATAATAAGTAAATTTGATAATAATGAATATGAAAATGGCGCAAGAAAGACATGAACTGGATTTAATATTATAATCTCCTGTGTAACCCTCGTTGAGTGCTGTTAAATGGAAAGCGTTGATCACTCACTTTCTAAAGTCTTGCACCCCCCTGTATTTACTACATACGTTTAATTCATACAAAATGGTTTAATTGGTAAACATACTTGTTTACAAGTAAAGGAACTGATGCAATTTTCAAAAATAAATTGTTTACCCCTTCAAAATTGTGATGCTGCACAATTGCACCTTTATATTGATCACTAGTAGCCGGCATGCATCGTGCAAGAATCGTGTAGCATGCATAGAAACGAGCTGCCAGCTTTTGATAGGACTATAATTATTGCTCTGTGGCAAGAACGTTTATCTGGGCACAATATTTCAACTAGGCTGAACTTTCTTAGAAGCCCAGTTAGCAGGACAATTAGACGCTATGAAGAGACTGGTCAAATGAACAGCAGACCTCAAAGTGATCGTCCTCACGTTACCACGATACGAGAAGATCGCTATATTTCCCAATCTCACTCATATAAGATCTCAGTTCCAGAGAACGTATAACCGTGTGATATCCAGTGCTACTATCCGCAGACGACTTTTACAATCAGGATTGCGGTCCAGACGGCCTTTAAGAGTTCCTTTGTAAACTCATGGCCACGAAGGGCCCGTTTACAATGGGCTCGGAATCATCAAAACTGACGATTGGCAGAGTGGAGAAACGTGTTCTTTACCGATGAATCGCGGTTTGGATTGGTGAGCGATGATTACCGAGTAAGAGTTTGGAGAGAAGCAGGACGCCGACATAGGCTTCATACAGCCGTTGCAGTTGCTCTACATCGCTGTGGAACACAAATGTTTTGGGGGGGTATTAGGTTCGATAGAAGGACCCCACTTATTCACATTTCGGGGTCGATGACAGGTGCATATTACCTTGCAAATGTTATTATTCATAGAATTACACCCCTACGTGATGAATTAGGGGACCAGTCAATCTTCATGGGTGACAATGCCAGGCCACATCGCACCAGAGCTGTTGAAGAAGTATTAGAAAACCGAAACATTACAAGATTAGATTGGCCGGCTATGTCACCTGATATGAATCCCATTGAACATGTCTGGGAATATGTAGCAAGAGCCATTTACAATCGGAATATTTCACCAAGAAATGCCCAAGAACTTATTATTGCTGCTACAGAGGAATGGGAAAATATCCCTCAGGAAGTAGTCAATAATTTGATTATTGAAATGGATATACGTGTGAATGCGCTGTTAAGAAGTAGAGGCTCAAATACTGAATATTAATTATGATGTTGAATTTTTTATTTTCAGTTGTTCGTTAAAAATTGCATTTTTTTATTTTTTAAATTTTTGCATCGGGACTGTAATTTTCTTTTTATAATTGATAATTTGTTGAAATGAAATACATATATATATTGTAACGGAAATGGCCTGGGGTACTCACGTTTCGAATGGGGGATCGAAATTCATGGTATTTCAGTAAATGGGGGCCCCATTTAGGCCCCATTTACTGTCAAATATGACACTGACAAGCGGGAACTTTCGCACTTGTTCTGGAGATTTCTAGAACTATCTGGAATACCTGGAGAAAAGTATATAAGCGACGACGAGAACCAGACAGGGGGAGTGAAGGGACAACAGCGACCGAGTTCAGAAGAGGTTAAACCCCGCGAGTCGGAAACGCGTGTTTTCCGTGTGTTTTTGTTATTGTTTGTGAAGTTGACGGTAATTTTGAAGTTAGTTTGTTCCTGTTCCGTAGTTAAAGTTGTACCGAGTGGAATAAAAGTTGGAAGCAGAAGAAAGAGTTTAATACTCGGCCACCCACGGTACAATATATATATAAATAATCTTTATTTCCTACAGAAAAAGGCCATCGACCCAATCGGTCTTTCTGCCCTTGTTTAGTACATATGTGTCTTAGCCTAGCTTATTCTAAAATTAATTCCTATTCCTAACATTCGTATAAATTAATCAGCTATAAAAAAAATTCTTGGCTTACAACACAAACAGATCTTAGTCCTTAGTTCAGTTGCGTTTGTAGGTGTTCTAGTAAAGTATCTGGTGGGGATCGAAAACGGGAGTGTTTTGTCGGTCTTGTGAGGCAAAGGGGATTCAGTATGGTCCAGTTGGGGGGGTTGTTTGTCCATTTTGTCTGTAAGTGTATTAGTCTTTCCAAAATTTTTGTCATGTTTGTGCGTTCGTATAGTAGTTGGTTGGAAGGGTTGTGCAGTGGGTTTTGGGGGTGTCTTATTCGTGTTATTAGTCTTAGTGCAATTTGTTCTGTTGTTTGTCCAAGAGGGGTCTGCAGATCGCTTTGTATATTTTTGTCGCAGTATTTGTACTAATTCATTTGTCCTTGTATGTAAGTGATCGAAAGTGTTTTGTTATTTTTATCATTTCTGTTATGATGTTTCGTTTGTGTTTAGTGAATTTCAGTTTGTGGTCGATTGTAATCCCAAGGTACCTTATGTCGTTTTTCGGTTGTGTTATTTTTCCGTCTGCAGTTATTGTGGGGGAGTCAGCGTTGAGTCTGTGGTTCGTGAGCAGAAGTTGATTTTTTGTCGC
>NW_026017110.1:47124923-47204112 GCF_020466585.1 Dendroctonus ponderosae | reverse complement strand
GAAGTTGATTTTTTGTCGCGTTTGGCGTTAGTCTCCATTTATAAAACCATGTCATTGTGTTGTTTGTTAGTGTTTGGAGTCTTTCAGTCGCTTTTTTAGTAGTTTTATCGTGTACAATAAGTGCCGTGTCGTCAGCGTATTGTAATATGTATGCCGTTCTGTCGATTTGATTTTTGTCTGGTAAGTTGTAATTGTAAATGTCATGGCAGTATATACTGTAGAGAAAGGGTGAGAGAGAAGATCCTTGAGGGAGCCCTTGTTCAGGGGGAAAAGGAAAGGAGAGTGTGTTGTCAATTCGTACTTGTAGTTGTCTGTTTTCTAATAAGTTTTTTATGGTGTGTAGTAGATATGGTGGTGTGTGGAGTTTGTATAGTTTGTATAGCAAGCCCCTATGCCAGACATTATCAAAAGCCTTGTTGATGTCCATGAGTAGACATGCCGACTTTCTGTCAGTTAGGTGAGTTGTTTGTATGTTGTTGGTCAAAATAAATAGCGGATGAATAGTCGAGTGATATTGGTTGAAGCCAAATTGGTAGGTTGGTATATGTTTTCCGATCAGTTCTTCGAGTCTCTGTTTAAGTATGTGTTCCAAAACTTTGTCCAGCACCGGGAGTAATGTAATAGGTCTGTAGTTTTTCATTTGTGTACCGTCCCGTCCATTTTTAGATATAGGAATTATTACACCACTTTTTCATGTTTTCGGAATTTTTTTGTCTTTTCCCGGTGCTGTCTTTTTGATGTGTGATAGGGCTTTATAGTACTATAGTTCCAGTTGTCATTGTCGAAGTTAGGGTTTGTCGATATGCTGAATACCTTTTGATAGTGTCCGGCGAATGCGTCAGCTTTCTCTTTGTCTGTGTAACGTTCTATTCCGTTTTCGTCAATTGTGTCAGTAGTGTTAGTTTCCTTGTATTGTGCTAATTTCTTGATTTTTTGACAATATGTTTTGCCCTTGTCTTTTTCTATTCCCTTACATGTTTCTAACCATTTGTTTTGTCGGTATTGTCCAATCAGAGTTTTAATGTTCCTGTTCAGTTGGTTCAGGGCCTTTTTTAGGTCGTTATTATGGGTGTAAGTATATAGTCTGTAAAGTTCTCTCTTATGTTTTATGAGTCTCAGTATGAATTTGGGTAGGGTGTGTAGGTGAAAACATTTTTTATTTCAGGGATGAATTTTCCTATCGCTAGTGAAAGTTGTTGTTGTATGGATTCAATAGGGATGGTCTGTGCTTGCAATTGTACGTAGTTATGTATGTGTTGTTTTACTTTGTCTATGTCAGTCTTAGTTAAGTTTAGCTTTTTCTCTTGATTCGATGTACTGAGGGTAGGTTGGGTATGTTTTAAGTCTATGTTAAACGTTATAGCCAGATGGTCCGATTCAAGTTCGTTAGTTAGGCTTATGTTATTAATGGTGCTTGTTAAGTTTGTTGTGTGCAGTAAAACGTCTGGTGTGTAGTCTGGGTTTCCGGGCATCAGAAAAGTTGGTGGGGTGTGCAGTTTTATAAAGTCCGAATTGTCTAAAAATCTTTTAAGTTGTTTTGTTTTGTTTTTGTTGAAGTTAAAGTCGCCCACAATAATTGAGTATTTTTAAAGACTTGCTTTGGTCAGTATGTTTTGTTCTAGGTTGGAGTGTGGATGTATGTATGTCAGAAATATGTGTATCAGGTCGTTTAAGTAGGGTATAGTAACATGTATGCAGTCGTTCAAAGGGTTGTTGAGGTGGGGAGGATTTGCTTTGCCTAGTTTGGTGATGGGTTTGAGGAGCACTGCGGCGCCGCCCCTGGCGTGACTGGCGGAATTGCCATGTCTACATATGTACTGCCAGTTTCTGTACGTCGGTATCTGTCCGGCTTTGGTAATGAAATCCATTTTGCCGTTTTTAGAAACTTTTAATCTAGATTGAACACCGGGGTCTGCAAGGTTTTACAAAATTTTAAAATGTCCAAATAACTAGGGAGGTGCAATTCTTTTGAAAGCGAGTGTATATCATAGTCAGCAAAAATGGGCGGGCATCTGGGTCAAGTGAAACGGTCTGGCAGATCTAATAATTTCTTCGCGGATCCATGGAAGATGCAGGTCAGAGTGCATTGCTGCATTGACGTACCACGGACTTCTCGCAAGGCATCGTAGTGTTTTTGACTGGAATCTTTGCAGAATTTCTATGTTTGATTTACTGGCATGCATGATTTACTGCAGTACCCCACAGCTGAATGCCGTACGTCCATATAGGCTTCAGAATTACTTTGTTCAAAAGTACTCCGTTGTATAGGCTTAATTGTGATTTTCGATTTGTCAGCCAGTATATCTTGTTAAACTTTAAATTTCGTTCTTTGCGCTTAACTTGAATGTGCTTTTCCCAGGTCATCCGTTTGTCAATATGCATCCCCAAGTATTTTGCTGAAACATCTTGAGGTATTGGAATTCCATTTAGTGTAACTGGCGGGCAGTCGCCTTTTCGCATAGAGTAGGTTACATTTTTTTATTTCTTTTCGGTAACTGCAATTCTTCATTTAGAGAGCCAGTCTTCAATTTTATTTAGTTGGGTTTGCATGGCTGCGGAAGCTTGGACCGGATTTTCATGTGTGGTCATGAACGCAGTATAGTCAGCGAATGTTGAGATAAATCCATCTGCAGGTATGTCAGCAGTGAACAAGTTGTATAGTGTCCAAGACCTGAGCCTTGGGCCACTCCCGCCTTTATATCTCGCATCTTAGATAGAGATTGATTTACTCTGACTTGAAACATGCGTTCGGTCAAGTATGATTTGAGTAAGTGCTGGATTACCCAACGTCGTAATTTTATTCTTAATTCTTAATCCTTAACTTAATTCAAAAAATCCAAGTTAACACCGCGTGGTTAAATGCGTTTACCCAAGTCCTTAATTCATAAACGTAACTTAATTCTTAAAATTTGACCTTCAAAAGTTTCCTTCAGAAATTCCCCATGTTTTTCCAAAAGTGCGTTTACAGGTCCATAAAGCCCTGATCGCCTCGTTTGTTTTCTGATCCACATGTTCTTTAAACAACTTCTTATTCAGGGTTACCCCAAGATATTTAACAGTGTCAGACATTTGTATTTTGTTTCCATATATAGACATTTGTCTTAGGGCTCTAAGATCTCTCTTCCGTGTGCAAGCGATAATAGATGTCTTGGATGGGCTAATTTTCAACCCTTCCGTGTTACACCATTGTTCGGTGATGTTTAGCGCCTGCTGCATCAATGATGATACAGTGTCTCCAAACCTTTGCCTGTACAACAATGGAGATATCATCCGCATATCCCAGTGCGTAGAAACCCTTCCCCTTAAGAGACGACAGGAGCCGGTCCAACACCAGGCTCCACAGCAGAGGCGACAAAACTCCTCCCTGCGGACACCCGCCGGCTACCCGTGCTTCCATGCTGACTTCATTGAGTGCGACAGTAACCGTTCTGCATCTCAGCATGTTTTGGAACCATTTACATATTATAGGCTCCACTCCACTATTTTTCACCGCTTTGACGATTTACTGAAAAGAGGTATTGTCAAATGCTCTCTCTATGTCCAGAAAAGCCACCAGAGCAATTTCTTTACGCTCTAATGAGGTTTGTGCCCCCTGCACCAACTCGTGGATAGCAGATTCGCAGGATTCTCCCATTTGGTAGGCATATTGGTTGTGGTGTAGAGGGCTTCTAGTAAGAACCTCTTCCCTGATATGCCTGTCGATCAGCTTTTCTACTGTTTTGAGTAAGAAGATTGTTAGGCTGATCGGGCGAAAGGAATTGGCATGGGCATACGTCGCCCGCCCTTGTTTTGGAATGAATACTACTTTCGCCATTCCCCATTCCATTGGTATATATGCCATCTTGCACAAGAGGGGCATCAGGAAATCGGTTCCCTGTTGTAGCAGGTTGTAGCAGTTCTGTTGATTTAAATGGTCTGAAGGAACTCATGGCCCACTTAACTTTGGACTGGTTTACGATGCTTGAGGCAAGAGTCCAGTGCTCTTTAGGTGCACGCTGTCGCGTCCTGTAGGTCACCGGTATTTCCTATTCTCTGCCTGTTCCCAGTGTTGATCCAAGACAGTGAGTCTTAAGCATAAGCTCCAGAGACTCCTCTTCTGTTGTTGTATATCCTCCCTGTGGTTCTTTTGAGAGTGCTTTATAGAGTCTGGCGTAGCTCGGCATATCTTCGATATCCTTGCATTCCTTCCTCCATGAAGACCTTTTTTCTTTTTTGATGGCGTTGCCATATGTAGTCAGGGATGTTTTGTATTCACCCCAGAAGGCCTCGTTTCGTTTGGCCCTGTTAAATAGCTTCCTCACTGTTTCTCTCATCGTTGAGAGTCCCGGGTTCCACCATTTCCCTTATTACAGACTTCAAGTGATGAGGTCGTGAGGTATTCTAAAAGAGACTCGCCCCGTCTATTGGTGTCACTGCTGCCCCACAAAATGTAGTGCGCGTTTGCATCACACCCAAAGACAGTTATTGTCTTAGTCGTCTCGCGGCAAAAATTTCAGTTAGAAGTGAAATATTTCACGTCTGTACACGTTTGTATGTTCTATAAAATAGCGCTAAATGCAGATATTTACAATTTCTAGTTATTGAGTTATGATTTTTTGAAAAAAGCGGTGCTGCTTCTGCTGAGCTGAGCGAAAATTCAAAGTTTAGGAAAAATATGAATTTAAAATGAAACATTTCCGACATGTAGAAGTTTTTGTGCTCTATATACCAGCGTCAGTAGCAATGGTTTAGAATTTTACTAATAATTTGTGGGTTTTTGAAGAAAGCGGTGCCTCTTTTCGAAGACATTCGAAGTTTCGGTAGACAATGAGAAATTTGGGTTTGAAACAAGTATTAAGGAATTGTAAAGCCAAATGATCAATTCTTCCAATGCAAACCTTCCTAGCGTTCAATCGAATGTTGGCGAATTGTGCCAAACTTTCTCGACTGGAACGAACTGAAATGATCAGCTATTTTTCGATCTCATCCTTCCGATAACTATAAAAAAAGTGAATAAAATAACACAATTCCAGCATAGTCACTGGTTTTGGAGGGACAAATAATAATATTCATTAATCCAAATGACCCTTCTATTGATATTCACATTAAGGTCAATAAATGGGGCACCATTTCCATATTTTAAAGTAATTTCCGATGATTCCACGCAATTCAGTCCAGTCATTGTTCGTCAAGTTCTGAACGTTCACGGTCGATTGGTTTGTGGAGTCAAGATGGCCGAGCAACAAAAATTGTCGAAACGTCGCGAAATGAACTGGCTGTACGTTCTGTTTCAGCTGCAGGTCAATTCATCGGCTGTTTTTGCCATTGGCTATCTGATCAGCTACGGATGTTTATGGAAAACTGTTTTCTTTGGTAAGGATTCACTAATATTCAAATGAACGTTAGCAGTAAGAGTTTTTTGTAGGCATTTTTCTGATAAGTTTGGGCACTTTGGGGCAATTTGCTGGAGCGCATCGCCTTTGGGCGCACGCCTCCTATAAAGCCAACACTGGATTGAGGTTGTTTTTGATGCTTTGCCAAACACTCGTTGGCCATGTAAGTTTTTCTTGGTAGAAATAATATTTGTAAGTCCTTAATCGTCCGCCAATCCTTTCAGGGCTCGATCTATGAGTGGGTGCGCTGGCATCGCCTCCATCACAAATACATCGGCACGGACCTGGATCCCTACAACTCGAAAAGTGGCTTTTTCCAGGCCCAGTTCATCAGTTTGACCATGGACTTAAGCCCCGCCCAGCAGGAGGCTTTGAAGGAAATCGACGTTACCGACCTGGAGAATGATAAGATAGTGATGTTCCAGAAAAAGTACTCGGTTTGCAGGTAACAATTGTACCAACTGGAGTTAACGAGGGGACTTTAGGTGGTACAACATGCTGTTCTTCCTGCTGGTGGCGCTGCTGCCAGTCAACGCGCCATGCGAGTACTGGGGAGAGGGAATCTTGACGTCGGCAATGCTGATTGGCTGGCTTCGCTATGCTCTCACCTTGCACGCCACCTGGCTGATTCACAGCGCAATCAACATCTGGGACTTGAAACTGGACGAAAAGTAGGCCAGCAGCTTTTTCCAGTTGAACCGAAGCCCACTGGGAATTGATTTTTTCAGATTCCCTGCCGACACCAACCTGGTCTTCATCCTCACCAAAACTTACTGGATTTCCTACCATTATCTGAGCCCCTGGGACTATCAAGTGAGCGAGTTTGGCAAGTACGGCACTGACTGTGTGACCAAGTTCATCAGAGTGTGCGCCGCCTTGGGGTATGCCACCGACCTGAAGACGATCAACAGCCGAAACGTACGTGAGGCTGTCAGCCGATCGGTGAACGAAAAATTGCCCATCAGCCAATGTTTGGCCGAGGGCATGCAAGTGGTCGAGCCCAATGGTGTAGCGTCCAAGATTTGCTGCTCATAGTTGCAGTTTCGTTAAAAAATATTTTTACTTATTTAATTTTGTTGTGTTTGTTTGATTAAAAGAAGTTACTAGTCATTTTTTTATTGTTGAAACGATCATGTTTTCACCAGATAGGAAAGCTTAGTAAAGTTGCTGGTTTCTGCAGCCTTTTGTCATCACAAAGAGTTATAATCAGCCTGTGTGTTTGAGATTGAAATTCGAAGACGTTCTGCAGATTTTTTTTGTTCTGCTATGGAAGCTCTAAAAAAATATGCAAAAAGGTGATCCGAGAAGCCGTGCAAAAATAAAGCGACTGATTCCACTGCTCTTAGCACATCCAGCTGTTTGGAGTGGTTCAAATGGAGGATAGGGCGCCAGCTTGCAGAAAGCTGGTAAGAATTTATCATCACAGAGTTAAAATTACAGAGTATTTATTCAAAATGAAACTTTGCGGACTTATGAAGCCTTTCATGCTCTACGAAGTAGCAGGAAAAGCAATTGTCTAGGAATTTTCGTTTTTTAGTGATAATTTTTCAAAAGCAACCCTGTTTACACTGGATCTGCTAAATTGAGACAAGACTGAAAGTATCGGTAAATACTGTTAACATTTGAGTTTCACATTAACCCTTTCGTACTTATAGAGGCATTTGAGCTCTGTGAAATATCGCTATGGGCAATTTTGTCAATTTTTCGGTTTTACTTTATGATTGTTTAAAGGAAGCTCTGCGCTTTAAGATGGGCCAGAATTCAAACTTTCGACAAAAATTGGACAAGTATGGATTCAAAGTGAAACTTCCTGAGCTTGAAGGCGGTTTTCTGTTCTAAAGAGTAGCGGAAATTTCAATTTTGTAGGAGCCCTAGTTTTCAAGATTAGATTTTTTAAAGAAACCGTGTTTTGCGCAAATGATAAAATGTGCCATAATTAAATGTTTCGACACAAATTGCAAAATTCGGGTTTCAAGTGAAAAATTCTTAGCGTGTAGATGCTTTTGTTCTCCATCAGACACTATTAGTGTCAGATGTTTAAGATTCTTCCGGTGCCTGTGCAAAAATGAGCCAATTGTCAAAGTTTTCCTAACTTATTCCCACAATTACAAACCGTGATTCAAAGTGAAACTGTTAGAACATGTTGAAAATTATCAACTCGAAAGGCCTGGCAAATAATAATTGTCCAGAGGTTTTCGTTTGCGAGTTATGATTTTTAATAGGAACCTCCTTTGTCCCGCAGAGGTTGAAACGAGGTAAGACTTAAAGCTGCGTTAAAAACTGCCAAAATTTGGATTCAATGCGAATAATTCCGGACGCGTATACGTTTTTCTGTTTTATAAAATGCCTTGGTTGGAGGATAATTGGTATATTTAGTTTTCAATTTATGAGTTCTTGAAGCAAGCCGTGCGCTTTTGCCAGATTTCAAAATGGGCTAAGTTTCAAAGTTTTGCCAAAAATTGGAGAAAGTTGCATTTAAAGTGAAACTCTTTGAGCTTGCAGGAGATTTTGAACCTCAAAACCGATAGAAAGCGTCATTGTGTAGATGTCTATGTTTCCGAGTTATGATTTTTTAAAGGTAACTGTATTTTTTCGTGCTTGTAAAACGAGCCACGCTGAGACCATGACTGAGTGGTGAAAGAGAGGCACCTTAGAGCTAACGGCACATTCTAACAAACAAAATTTTTCGTTTGAATTTAGGAATTATTCTTTCTTGGGACATTTAACTGCAACTAAATATAACTTTACTTATCGTATACATAGAAAGCAAGACCACAATTTACAAAAGCTGTAGACAAAAAAATATTTTCTTCCAAACGTCCGGGTACTCGTCCTTTAATGCACTGGAATTCACTCTGTGAAAAAGAATGAAAGAGAGGAACGAGTAAAAAGACTTTACTCTGTGCGTTTAAACTTATTTTACTTCCTTGCTGGAGCGACTATCCAATTTGAGGGTGGAATAGTTTTTACAGCTACGTCGTTGGTCATTTTGGGATTTTTTGAACTTTTGAAATATCTTGAAAACTAACGAAGTTTCGGCCAAAAGAGTGCAGGTATGCGCCAATGGAGCCGTCGAACGGTTCCCAACATTCCGGGTTGATTATCTGCCAAACCGTTGCCAATGCCGATTTTTTTAAGACAGCTAAACTCTAGCGAATACCTGTGGCCACCGAGAACATTTTTTATTTTTTAAATATTGCCAACCGTTGCGGAGTTATGAGCAAATAAGTGCTCAAACAATGTGGGTGGCAGTTTTAGTCTCTCTAACTCCAAAATCTATTTTCTACGAAAGTATATACGAAAACCATGTTAATGAATAGTGGCATTTTGATCTAAATTTGACTTTTAAGTGAAAAATTTACACATTTGCGATTTTGAAAAAGCTCAAAAATTGCCAAAATTTAAAAGAAAAAAATATAAATTGCAAATTTTTTTCTTTATGTGGCGCTGAAACGGTGAGCAAAATAAACTTTGGCCGTGAAACAAATTTTTACGCCAAGTCTATGGGCTTTTTAGTGGTTTTTGAATTTCTGAAAAATGTTGATAACTGACCGATTTACACGGTAAAGAGTGTAAGTATGTGCAAGTTTGAGAGTGTTTCGCGCTTGCCAATATTCAGAGCCCATTTCCTTCCAAACTGTTGCAAATACAATTTTTTTCATAGACGGAATAGTCGATAATTCACTTAGCAAACAATCTCAAGTTGTATGTTGAAAATAAATTGAGGTAAAAATTTAAAGCAGTTTGTTCGGAAAATCGCGTTTTCTACCTTCAAATCATCATAACTAAGTTTTTCAACCGACCGAATTTTCCGAGACGCAGTTTTTCGACAAAATCGTACGTTTTCAACAACTTTAAAAATTTCCAAATCGGCCCGATATTAACACCGTTATGCAGAAAATTTCAACACTTAAAAGCGGTTTTCCCAAAAAAATTGCGACCTTAAATCCACAAAGAAAACATTGATAACATTTGTCTTGAAACATTGTCTTTTCGACCTTCAAACTCATGACTTTCAAGTTTTCCAACCGAGTTTACATTCGCAAAATACGATTTTTAGACCAACTCACTCGCTTTAGAACTAATTTTTAATGATCCAAATAGGGCCTGTTTTAAGAGTTACACCAAAAAGTCCGCAACTAACATTTAAAAAAATGCCGCATTTTTTGTATATTATTTTAGTATTAATTTCCAGCTGCATTTACTGTCCACATCTAGCAGCTTTTCTTGGATTTCCACCTTTCCTAAACATACAAATTGTTATTTAATTTTGTTACCGCTGCTCTGACGGAATTTTGGGGAAAATCAAGTCCTGAACCCAAGACCAAGAAAACCCAAATGTTTTTACATTTTCTATATTAAACAAACAAACGCGCTATAAAAAATACAAAATTGTGAAAACTCGACCTCCTACTATTGGCACTGTTTACATAAAGAAATTAACCCTACTTAAACCAATGGATAACTGGCTTGCGTGGCAACTCCACATTGATTATCCTGGTTCCTGGCCATTTTAATGTAGCCGTCCAGCCCCCAGGTGTCTCCCCATGAATTCTTCACCAACCAGTAGTCCATGCCAGTTTTCTCATCAGTTCCATATCCCACAACCAACACGCCATGATCCAGCTCAGTAGAGCTGCATGTAGGATCAGAGTAAACACCATTTGAGTAAAGCTGGAACGACTCATGGCTGGCATCGATTGCAATGGAAATTGGACCCACAGTAGCTACGGCTGCTTTCAGCTTATCTTCATCTCCACTGGGAATGTCCACGAATCCCTTATCGGTCGCTCCACGGTTCTTCGCGCTGTAGCGGCACTTTTCATCCTCTCCCATGTAGGGGTAGGCGGCTTCCGTGTCGATTCCGCCATTGTTTTTGATATAGCGGAAGGCGTTGTCCATTAAACCTCCATTGCAGCCGTTGTTGCCAAAGCGGGAGGAACAATCCACCAGGTTCTGCTCACTTAAGGAGACCAGCTTTTTGGTTTGTCGGAAGTGTTGTCCTTCTAAGGCTCCAGTCTAAGCAAACACGGAAATTCCGGTGTTAGTTTTATGGGAAAAGGCCGAAGCCTAGAAAGTCTTGGTTTCCTCATGATTACTTACAGCACTGAAACTCCAGCAGGATCCACAATGTCCCTGGTCTTTAACAGGAGTAACAGCTCCCTCTTGCCTCCAGTCAACAGTGTCGGGAATATCCACATGAGCAGGCTCAATGAAGGTGATGGAATCTTGCAATTCTCCACGCTTCAAGTAGGTTTTCGTCCGGTTGAAGCCATTGAGAAGGCCCACGAACTCGTGATGGAGCAAATCGCCGTATTTATTCATGGCCAGTTTGTACGGATATAAACCCTGTTCAAACAGCTTGTTGTGCTTGGCCACTTTGTGCGAATTGTCCATGAAGATTTTCATCCTGAATCGTTCTTCGGTTTCCGACTCGTATTGCTTCTTATGCTGAACCTAAACAAAAGCAAGCGGGAAATTCAAGAGCAGGATTCAAAATTTGATCTGTAGACAATAATTCCAACAAATGTGAGGTTTTGATGACAGACAAGCCTAAAAAGAATCTAATGTTTCCTAGATATTGGGTAAGTTTTTCAAATGTTTTGCTCTCCCAAATAATTTGTTTTTTCCTTAAGAACTAATGGATGTGTTTGTAGGAAAGCAAAAATATGAAAGAATTACACGTAGTCAGGCAAATAAATCAAGATTTCAAATTGTGCCTGACTCATAACAATTTTTTTTCCGTTTCAACAAAATTGGTTGCAAATCAATTAATTTTTAGTACTTAGTAACAGTCACTACATGTCCCAGATAGAAACATGGAAAACTCATTAAAGCAATTAAAACAATCAGAACATTAAAAACAACAAAGTAGCGATTTTTTTTCTCCTCAAATCACCCAAAGCCAGCCTTCCATATCGTTTTACTGATATGAGCAATGACTAAAGTCATGTGGTGTGCATGGCAAATAAACAACAATCATTATAGGCATAGATAAAGCAGTAAATGGTAATTTCTGCTTACATTTAGGATCAACAATGAATAACGGTAATCGGAACCTTTGACCCTCCCTGTTGCTGATATACGCAGTATGTTGTTTTAAAAAAATCGACAGAAATCCACATCACATGATGGGCGATCCAAATAAGTTGGTAGAAAATTTCCCAATTGTTATTCGACAATTTTCGAACCAACCGTTTAATAACAAACGACTAAATGCTTACCTTAAAACTATTCCATTGCTCCTGGACCAGTTCCGAGAAAGAAACCGCCTGGCAGGCAACAGCGATTGTCACCAAAAGGACTAAAGTCTTCATTATTGTCGATTTTCTAGAAAAACATAAGTTTTTAATTATCAAATTTTAATTGATTGTATATTCTTTAAATAGTCTTTTTAAAAATCTTACAACCATTTGAGTTTCATTTTGGGGAAACAAGCTCAGATTTAGCAAGCAGGACAAAACTCCTTACATCGCAGGGGTGATAAAATTTGAATGAAACTTTGAAGAATTTGAACTTAACTCCCTTCAAGTATCTTAGAAATTTTACACTTTTCACGTTAACCAGTTGTACTAGACAAATTTTTGAAAATTTATGTGAGACAATTATTACTTGGCAATTTTAACATCTGTTAATTTTTCAATAAAGATCTTTTTTAAGTGAAAGTTTGAGCACATGGAAACTCAACTATTATGAAGCAGACCTGAACATTTCCTGTTTCTAGGAGAACGGGTTTTGTCCTCGACGAACTTTTGAAAATTGACTATCAATGAGGGACAAATTTTACTTGCAAAGATCAGTTTTAACATTTTTATGTTTTTCAATAATGATCTATTTTGAGCAAAATTTTTGCGAAATTACAGACACATCTGTACCTAAAAATGTCTAAAAACTTTCTGCTTCTAAGTAAACCGGTTTGTGCTGGGCGAATTTTTGAAAATTGACTTTTAATGTGCGACACATTTGAATTGGCAGGATCAAGTTTTAGCATATATGAATTTTTCAATAAACATTCAAATTTAGTGAAACTTTGCGCACATGGAAACTCAACTATAATGAAGGAGACCTGGACATTTCCTGTTTCTAGGTGAACCCGTTTGCCCTGGACGGTATATTGAAAATTGACTTTCAATGAGGGACAAATTTTACTGCAAAGATCAATTTTGCAATTTTTACGTTTTTCAATAATGATCCAATTTGAGTGAAACTTTTTTGAAAATAGAGACACATCTGTACCTAAAAATGTCTAAAAACTTTCTGCTTCTAAGTAAACCGGTTTGTGCTGAACGAATTTTTAAAAATTGGCTTTTAATGTGGGACACATCTGAATTGGCAAGATCAAGTTTTATCATCTGAATTTTTCAATAAACATCCAAATTGAGTGAAACTTTCAGAACATGGAAACCTAACTTTAGTGAAGCAGACCTGAAATGTTCCTGTTTCGAGGTGAACCGGTTTGCTCTGGACGGTGTTTTGAAAATTTACTTTCAATGAGGACAAAGTTTATTTGCAGAGATCAATTTTAACATTTTTACGTTTTTCAATAATGATCTATTTTGAGCAAAACTTTTGCGAAAATACAGACACATCTGTACCTAAAAATGTCTAAAAACTTCCTGCTTCTAAGTAAACCGGTTTGTGCTGGACGAATTTTTGAAAATTGACTTTTAATGTGCGACACATCTGAATTGGCAGGATCGAGTTTTAGCATCTATGAATTTTTCAATAAACATCCAAACTTTAAGAAAATTGGAAAACTTTGTGCTTCTAAGTGAACTGGTTTGTCCTGGACAAATTGTTGAAAATTCACTTTAAATGAGGAATTATTTTTACCTGGCAATACCTAACTTTGAACGTTTCTTTGTTGTCCAATAATCATCTAATTTGAGTGAAACTTTGCATGTATAACAACTATATGTGTAACAACTGCATGTATTTTAATATATATAAAAACTTTCGATTTTTAAGTGAACTGGTTTGTCCTGAACGAATTTTTGAAAGTTGACTGTAAATGTAGAACAATTTTTACTTGGCAAGCCTAAATTTTAACTTTTCTATACTTTTCAGTGATGATCTAATTTGAGTAAAACGTTATAAAAATGAAGACTTAAGTGAACTAAAAAAATCAGAAAACTTCCTGGGTCTAAGTGAGCTCCTTTGTCCAGCACGATTTTTTGAAAATTACTTTTAATGTGGAACAATGTAACTTAATTTTCCTAATAATTATAACTTTTAACGTGTAGAGTTTTAAATAAATATTTCGATGGAGTCACACTTTGCTGAAATGGAGATCCACCTTTTTTGAAAAAAAAGAACCAATTGTTGAAAAAAAGACCTTTAACGTGAAACCAATTTTTTTTAGAAACTTTGAGAAAATTGAGACTCTTCTGCTGTTAAAACTGCCTGAAAACTTCCTGCTTCTCACTGGACTGCTAATTTTTAGAAATCTACTTTAAATGCGAAACAATTTCTACTTAGCAACATCAACTGAATTAAAACTTTGAGGAATTGGGAGACTCAACCGTGCCTCAAAATACCGAAACATTTTTAGTTTCCAGCTTCACTGCTTTGTGCTAGACAAATTTTTCAAAATTAGCTTTTGAAAGTATATTTTAAATGGTTTGGAAACGACTTCTAATCGATTCTAATTGCTTCATTGTTGGCGAAATCTAGCAATAACGCAACTATTAGAGTTCAATGAGAAAGTCCTATTTAATGACGAAATGTATACCATTTATTTCTGTGATCATCAATGTATCAAAGAACGAATTTTTCCCCAAACAGAACCAAATGAAAAAAATGGGTAAAAGAGCTTCAAGCTTACCAAAAGACTTGTTACACTAAAGACCTTCAAGCACAGTATGACAAATGCAAAGCACTGCGTACTTTTGAAGATTACGCAGCTAAATTACTGCTGACCACTATTTACCAGTTAAAGCAAAACAAAGAAATTTTCGGGCCTGGCTTTGTTATCAACTAAATCAATTAAAATGTAAATTGTTTGCGATGTTGCCGACTTTCCTTGGTCTACTTAATAACTTAGAAAGCTCTAGAGAATGTGAACAGTGAACAATTTTTTATAGGTCGAAAAGTAATCAGCCCCTTAATGTTAAGGCTCAACAGCAAGTTAGGTTAGATCTGCTTGTCTAATTGTCATTGGCTGACAAAAAGGCGAATGAGAACTGATCCTTTTTGTCTGCGTTCACTAGATGGTAGTAGAGATTTTCTTACGAAAGAAATAAGTTCTAATAAATCCCACATGCTGGGGCTGAGGCCATCTAGATGAAGCTTAAACTCAAAACTCAAGACATTGAGTAAAGATCAATCGAGAACTCCTGATCTGTGGAATTTCATGTTTTTTAACTTTGGCGCCGCTTCAAAACTTTCAATGTTAATCCACTCATCCACCACGGTTTTAAGCCCCTTTGGTTTACTGAACTCATTGTTTTTAACAAAATTAAAACTTTTCTTATCATTCATGTCAAGGGCTCAACGGTGTTAATGTGGATTACCCCAAAATACGTTTTTTTTCAACTCATTTTGTTCTCAAACAGATTTTTTATTTGATTATGTTTTCGGTGCCGTTTTTGCTCATTTTTCGGACGCAAAACGAGCCAGAGCGCTTATTTTCACATAATTCCAGAGAGAACTAAATGGCCTTTTTAGAAATTGAACCATCGGTAAAGAAATGTTGGCAGTTTCCTCAAAAAAGTATTGATTTCAAGAAGTTTCAGATTTGCGTTTTTTTTTAGTTGACGCTGCTTTTTTCGAAGTTTCTCAATAACCATTTGAGCACAGAATTCGTTTTGGCATCGTCGGATAGAAAATTGAAAATTCGATTCAGTCATAACAACATGAGTGAGGAAATTCGGGTAGTTTTGACCCAGAAAGTGAAATTTTAATCATACGCTTAGGTGCAAGTTTATGCAAAAATTTCAAGTTTTCCGTCACGTTTTTGCTCCCTTCTCGGAAGCAAAATGAGCCAGAACCATTATTTTCACATCATTCCAGAGAGAACTAAATGTCCTTTTTAGAAAGTGAACAATCGATAAGAAAATGTTGACAGTTTTCTGAAACAAGTCTTGATTTTAAGAAGTTTTAGATTTGCGTCTTTTTTTGAGTTCCAAAATGGACTCAAACACGACGCTGCTTTTTTCGAAGTTTCTGAAGAGCCATTTGAACCATAGAATTTGTTTTGGCATCGTTGGATAGAGAATTGAAAACTCGATTCAATCATATCAACATGAGTGAGCAAATTCGATTGGTTTTGACCCAGAAAGCGAAATTTGAATATCATACATTGAGCAGCGGCGGATCCACCTTTCGAGTCAAGGGGGGGTCATTTGGGAGACATTCAGTTTCGTTGTCATGACCCCCATGTCCCCCAGCACCCTCCACCCCTGGATCTGCCATTGCTATCCCATCAAGTTCTTAAGTGACCAAAATTCAAAAAGTCTTCGGCCAAATAACGTTTGTTTGGACGCAAGTAGTAGAGCGCGAAAACTTTCTTGCTACAGGCAAGTTTTAGGCGATATTTTTGGCACAGGTTTGTGGAACTACCTATTCATTTAGATTTTTCTCCCTGGTCTCCCCGATGGCCCGGTATTAATGGCAGCGATTTGTTTCGCAGCCATCCGGTACATTGAAGGCTGGTCAGCTGAGACAATTTTGGGGCGATTTCTACTCGATCGGTGAGCATAAATTGCATGTACAGAAGAGAAAGGACCGTCTGAAGTGGGTCAATAAAGGCGATCTCAAGCAGATGCTTCGGGACATGGTGATTTTTGAATGTATTGAGCGCTTTCACCGCGAAACCGCAAAAGTTGAAGAAGCATCGGAATCTGACAATCAAACGATCACTAATGTTACGCCATCGGCTATTCGAAATCGTAAATTATACATTATTTATGATGTCACGATCAGCAAATGAAGGTGATTTATAATTCTCGTCTGTTTCTTCTTCACTTGCCGTAACGCAATAATTAAAGTGCAGCTCAATCTAGGCGCAATTAGTGGGAACTGTGAACTCTTTCAACATGGGAACCTGAATGGAAAGTTGCGTTTTCACAGCTTTTCTACGTGTGCCAGATGGTGTGATTAATTACTGTGCGAGTGGGAATAAGATGCAAATTTACGGTGACAAATATATTTTTTTTCTAAAAAACATAAAAACTTTATACAAAAACAATTAAATTTGATGTTGTTACGATCACTCGATGTAGATGTTGTGGCTGACAGTCGTTGAGATGCATCATGACCCGTGTTGAGATGGTAATTGCGATGTTAGGTACACTTAATCAGTTCTTTCAGCTGTGGGAGCTTAGTAGGGAGCTCCGTAGCTGCCGGATGGCCTGGAAGGTCCGCTTGGGTAGCCGCTGAAGCCCTGAGCCTGGGAAATCTGGTTGTATTGAGCCACTTGGATGGCTTGCTTGATACCCTCCAGGTCGATTCCCACCACTCTGGTGCTGTAGCTGGGCACTCCGTATTGAGGAGATGGAGCGCCGTATTGGGCGGATGGGGCTCCGTAGGAGGAGCTGATGCCGCCTCCGATGCTGGAACTGGAGGCTGAGTTCTGCTCTTCTTTGAGGAGGATCTGGCGAACTTGCTCAAGAAGAGCGGGGTCGACAGACGCACCTTCGGAGGTCTGGTAGCCGGAAGACACGGCCGTGTAGCCGCCACCGCCTCCGGACAGCCCACCGCCCAGTGAGATGCCGCCCCCGATTGAGCCGCCTCCGCTTGGCCTACTGTAGCTGTAGCCAGAAGGAGGCTCAGCGATAGCCACTGTGGCCAGGGCAAAGGCGAGTACCTTTAAAAAAAATACATATTTTACTTCCTTTATTTGCACAAAAAAGCATCAACGAGTGCATCAATTCTATGAAATTTGGCACAGCTGTTCTTAGAGATCTTGCGTATACACTTTGAAATTTTCAGAGCCACATCTCTTTTGCTTTGGAAGTTATGATTTTTTTTTGCTGAACTGCGCAAATGAGCGTCAGTGTCTAGATATGGGAAATTTTAAACTTAAAAATCAAATTAATGGTGTCTGCTGATTTTCGCGACATTTGGCAACACCATGTATTGATCTCCATGTTATATATTGGCAAAAGTCCAGACTGTGTGCTGGTTTGCAAGTGAAGAATTATCAAAGACCCGACAGCCCCATTGAGAAAAATCCTTTTTTAGGCAAGGGCTCATTTGAAAATTTGTGAAAAATTGGCAACCTGGCTGAATTCACTGAACTTTGGCACAAACATAGAGCGGTTATCACGTTATCAACCTGGAAATTTTCAGATTTGTAGCTGCTGTAGTTGGGAAGTAACCAATTTTTTTAAACTATTCATTACTGTGGGCAGGTTTAATAAATTAGAAACAATTGTGAAATTGCGTATTTTAGTAAAATTTGACAGCAGGGTATGCTCATATATACACTTGATCTGGTTGCAAATCTTCAGGCTTCTGAGATCGCTAGTTTGTAAGTTATGAAAGTTTAAAGAGAGAAAAGCCTTCTTTTCAGATTTGGCCAATTTTAACCGTTTCTAAAAGTTTCATACAATTTTTTAATTTTGTTAATTTTTAAACCCATTTTCCAGTTACACTTTGCCGAAATTTGACAGGAATTCGTGCTGTGGATTGGAAGTTTTGAATTTTCAAATACGGAACTGCACTAATCAAAGAAATATTTTTTTGAAATTTTCCATTTGAAAATGTATAAAAAAATTTACCAGGCTGAATGCAATGAAATTTGGCGCAACTGTTTACTGATCACTCTGTTATAAATTTTGAAAATCACAGACTTCTATCTCTTTTATTTTGGAAGTAACGAAACTTTGAAAGCGCAGTTGTGCTTTACATGGAAATCGTCCTTTTGGTATGAGCTGGTTGAACAATCTGTTAAAACTAAATAAGGCGACTACTCTGGAACTTTGGGATGACCATACAATTTTATACCAGCTTAATTTTTGCAAAATTTCAGCCCTCTGCCTCTTTTGGGTGAAAAATGACGACTGCTCAAAGACAGAACTGAGCTGAGATTCAGTACAAATCGGTATAGGCAAAAATTTGAAAAAATGCTGAAAGACAGCGTGATATATAAATTAATTAAAATTTGAAAGGCTAGTCAAGAGCACTTTTCGTTATAGATTTGCAAAGTTTCCAACTAAAATATGGACAGTTTTTGAAGTTTTAACTGTATAATTAAATTTTTTGTATAAATGAGCAATTTTTAAATGTTCCTAAAATCAATGCGAATCAGTGCAGAACTCAGAGCTTTTGGCACAACTGAATATTGATCCTTATGTTAAAAATGTGGAAATCGCAGACTATTACACCATCTGGTTTGGAAGTAACGAATTTTCCCAGGAAGACTGCGCTATGCAGGAAAACCAGCTTTTTGACATGGGCAGTTTGAAAAATTTATAAAAACTGAATAAGCAGGTTGAATTTCTGGAATTTTGGCTCAAGCAGACAATTTTACTGAAGCTTAACTTTGACAAAACTTTAATCCTCTGTTTCTTCTCCGTTATAAACTAAAAATTTTCAAAAACAGCAACCGATTTATTTATTCATACAAATTGATATAAGCAAAAATTTGAAAATTTCCTGAAAAAAAAACCGTCTGGACAAAATCACTAAAATTCGGATAGCTAATCCAAAGTACCTTTGGTTATAGATTTGCAAAGTTTCCAACTAGAATCTAAACAGATTTGAAAATGACGAGTTTTTGAAGTTCAAACTGCACAAATGCAAAAATAACTTTTTTGATTTTTGCTAGCAATTTTCAAAATCCTCTCAAAATCAATGTGATTTTTTAATTTAATTCAGTTTGATAAAACTTAAAAAGGGACAATTCACAAATTTCCACAACCTCAATGTTTGATACTTTGCAATTTGTTATACACAATGTACCAAATAAAAAGTGCACTGCTAACAACGAAAAACCAATTTTAAATTTAGTTGAAGTACAAAATTTCACAATTTTGCAATTTTACTCGATTTTGCATCATAGACGTAATTAATTTGATTAATTAACATTATTCATTCAACATTAATTCTTAATGATTAATTAAGATTACACTAAAAACCAACGAGAGCCTCAAACACCCACCAAAAAACGATGCTTACGCAAAAACCAGAGCAAATCTAAACAATCGGAAAAAAACTAAAACAATCGGGAAAGCCGAAGGAACTATACAAAATTAATTTTAGGAACCGGCAATCAAAAAACCTAAAAAAGATAAGGAGAAGCAAAAAAATAATAATATCTGGGAGCCAGTAAAGTGCATCTTTACCTGATATGCTGCAAACTTGCAACTAAATCATGATTATCAAGCCATTAGAAATGTTTAAAAAATAACCAATAAAAGCTACTTCAAAGATCTGGGCAAGGCGGCAAATAGCTCTTAACAGTTGCAAATTAATTAAACAACGATGAGAACTGTTGATGTTCATCCGAGACTTTCTCCACTTTGGTTACATAGAAGACTTTCCCATCCATAGTGACATCAGCCCGGAAGCGATTTACCGACAAAGAACTACCGTTTGTTTGTTTTGCCTTTAGCCGCTGGTAGAGAAATGATTTATTATTCCACTTCGCATAATTACCAGCGATGAGAATCAGTTGCACTAGATCTAGCCACTAATATGTGTTATTAGTGGCCATGTCTGCATTGGATGCTTGATGAGGGCTTTCAAGTTGAACTGGGCCGTTTCAACAATCCCCCAGCTCCCAAATGAACAGTGATTTGTAACTAATTTTTAAATAAAAAAAAAAAACGTTGTTGACTTGACTTGGGTTCTGAAGAGAAAAACGAGGCTGAAAAGGTTGAAGACATCAATTGACGCCTGAGTCTGAGACTTTACCAATAATTTAATTTTGAAGTCGTCAGAAAGAAGGAATTTTGCACTAATCAGGAGAAGACTTTTCGCAATTCGCGCCCCAAATTTCAAATCCCCAGCTGTTTTTATTGGAACTAATCGCTATTTCAAGAGTAGCTGCAGACGATAAACAACTAAATTGACTGAAATTGAAAAAATCGGCGTTTGCAAAAAAGATCAGAGAACCCACCTACAAGCCTGCAAGAGAAGAGGTTGGTTCACTTCCAGAAAAAAAATTTACGTTTCCAGCCACGCTCAAGCATATTCAGTGTATTTTTGAAAACCATAATACAATTCGCTGTTCGAGTTGTAAGGGCACGGCTGATAAGTGCAAATAAATCCACACTTATCCAACGTTTTCGATCACAAATTTGCAAAAAGCACTCAATAAACTATCGCCAATTCCCAGTGATTTTAATACAAAAACTCACAAGCAATTTTGACAACTTTTCGCCTCAACATTTTGTTTGAAAATTGGTAAGTTAGCACAACAAAGCAGTATGAGAAGCAAAAAAAAAGTCGACTTACCACGCCAAATGAGTTCATGATGCTTGAGTGATGTCGGGTCTTGTGGTGACTGTACAGTTATTTGGCACTGTCCAAGTTTTATACACACAGCAAAAGAATCGAGGGGGTGGGAATCTGAAGCGCTTCTTCGCAGGATGATGCCATGCGAGTACTTTCACGCATCCGCAGGTCACACACAGCAGAGTCCGGGTGGTTCCTTCTTAAAATTTGGTACATCGAATTATGATTACGACAAAAGAAAAAACTTGTTATTTATTGCCAGAAAATGTGTGGCCCAGACGTTTCGTAAAGTTTAAATTATGTCTGCATGGGTTCGGTAAATTCTGTAACCGGAGCTGGTTGTTTTAAATTTTTTCGTTTAGTGGAAATAGCTTTATTTGGACATGGTGAGGATTTCATTGAACACGCCTTTTACATGTCAGTTACACGGGTTCCAAGCGACAACAGGCCATCAGGGCAGGTGGAATTGTTGCACTCTGAAGTTCTGCAATTTACAAAGTAAATTCGAATTTTTCGCAGAAATGTCGACAAAATTTCGATGGCTTATGGACTGCGCTTTCTGCTAATGCGGTGCAAATTTTGAAACTCTGATCTTTTGGCGTGTAAAAGTTGAGAATTTTCAAAGATAAAACTGCTCGATTGAATGCACGTTGCTGATATGGGCAAGTTGAAAAAAATCCCCAAATGGAACTTGCGCTGCTGTTAATTAGGTAAAAATCACCCAATAATAGAATTTTCTTTTTGCTATTGATATGCAAAAAGCAGATCCTGATCTTTTGGGGGGTGAAACCCACCAATTTTTTTCAAAAAGATATGTGTGTTCAAAACTGGATTCTTCTTAATTAACAAAAATATATAAACGTGCAATGAATTTGAGAAAGTTGTAGATTTTTTAATTCATGGTTTGAATATTTCAAAATGTCGTTGTCTTGAAGTTTCTAAGATGGAAAATTTGATTTTCCAGCGAAGTGCAAGTTTTAATTCTTCCTGAAAACTAAGATGGGGTTGAAATAGAGCGCAGTTTAACTAATCTGACAAATTATTTTTTTCTACGTAAAAATTCAAAATTTTTGACTTTGAGCTAATATGGTTTGGAAGTTACGAATTTTCAAAGGCAGAACCTCGGTGATTCTAAAATCAGCAAACTTTCTAAGGTGTTCAATAAAATTGCAAAACAGTAAACTGAGCACCATCCAGAGCACAAAGTTGTAACTGCTTCCTAAACAGAGCAAATTTACAGCATTAGGAACCTAAAAGCGACAGTGGTTCCCACTAAACTGACAATAACTTCCTCTTTTCATAGAAAAACTGGAAAAATCATCAAGTTTTTCAGATTTTCAGATGGCCATATTCAGCGCAATGAAAATTACAAGTAGAGAAGGAAAGCTCGGTATTTAGCACTTTTAGCTCAAAAAATAACAAATATTTTCACTAAACGCAAGAAAATTGCACCTTTTATTTCTAAAGTGCAACACACTTGGACTGCAATCACTGTTTTTTGTTACGAGATGGAAAAATGTTAAGTGGTCAAAGGACCGAGAAAAATACAATTCTTTCCACCATTTCGGTAGTTTTTTGTCAAATAATCTGAAAAGTTCAATCAATTTGATTATATTTACATTAACCAGAGCATAAAGTAGTAAACGCTTCCAAAGCAGAGCAATTATACAGCGTTTAGAACCTAAAATCGATAATAGTTCCCACTAAACTCACAATAATCGCGGTTTTGATACACAAACTTGAAAAATTATTGATTTTTTCAAATATGGTTTTGTCAAGAGCAGTAAAAGTTGCAGATGGAGGAGGAAACTTGATTGTTGGCGATTTTAGCTGCAAAAATGACAAATATTTCCAATGAGCTCAAGAAAATTGCAACATTTGCTTTCAAAATGAGCCTTCTTGGACTGTAATTGGTATTTCTTTGTCAAGACTTGTAGTCGAATCCACAGAAACTACCAAGAAGAAGGCAATGCTCACATGCGATATTGCAACTAACAAAATTAATGTGTAAATAAATTTGTTAAATTTCAGCCTTTGATCGTTCACAGTTTAGAAATTATTAATGTGGGGCAATATTTGGTCAAATTCCAAAAATTATTAAAAATCACTAATAGCATCAATGTGAGCAAAATTTAGCCCAATTGTACCTTAGTTTTCGAGTTATACATATGCTTTTTTAAGTCCAGAGTTGATGCAGTATAGAAGTTAGAAATTTTTTAAAGGAGGCTTTTGGCACTCGAGAAGAGCAAATATATATATCAACACGTTAACCGATTTAAACATTTAGTGGTACTACACATTAGGCCTCTGGCTATTATCCATAAAAACGTTTTGATTGTATTCTCTTTTTACCGCATAAATATCAATTTTTAAAGATAGAACTATAAAATCGAGAAGTAATATTTCTTGCCATACACATATTTTGTAGAAAAAAATTTATGTCTCATAAAACTTCGACAGAATATAGCAGAATGGTTCACTATGTTTTCAATTAGATACTCGCAAAATTTCAGACTTTGGTCATGTCGAGTTCGAAAGTTATTAATTTTTTAAATTAAGCGGCACAAGGAAAAAAATCACAACAAATGTTTGGCCAGAAATTATTATTTTTAAATATTGTGTGGTTTGAATTAAGAGAAATTTTGCGGTCCCATAACTTCGCTTTCGGGTTATAAATTGGGAAAAATTTTCACGTTTGAAATCAACTGATGTTTTTGGGTAGTTTGATGGGATGGGCAAGGTTTGAGATAACAAAATATCCGAATTTAGCCAAATTTAATACAATGATAAACGTAACTGGCGAGTAAAAAGAAGATAAATTTTATGGTTTTTCGGTTTTCCAGTTTCACATTTTTAAGGGCCGTTTAACCGACAATAACTGCGCTTTTGATAGAGAACCTAGAAAAATCGTCGAGTTTTTCCGATGTGGCTTTATTCAGCACAATAAAAATTGCAACTTGAGGACGAAAGCTCGGTTTTTAGCAGTTTTGGCTCCAACCAAATCGAGATTTTTAGTTACTTCTAAAATTTTTCCATAGCCAAATCGAGATTTTTGATTATTTTCTAAAATTTTTCAATAGCCAAATCGAGATTTTTGACTACTTCTAAAATTTTTCAATAATCAAATCGAGATTTTTAGCTACTTCTAAAATTTTTCAATCGAGATTTTTAACTACTTCTAAAATTTTTCAATAGCCAAATCGAGATTTTTGACTGAAGATGAAAGAATGGGAATATTTCTTGCCATACACATATTTTGTATAAAAACATTTACGTCTCATAAAAATTCGACAGAATTGTTCAGTACGTTTTCAGTTAGATACTCGCAACATTTCAGACTTTAATCATGTCGAGTTAGAAAGTTATTAATTTTTTAAGTTAAGCGGCACAAGGGAAAAAAATCACAACTAATGCCTGGTCAGAAATTATTATTTTTTTATTATTGTGTGGTTTAAATTAAGCGAAATTTTGCGCTCCCATAACTTCGTTTCGGGTTATAAATTAGGAAAAATTTTCACGTTTAAAACCAGCTGATGCTTTCGCAAAATTTTGCTTTGGAAATCTGGTAATTTTTAAACACAGCACTGTTCATTCCAGAAATAATACTTTTTCATATGGACAAGGTTTGAGATAACAAAAAATCCGAATTTGGCCAAATTTAATACAATGATAAACGTAACTGTCGAGTAAAAAGAAGGTAAATTTAACGATTTTCCGGTTTTCCAGTTACCCTTCTTAAATACCGATGGGCATGGCCCAATGGAAGAAGTGCATTTTTCAGATTTTTACAAAAATTGCTTTATAATGAACGTGCTATCAGAACCTTTGGAAATTTCTGTCCAAAATTCAACTTGAGTTGTTATTAATTACCTAAATGAGAAAGTTAGGAAATTTTTAAAATAGAACTGTGCAACCAAGGAATTCTTTTTGACTACTACACTTGTTGTTTTGGGTAACTTTTTTTAAATTAATGGGCTTTTTGATTGGCAACAGATTTTGCACAATGGTAAACTAAGGTTTCGGGTAAATAATTGACAAATTTCAAATTGTAACCTCGTGGAGTTTTTTAGTTACACTTTACTAAAGAAAAGAGTGCACAATTGAAAAAAAGCAATTTTTCGATTCCAAATAAATTTTCAGTGGATTTAAACTTCTGTTTATGTTATAAAATGGCAAAATTTTCTCAAAATCTCACTGAGCTGGAAAGCTAGACATTTCTAAAGCAGTTCTATACAGTCAAACAATTATTTCGACTATACACTTCTTGTATAGGGTAAATTAATTGCAAAAAAATACTGCGTCCTCTAAATTCCCACAAAAGTGACACATATATTCAAAGAAGCCATAGATATTTTGTACATTTCAGACTTTGATCTCTTGGAACTTTTTAGTCACATGTTGGTGAAGAAGCAAGTGCTTAATCGAGAAAAAGCAATTGTCAAATATCTAGAGTTTGTATTTTTTTTAAATGAAGGTTGGGGCAAAACCAAATAAATTTTAGCTCAGCTTTATAGCTGGCTTTCCTTTATCAACTAGCAAAAATCTGAAACATCGATCCTTCTGTTCGAGGAAGTGAGGAACTTTTGAAGAGCGAACTGTTTAATCGAGAAGTAATACTCTGTGTTGGGGCAAAATTAAACTCTTCATTAGTTAATATTTTGTCTGAAATGGGTGAAATTTAGTTGGAAGATAGACCAGACAAAATTTCGAAAATTTCAGTTAGTTATCTTCAGATTTTTTTAGATACAGCTTTGTAAAGGGAGAGTTGCACCATTGAGGAATTGAATTTTTAGCTATCCACATTTCCAAAAAATTTGGAGAATGACAATGTGGTTACAGTTCAAAAAATGCAGTCCACAGCTCAACGTGGCTTTTGGTTACAAATTTCTAAAAGTTGGATTTCTTTAAGTTGAAAAGTAAAAACTGTGCAGCTTCGAACTCCTTAAAAGCCACCTTGAAACCGGAAAAGAATCCCGACTTTCTTAAATTAGGATAGATTGCAAAGTATTTCAGATATTTCCGAGCTTTGAAGAATATTCTCAGTTAAACGGTTAATTTAACTCCGTTGGAGATGACCGTTGTTACCAACGAACAACAAGCCGCTTTTACAATGCAAATCTCTTCTCGTTTCCAACCTACACAACAACTTGTTCCCAAGCCGGCATCAAAATCTCATTGTGTATCAAAGTTGATCGAACATTTCGACCCAGAAAGCGCGCTTATATAAAAACTTTCTTTGAACTTGTACTTGGTGAGGCTGGTTTAAGCAGGTGCCCGATTTCTATAAAATTGCCGCCTAAATGATGCCTTAAATTAAAGTTCAGCTCGCTGTGAAAATTGTGATATGCCATGTTTTACGGAAAAACCACTGTCTTTGCTTACATAACGATTTCCTGGCTATGCGCTTTCTACTATGGTCAATTTTATTGGGCCATCTGCCAACCGATTTGGGAGGGATCGAGGAAGCAGAAGCCTCATAATGACCATAAACGGGAAAATGAAATTGAATTAAGTTTCAGCATCTGATCCATTCTCTTAGGAAGATTTCAAGAAAATCCACTTAATAGTACGTGGGCTTGACCTTTATAACGTTACATGGCCAAACATGTCTACAATACCCTCTATATTCATCAAGACCCTTCACTTTTCTACACCGAAACCCGATAATTGTTCCTAATGCGCGTTGTCGTGACCTTAATATCTAAATCTGGCGGTAAAAAAGTGTCAACAACAGTCTAATGGATCTTCGGTATTTATTTACATAGGAATGTGAAGAAATTGGCCGAAAGTGAAGCGCGACCTCAACAGTAAAACCGAGTGTTTTCGTTTTAATTGTGCAACCTGATGAGCTCTTTAAGCGATAATTCGTTGTGCATCCAAAACTTAAATCATGCCCGCTAATTAACAGCTACTTCCATATTTTCCTAGAAGCTCCAGAAGCAAGCGGGCAAAGTGCAAACAACATTAAAATTTATTAGATTTCGGTTGATTGTAGGTAAATAGAAGTAATTAGGTTGCAAACTGGCGTGCAATCGACGCAACCGTCGTATTATCGGTGTTACAAAACCGAAAATTCCCAGGCAATTTCAAATGGTTCTGTATTTTGCATGGGTATAGTGAGCCGACTAGTTTAACATAGTTTTTCACATCATTGCTTAATATGAGCTGAATTCAATAGGTTTGAACCGGATTGCTCAACGTTTTTCAACCATTGGGTATCTTCAGTATTAGCCAAATACAACTCTAGTCAGTGCGGCCAACAGATGCAGCAATACGTGACAAAAGGTGCGGAGAGGAGACACAACGGGCATTGGGCATTTTTTGAAAATTTCCCAGGACTTTGTCTATGGTCAGAATTATTTGAAATTTGGCACAAATGCAGACGAAAGTTTTCGTTATACGTTTGCAAAGCGTCCAGCTGGGGTCTGTTCTGCTCTACGGACCTGCGAAGTTTCAAGTTCAGACCGTTACACGTTGGGGCTTTACCACTTTTCATAGGAAGAACTTTTTTTAGATTTGGGCAAATTGCAAATTTTTCCAAAAATTCAGGGTTATTTGTAATTTGCGTGGAATTGTTCAAAATTATAACTCGATGGCCTCGTCATAGAGCTGCAAAGTTTCAAGCCTGAGCATTTATACGTTCGGATGTTACAATGTTTGCAAGCCGAACGGCACAAAGCATAACTGTCCAGATTTGGGGATCTTTCAAAGGTTATAAAAAATTGGGAGATCACTAGAAATTGAGGCGATTTTAACTCAAGGTTTCCATTATGGAACTTCGAAATTTTCAACCCTGATCTCTTCAGATTGGAAGCTGACGATTTTTTTATCACAACCACTGCACTAGTGAAGACCACCCATGTTTATAGTTGGGTAAATTTAAAAAAAGTCCAGCAAATCAGTTTTAAATTAAAATTTTCTGAAAATTGGCACTGTTTTAAACCGTGGTTTTCGTTATAGGAGGACAACGTTTCCATCTTCAATCTCTTGAGGTTTAGACTTCACAGATATTCACAGTGAGCAAAGTCCTGCTTTAGTATGGAAAATATGAATTTGTCAGAGGGAGCGGTGTATGGTTTTATTAGGAAATGTGTAGTGCTTTAAGTTTGAAAATTTGCAAAAACTCTTTTCTTCAACCGAATGAAGTGAAACTTTCTTGGCTTGCGACCAAATATATTGACTTTTTTTGGTGAAACTTTCAGATTTTTACATTTCTCAGAACGGAAGTTGTGAATTTGTTTACAGAGCGGTGCAGAGCGGTGCAGAGCTTCATTAAGAAGTCAATGCTCCAAGAAAATTTGTTGAAAGGCACTTTTTAGTCCGAATCGAGTGAAACTTTATTCATTTTACAGAAATGTTTTTATGTGAAACCTTCACGTTTCCTCCTGCGTTAATATGGAAGTTGTCATTGTTTACAGCACGATGTAGGGCTAAATTAAAAAATATATGCTTCGAATTTGAAAAATTATGAGAACTGTTTTCTTTGACCGAATAAAGTGAAGCTTTTTGCAGTTACGACCACATATATTTACTGTTTTATGTAAATCTCTTCAGCGTCTCTCTTCATTAGCATTGAAGATGAGAATTTTTTTAAAGAACGGTGCAGTATTGCTACATTTGGAAATTTCTGTTTCAAACTTGAAAATAGAAACTCTTTTCTTCGCCAGAATAAAGTGAAACTTTCTTCATTTGCGGCCGAATATATTTATTTTTCAATGTAAATCTTTCAAGTTTCTTCAGTTTCAAGTTGTTTCCGCAGAAGAAAGCAGCAAGCAAGAAAGCATAAATTTCCTACTAGCTTAATAGACCGCTCTATTAAAAAATTCATATCTTCCATATCAAAACAGGAAGAAACTTGATAGATCTACGGGGGAAAGTAGATATTAGTGGTAGTAAATGAAGAAAGACTAACTTGATTCGAAGGAAGAACGCAGTTTCAGCAACATTTTCAAATTTGAAGTAAAACTTCTATCGGTTTACGCTGTTGAAAACCGTGGGGTTCTATGGGAAGACAAAGTTTCCAGCTTCGATCTCGCCCGGTTTAGATTTTCCGAATTTTTACATTTAGAACTGCACAATTTAGAGCGTAACATTTCACCGGTGGAAAAATTTTAAAAATTCCAGAAAACCGGTCTCAAAGCCAAATCTACCGAAAATCTATAGTTTAGCAAAGTGCGGACTTCCTTGTACAGTTGCAAAGTTTCTACCGTTGATCTCTTCAGGTTTGGAGTTTAAAGATTTTTGCAATCAGAGCTGCACATTTGAAAAGCATCATTTTTCACCGTTGGACAAATTTGAAAAATTGCAGAAAATCAGTCTCACTGAGAAGAGAACCATGAAAATTGGATCATTTGTTGATCGATATATTAGCTATCGAATTGCAAAATTTCTACCTTTGATCTCTTAAACTTCGGATTTGACGATTTTTTGCACCAGATCTGCACAATTAAAAAAACCATCAGTTTTCACAGCTGAGTAAATTTAAAACAATCCAGCAAATCCGCCTCGAACGCAAATTTACCGAAAATTTTCCAAATTACAAACCACGGTCCCTGTTACACTACAGCAAAGTTTTCGTCTTTTATCTCTTCAGGTTAAGACTTGATGATTTTTTACAGTGAGAACGGCACAATTGGAAAGTTTCATTTTTCACCGTGAGACGAGTTTAAAAAATTCCAACAATCTCAAATGTAAATATCTTGATTTCGTTACAGGGTGGCAAGGTTTTCAGCTTTGATCTCTTCAGGTTTGTAACAGACGGTTTTTAGAGTCAGAACTGCACACTTACGAAATATCAATTTTCACCATAAAGCGAGTGAAAAAATTCCAGCAAATCGACTGAAAATTGGCGTATTTATACAACAAAGTTTCCCTGATCAAGTGGCAAAGCTTCCATCTTTGGTTGGATCTCAGGTTTGGACTTGACGATTTTTTACAGTCAGATCTGCATGATTGAGAATCGTAACGTCGTTTGCACCGTTGGGCTAATGAAAAATCCCCCAGATCAGTTTCAAATGCAAATATACTGTAAATTATAATATTTGTAAGGCAAACTCTTTGCTATCGGGTGACAAAATTTCGACTTTTCATCTTTTCAGGTTTGGATTTGACGATTTTTTTGTCAGATTTGATTCAATTTAAAAAATTGTCTTGTCAGATTTGATTCAATTTAAAAAAAAAAAATCCGTAAATTCAGGTTTTTTCCGTAAATGGACTGGAGCCAATAAATATAAATTCTAAGTTCTTGTGACGAGTTCTAGTGAAAATTTACAGCGGATTTTCATAAGAAATTTTCACATAATTTTCAAATCTGACCCTTACAATCAACTCGCTGTTTCTATATAAAAAATCATTTAAAAATGGGCAACTTTCAGAAGGCTTTGTCCGGTTTCATCATAATTTTGCTGATTTATCTACTGAGCCCTTAGTAATACGCCATGAAATGTTCATACTTCGATCGACTTTGGCTCGCGTTTGGCAGTTATCCATCCTCAAAGCCGCATTTTGTAGAATTGAGACCAACTTCTTGGAAATGGATCCTTTCGAAACTTCGTTTTTAATTAACGCGAAAAGTGAATTCAGGGAAACAAGCTCTGCATAATCGCAAGTCACGCATTTAGCTATTGATGGGCAAAATTTGAAACTCCAATCTCTTGTGGGTTGGAAGTTACGAATTGTTCAAGCTATAGCTGCACATTGAAGAAGGATCAGATTGGATTTAATTTACTTTAATATAAATTTAAGTAGAAATTCTCATTATGTATCCGTTGTAAGAGCGTCGAGCAATTCCATTCATATGAGCAATTAGACGAGTTAATCACGTATTTTATTACTGTATGATTTGAGCGTGTCGATAATAGCCGAGCAATCATCCACATAAGTAACATGTAAAGTGGAACAAGGTCGGAAATCGCCATCGAAACTCTCAATAATCATCTCTTGAAAACAAACAGCAAAAAAAGGTAAAATTCAGTATCTGCAATTATCAACGTGAATCGGTTCCTGCTGCAATAGAAAGTAAAGTGAATGGAAGAGAGCATGATTAACACGAAGGAGAAAAGGTTAAAAGTCGCATCGTTGTTGAACCGTGGATTATCTGCGTAATAATTTCAATATTTGACCTAAAATGCAATCTCATTTACAGCAGGATGTTTAACGTGGAATTGAGACTGAAAGTGAATGTCGGTTCCATCCTTAGCTAAAATGCTTTGGTTTGAACGAATGCGCCTCGAAAGCTCTGGAACATTGTTAATGTTCGTCATTTCGTACACAAAATTACCACTTGCTTGGCTCAAAATCGGTCGGTTTTGCATCCACTTCTTCTTTCTCAGATTAAGTTCAACAAATCCACTGATTTTTTGGCTTCTTGGCATTTTTCAATGATTAGATTCAAAGAAACAGTTGCTCAGTAGATGTTGCACAATAAAGTTAGTGTGCTTTCATTAGGCGAATGAAAGAAAAAGAAAAACGCCATTTTAATAATCTGCTTTATTCACTAATAAACAAGCTCAGATAATCTTAGTTTAACTAACATAACGGTAACTCAATACGATGCATCAGGAATACATCAGGTAATCATGTTGATTTGCAAAAGAAACAGACCTTAAGGGGGGTGAAACGTGCGACTCGAGCGTAGCTCCGTTGCTTTTGCAAAAAATAAGTACAACTACGTAGTATTTATCGGATTTACAATTAATTAATGAATGTGGTATATTTTGCTGTAAATTGAATGATTTTCTGCTGAAATTCCACTAACGAACAAAATTTTGTCCATACAACAACTGTCCACATTTCGTCAAAATACACTACATATCACGTTCAGTAAATTTGACCAAAAAATGTACAAAAATCCTAAAAAAATTCACCGAAATAATAAATACGAAAGGGAATTATCTATAATTTACAACAAACAAAAAATAATAATAATAATAATAAAGAAAAAACAAACGTACAGTT
Organism: Dendroctonus ponderosae; assembly: GCF_020466585.1. Lineage (NCBI taxonomy): Eukaryota > Metazoa > Arthropoda > Insecta > Coleoptera > Curculionidae > Dendroctonus > Dendroctonus ponderosae. Next base: position 47,172,382 of record NW_026017110.1, on the reverse strand, counting down.
TTATTTAAAAACCTTACAGGAACAACGTTTTGTACACATACTTGGTTGCACTGGTAACTTTTACGTACAAAATTGGCATTCATACGATTAGTATACAACAATTATATGGACATTGTTTTGACACCGATACAATAAATAATATAAGCAGATATATACAAAACAAATGTACAAACAGCTATGTAAAAACCTTAAAAAGACATCGTTTTCTTTGTATCAATATTGGGCAGTGACGTTTCCAACTAATATAACTCTTACGCGCGGAATATAAAAATACAAAAGTTTATAATAATCTACCGAAAAAATGCATTCCGATTCATCGATTGGAACTCGGTTTGGCCGGAAATTGACGCCAATTGCATAAAATATTCAAATTTCCAGGTTTTGGTAAAAAAATTAGTTTTTGGAGCTTAAATAGAAAATAATTGGTTTTACTCATGGTCTGCTAGTTTCTGGCGTTAAATAGGTGCTTTTTCTGTTCTTTATTGACTAGGCAATAGAAAGGCGTGAAAGAATTCTTAAGGGATGGCACTGCACTTCGCTAATTAGAAAGGCCTCAATAAAATTGTTAAAAGCGAACAGTCTAGAACTGAAAAATTGGCGAAGCTAAAGAAGCTCACACGATTTTCTTGCAATTCTCCACTTCGTGCATTCAGGATATTGCAAACACAGTCTGGGGTTATTTTTTTACGGTTGTTGTGTTAGTCCAAACGGCTCACGAGCAATGTAAAGTCAAGTGTGATCCTGAAGTGGATTGAAAAGCTGAAATTTCCGAGATTAGATTGGAATACGAAAGGCTCGTGAACTTTTGTCGGGCAAGACACCGAAAACAAACAGCATTAACAACAAGATAGAAAATTATGGTTGAAACGCGAACATTTCAAACAATGACGAATGAAACAAAAGTGTGTTTTTGAAAATACTTTCTAACTAACTTTCGAAATGAATAAAATCTGATTGCTGGGAGCTGTTTGATTGCTGTTTGAAGCGCTTTTTAGTTCATTTTTTTTACTATTTGTCCGAATTTTTTCCAATAATTAGAAATTGCAGATAAAGTTTCTACACGGCGGAAAATAAAACTTTGTCGCATTTTTTTGGGAGAACAGAGTTCATACCTCAAAACCGGCTTTGAATTTTTAGTAATTTTATGAAATATTTAAAAATTCGTATCAGATAGTTAAAAATACATTTTCTGATTTTTCCATAGTTTGCATTTGAAAATCGACCCTCGAATCGCTGCAGAAAATAAAATTTTTCAATGTTTGCAGCATCTGTTTGGCGCGCTGATTTTATTTGTAAAATTTTGCGGTTTTTTTAATTTGCGAAAATTTTCCAAGAAAAGATGCGAGCGCTAAAGGGATGCAGTAATAATTGAATGATCACGGATGCAAGCGGTTGAAGCGATTCCAGGAGCAGATTTTCACCAGTAAACCTTAAAAAAACTAGAAAATTTATTATGCAGTTTATACAGCTGAAGTTTTCACCTTTTTGAGAAAAACATTCGTTTAAGGAAATTTTCAATTGTCGACTTTTTCGCAGAGTTTTAAAGTGCTAAAAAATGCACATTTTTGGTGCTTGCGAAACAAACGTTTAAAAATTGCGTTGATGACCAACGAAAATTATAAGTTTATAGCTCGATTTTAACAGTTTGGATCACTGATGTTTGCAATGTCTAGTTAGAAGTTACGTTAGTGTCTGTTCAAGTTACGTCAAGTTCAAGTCCAACGAAAATGTATTTTCAATCGATTTTGTATGCAGAGTGATCTAGAAAAATGAATTTTTGATTTTGCAGTGTTACACCTTTGTCTCTTAGACCGATTTTCAAAATCCAGAGCTTTTTTTAAAGCTGAAACGTCACAGACAAAAACTCAATATATGTGCAAATTTCCGTTAAAAGTGACCCTAATCAGAGCTGGCACCGAAATCTGGGATTATAATCCATTTTTAAGTAAAGAAAATTCACTTTCAAACAACTTTGGTATTGAAATCCACATAATTTTTGTGTCTAACTGGGAGCATGCGAAACGTTCAGACACTTTGCGTTGTTTCATTTTCCATCCTGTAGAAAATTCGTCTGACTTTCTGGAATTTTGCAAATCCACTGACGGGAAAAAAGATGATTGGACTAGATAAGGCTTGAAAAATAAATCAAAGCGGTTGCAGCAATTAATTATTATTCTCTTCCAAAGTTGGACCAAATTCGGCCGTGCATAAACCGATGTTCTGTTGAGCAAAAAATGTTTATATTTTGCTTCATTTGCAAACAGATTAACGGTATCTTAACATTCCAAAAACTTGTCTCAAAACCTACTTATGATAGTGTGAACACGACTGTAGATTACTAAGGCCAAAGGTAAAAAAAACCTCTTTTTACAATTTTTTTTTCAAAATATATTCTTTCCTGTAAGTTTTACAGTATTTGAATTTATTACGAATATTGTAGCCGATTAAATTGTCTACAACTTTTGTTTCAAAATTTTGTTCATACGCTAAACCGTTTTAGAGATAGAGGGCGGAGAAGCGTGCAGTGTTTAACTATGTACAGGGTCATTGATTGAACTTTGGCCACCCCGTTTTAACATATAATTTAAAAATTAGAGAAAAACGTTTAATACAAAAGTTGTCGATATCAACGTCTAGTTTATTTTAAGATAGTACCAATTGATGAAGTATAATCAATAACTCTGTACATAGTAGGCCTGGAAAACACTGTGTTGAGCTGCGCTATTGAGTTGTTGCCACTCCCTGAGTTAACGAGCTATAACTCATTGGTTCATGAGTTATAAGTGATTTATTAAAGCTTTACGAGACCCGCCGAGACTGGAATTTTCACATCTAAAAAGGGTCATTGACATTTTTTCTGATTAAGTTTTTACTACTTTTGTTCAAACAACTAAAAAAAAGTAAACTCGATTTTCCCAGCAACAGAACTGAGTCCAAAGACAGTCGACGAGTTTTCTTGTAAAATCGATCTCTTAATTTTTTTGCTGAAAAGATTCAGTTTTCCAGTATTTTACAGTAAAACGTTAGGAAAAACGCGGTTTTTCTGTTTAGAGACAGTGCTGTTTAGAAATATTGACCTAAAAGTGAAGAAACTCCAGTTTCCAAGAGTTTTCCAAGTAAATAATTATAAACTTTTTTTTTAAATATATATTTTCGAAAAAAGGCCAATAATTATTATGGTTTTGTCCATAATTCGAAGCTGCAAACAGTTTTCCAAAAATGTTTTCAAAGCTGTTAAGGAGGCGAATGTTCCAATAAAATGTATTTTTTATTTTTTCACAGAAAACACCTGAAGATTGTCAGTATTTCAACTAAACAATAATGCGATTTTTGCGTAGAAAAAATTGCTTAATAGAAACTTTGTTAAAACTGGAATGATCTGAAAACTTAAAGGAACTTTAAAAACCTTCAGAGTGATGAGGGCGGCGAATTTTCCAAATAATTTTTGGTAAACTTTTGCTCTCTGGTCGTTTTTCCAAGATAATCCTAATTACTTTCGGTAAAAAACTGAAAAAAATTATTGGGGTTTTGTGTCAAATTGGAAGCTGAAAAGGGTCTTCTAAAGTTCCTTGCAAACCGATGAATGAGGCGAATTTTCAAGCAAATATAATTTTGTCATTTTTGGCCTCATTATTGTAAGAAAATCAGAAAAAAATGTTTTTTTTTGCGTTTTCGATTAAAAGCTTTTAGTTTTGTGATTTGGAATTTATTTTAGTTCTTGTCCCGAATTCGACGATGAAAAAGTTTTTGTAAAATTTTTACAAACTTGTAAATTTACCTTGTATTTTTTCACGTAAAAGAACTCCAGATCGTCAGAACTTTTAAGTGACGCTTTACAAAACAGAGCGTTTTTGAGTAGAAAGTAAAGAAAAAAAATCAGTCAAAACAAAAAAACAAAATTTTTTCAACAAACTTCAGTCTTCTCACTCAAACTCAGTCACTCAAACAGTCTTCAGAGGTATGGAGGTGACGCAATTTCCAAATAATCTTTCGCGTATTTTGTTCGTTTTTTGATAGAAAATTATTTGAATTTTGTCCAAAATTCGAAGCTGGAAAGGGATTTCAAAACTTTTTACAAAGCGACGAAAGATTGGGAATTTATTTCATAATTTTTTGCTGAAAAGACCTTAAGATTGTCAGCATTTTTAAGTGAAACTTTAGAATATTGGGCATTTAGAAGAAAGAGTGCATTGGCTAAAACTGGAAAATTCTGAAATTTTGAAGAAGTTTTAAAAATATTATTAACAAATGGCCCACATGGCAAACCATTTGCGTAGCACTGCCCAACTCCTAAAAATTCACTGAGTTACCCAGGCCTAGTACATAGTTAAACACTGCGCGCACTCCGCCCTCTATCTTTAAAACGGTTTCACGTATAAAAAAAATTCTGTACGAAAAATTGTAGAGAATTGAATCCACCACAATATTCATAATAAATTTAAATACCGTAAAACTTATCGGAATCGAAACATTTGCAAGAAATGCGTAAACCTAAAGAAAAGAAAAGACTACAGTCGCGTTCACACTATCATAAGTAGGTTTTGAAACAAGTTTTAGGATGTTAAAATAAAGGTTTACACGAGTTTGCAGCTTGTTATCTTGAATGCCGAGATTGTTACCCTATTTTGACTGATATGACTGGACTATCAATCCAAATGCTTTAAGTCCTTTAAGATAAAATGCCGGGAAATTTGCAATTTCCTCAGTCAAAATCAAAATCTCAATGTTCAAATTCCGTTAGCGGCCGAAGTTGTTGCCCTTAAGAGACGAAACTGCTTAAAGCACAAGGGAGACTAATACTTAGTGAACCTTTTAGTTTAAATTCCTAAAAATGGATTTTCAGTAAAAGTTTTGAACAAGACAACACAAAAGTGTTTGAAACCAAGGAATAATACTCATCCCTTCCTGCTCGCATTTTATACAAATACTCCAAACCAAACTCCAATCCATCAATTTCCTACCTAAAACAAACGAAAGCAATTCAACCATCCTAACTAACTTCATTATTCATAAATATATAGTCAATCGAGTTGTCCATATAATTTTGATAATATCTCCTTCATTTATTCCTACAATTACTTTATATATTTTCATGTAAATATATATGCTTATAAGGTAATTTTCGATGTAAGACCAATGGCATTGTAGCTTTACAATGAGATTTCTTTCGATTTCTGGGTATAGAATCAACTAGTCAGAGATTGGGGCAGTGAACGGTGAAAATCAGACTTTGAGTGTGGCAGTGTTTGAGTAATTTAATATTGATTGGATGAGGCGCGAAAGCTGGACATTGTGTGATGTAACTTAATCGTAAAAATGGTAAGCTAGCCGACTACAATGCCATTTCTCACATAAACAAGGCAACTTACTCAGACTTATGTAACGGAAATCCGCAGATAACCTTCGCGTCAAAAGGAATTTCCTTATTTTTTTACCCAGCTTAATGCGAGAGTTCGCAATCGAGCAGGGTCTTGCCGGTAAGTCATTTAGGCAAGCTTCTATTGACTCCTTGCGAAACGGAAACAGTTTAAGAATACAACCGGGCTTTCAAAGGGAGACCTTGCTCAAAACCAACACCTTTGAAGAATTTTTCTCGCCAAGAAAACTCAATGAAAATATTCATAGATGCCGATTAAAATCGACTGGCAATGCGCTTTTGTACTTCATGGATTCAGATGTCTGATACGCGGGGTTTTTTAATGCATTATACAAAGTACTATTGCTGAGCCAACAATCGGGATTCTTGGCCACCCTGATTTGATAACTCGGTAAAGTTTAATCGGAATTGCGTGGGGAAAACGAAAAATTCTTCAAAGTTAAACTAGGGTAAGTCAAGTGCATGAGAATGCAAGTCTTTACAAATGGGTCCAATTGCGAGCGCCCACTTACACTAAATGATCGGAACGTAAATTTCCCACCATAAAACCGCTCAAAACAACACAGGTGGAGTGTGGCAGGAAATCTACAGCCGCAGGAGATGCTAGCATGAAATGACAACAAGGGTCATATACTGATTAGAATCGAACATCGATACGAATAGAAAAAAATATTTTCATAACATACATATATCCGGCAGTTTTTTCCCATCTGAAATAGTTATAAACGATTTTTTTATTTATGTACATTATCGACGTTTACGGTCTTTTTTCATCAGTTTCGAATTAATTCACCTAAAACGCAGCAGCAGAGGCGCACTACTACCGTTGAATCGCGGAATTTAGTAAAAAAGGAACGTAGAACATCTTACTTTCTAAAAGTAGGGATGCTGCAGACTGTATCTGAAAAATAAAACATTTAATCAGCTTAAACGATCAGGCAAACTCTCCGAACGACTTACCTCTGGTAATCTAACTAGTAAGTCTTGAAATCTGGTCGCTTGTTGGGGATACATGTGCTGAGTGTAGACACGCAGGCAGGTCATGTAACGCTCATGGATGGTATCCAATTCACCAGTACTTGCACCACTTGCAGGTTTTGCTGCAGAATAAGAAAACAAAAATTTTTAAACTTCAAGTTTCCAACAGTCCATTTAAACCAAATTTTGCCTTAAAAGTGTTCGAAAGCGCATTTTTTCGAACTTATGGCGCTTTCGAGCCCCATCAAGGTGGTTTAACATTATTTTGACAAATGAACGAATTGCTGACAGTGACAGTCAGTTTTGAAAGCTTTCAAAAGTGTCAAATTCCAAAAAACCGTCACAGCTGGTTTGACACAGACAGCAAATTTTTTGTAGATTCCTCGAACTATCCACCATTTCCAGGCGGTTATTTTGCATTCAAAATGCCAAGAAATCGAATTTTCAAACTTTATCAAAGCCGCTCTGCTTTATTTTGACATTCATTAGGCATTTTTGACGGTGGAAGTCGAATTGCAAGCCTTTCTCGACCTACAACCACCAAAAACAGCCATGGCTACTTTGGCACATTTGCAATTCCAAAAGCTAATGTTTAGTAGATTCCACAAACAATCCACCATTTCAAGTCGTTTCTTTTGCATATAAATTGCACTTTTCAAACTCCATCAAGGCGGATCTGGATTATGTTGACGTTTATTTGACAATTTTGATAGTGGCAATAGAATTTTAAACAATTCTTGACCTGTCAAATATTAAAAGCTAATTTCCAGAAGATTCCTCAAACCATCCACCATTTAAAGGCGTTTCTTTTGCATATAAAATGACAATAAATCCACTTTTCGAAATCCGTCAAGCCGGCTCTCGATTATTTTGACTTTTATTTGACATTTTTGATAGTGGCAATATAATTTTAAAGATTTCTTGACCTGTCAAATATCAAAAGCTAATTTCCAGTAGATTCCTCAAACCATCCACCATTTAAAAGCGTTTCTTTTGCACATAAAATGACAATAAATCCACTTTTCGAAACCCGTCAAGGCGGCTCTCGATTATTTTGACGGTTATTTGACATATTTGATAGTGGCAATAGAATTTTAAACATTTCTTAACCCGTCAAATATCAAAAGCTAGTTTCCAGTAGATTCCTCAGACCCTCCACCATTTAAAGGCGTTTCTTTTCCATTTAAAATGCCAATAAATCCACTTTTCCAATTTCATCATGGCGGCTCTCGATTATTTTGACGTTTATTTGTCAAGTAACAATCGGTTTTCAACCTTTGCGGATCCCTCAAACATCAAAAGACATCTTGGCTTTCTTGACATATTTGCAATGCCAAAAGCCAATTTTTAGTAGATTCCTCGAACGATCCACCATTTCAAGCCGATTATTTACCATTTAAAATGCCACGAAATCGACTTTCAAACTCAATGAACGAGGCGTTGCATTCTTTTGACGATTGTTTGACATCATTATATGTGTCAATAGGTTTTCAAACTTTTCCGAAGCTGTCCAACAGCATTGCAATAGTGTCTTGTAAGCTGTGTATCCAAAACTCACATTTGAAAGTAGTTTCTTCGAGCCATGCACCATCTTGAGCCGTTTAATTTGCACTTAAAATGTGAAAAAATAGAATTTGTAAGCGACAACAAAGCGAATTTGCATTATTTTGACATTTTTTTCGTGTTTTAGACAGCGATAGGAGGTGTTGACAGTTTTCCCGATGCTATCAAACATCTGTCAATTATTTTGCATGTCATGAACGCAGAAATGACGTTTTAAATATTTTTTTTTATATACATTTCAACCACTTGAACGGCTTCTCCGTCACATTGTGAATGTTAAAAATAAATGTTCCTTTGTTTCTTCCGATAATTGAAAGCCGCAAGACGTTTTGTCTTCCCTCAAGATGCAAGTAGATCATTTTTTCGAACCAGATTTGGCTTTACACAAAATTGACTTTTTTGACACTGACAGGCGGTTTTAAAAGCGTCCGATTGATGTTAAGAATCTGTCAACGGTATTGCACGGATTCTAAGGTTTTTGGTATATGGTATATGGTTATTGCATTAAAAAATACAATGTCAATGTTTCTGTTGAAACCTCAAAAGACTTCTAGGCTGTTTTGGCACGTCGTGGCATTAAAAATGCCAAACGTCAATTTTGTCACAATGTCAGCTCTCCAGGATATCTCAACTCTATAAAGGCGGTTTGCCTAGCTTTTAAGCTTATTTGACACTTTAGATAGTGACAAGCGGGTTTGACAGCATCTCTCAGCCCCTCAACCAACCTGCAACATTGCTGGAAAGTTTTCCTTATGAAAAAATCTATTTTCAAGGTTTGCACCTTGATGCACCTATATCGAAAGCCTTAAGGGTGCTATAGTAAAGTTGTCAATGCCAAATGTCAATTATCATTTGTTTCTTCTTCGGAACATTGAGGATTTCAAAACGCTTAGTGACATTACTTTGCTGTCAGGAGGGAAAATGAACGAAATTACCACATTAATTGTCACCTCGTACCTGTTTTGAGTGGTTTCCATTGTGTTTTAGGTGTTTCAGAACCAGTAAAAAGGTTCCTCCATCTTTAAAGGTTTCAATATCGTATTATCAAACTGTCAATGTCAAATGTCATTTTTTCCAATAGCCTTTGAATGGTGTGTGTCGTCTTAAGATTTTGCTGTAGCTACTTGACGTTCAAGAATCAAATTAAAGGAATGCTGTCAATTTTTTAGCTATCTAAAAGCGGGTTTACCTATCTTTTAGGTGAATTTGACATTTGAGACAATGACAAGGAGCTCGAATGATTCACTGTCTGTTACGCAACTAGCAGTGTTACCGAAACGTTTTTAATGTCCTTCATGCGTTGTTGAACCCAGAAAAGACATTTGAAGGTTTGCAATGACTTATGTGACGCCCTAAAGGCTCTATAGATAGTGTCGCAATCAATGTCAAATATCAATTTTTATTTGCTTCAGAAAAACAGTTATCCTTTCAAGGCGCTGTTGCTTTCAGGAAATAAATCAACAGATTCCCCCTAGAAGTTTCCCTTAAAAGTTTTGCAAGTATAAAAATTTTTTTAGAAATTAATAACCCAGCAAAAATCTAGACGTTCATTTGTTGTCTACTTTGGTCCTTAATACGTGACGTCTTAACCAAATAGTCACGTCCTTTCAACGTCAATTTTTTGACGCTATAAATTCAATGATTGTTGTTTTTCGGGCACTTTTAGTTCCAAACCTATTTGTTCAACATGGTGCCAACTTCTAGAGGGCACGCTTAGTATGTTTTCTGAGTCTTTGAAGCATTTCACAATACTGTTGCCTCAGAACTCATGCATAATACTTCGAAACTGTTTCCATTTCCACTAAATCTCTTCGCTTTAGACCGAACCTAAGTTACGTAGTTTCAACGTCGATTCTCAGACGTTCTTGCAACGTTATACGTCTGTTTGGTTCAATTGTATGGACTTTGAACGTTCTTCAAGGACCAAGCGACTAAACTATCGAAGTGGCTTACCTTGGTTCAGCATGGTGATAACTTTAAGGCACACGTACTCCTCCATAGTGAGTTTGATCTGACGAAACATGAGCGTAACATGCGTAATCTTCTCAATCATCAGCCCCACGTCTTGGCGCAGCTGCTCTATCGTGATCTCTCGACCCATCATCGATGTGAGACAGTTCTGCAAGGTGCACAAATTCGTTTCCACCTGAAAACAAGGTAACTTCCATTCATTTTCCAGTTTTTTTTTCGTTGCACTGATGACTAAGCCATCATGTGCCAATGACAAGAATTTGCCAATGAAACCTTGCAATTAATTCCTGTGATTGTTAAGCCCCATAATTAATGAACATTATTCCCGGCACCACCCACATCGGCCGGCCATTTATGAGCAAAGTACCGTTCGATGCGTCGGTACCCGAAGACAAAAAAAGTGAAACTCCAAAGGTCGTGACGGTATCGCGGTCTAAGAATCGCAGCACTTTTACTTTCGAACCACGTCGTTGGACCCCCATTAGAAAACGGTACCATGGCGGATGGATCGACCGTCTATTACGTTTACGTAACGGTATGGTACTCTTGGTTTCCGTTGCGCAACGGTCCGATACTGTTAAATTGAGCAGTATCTAGACGCTTTTTATTTTTGGGGTCTGAGACACGTTTCCTTTCTTGGTAGGTACCACCCGAACACAGAGGCGGCTTAAAAGAGGTTCTTTTTTCGGGGGATTTTACTTTTTTCAACTGAAAAGGATTTCTGAATGCTTCGATAATATTCGACATTGTCGCGGAAGGCGGAAGTAAAACAAGATGTTAATAAGAAAACTTCCTTCTCGTACTCAAAGCCTCGTTTATCAAGAAAATGTCTTCAAAAGCTTTTTGCATGAGCAGTTTTCCACTGGAAATTTTGACTGTTTAAACAATTGTCCGCAAGGGCAAACAATGATTTCCGCCATTGATTATTAAGAAGGTGTTTACCTTTCAAATTATTTTTTGTGAGTGAGACAAGGCAAAACTCCCCAGTCGTGCATTAGACAGAGACCCAAACTAACTGAAAGTGCGCGAGTTGTAGTGTTTCTTGTCCTGTCTGTGGCATGCATTAGGCCACCTTCCTTCTCCCGTTCATCGCTGCGCACCTGTGACGCTTCAATAAGGGAGTTTGCATTTTTCTACAATAATCGTTCAGAAAAAGCCGCTCTAATTCTTCAGATTATGTTCACTATTTAATCAGCTAAACAAAAAACAAGTCGAAACAATTGAAGTACGATACTGTAAACGACAAATTAATTTGGAGAGTGGCAAACAAAGGAGAAAGTTCTTCTCGCACCTATGGAGGATGGGAAAGGAAACACCAAATTTACCAGATAGTTGCACAACGAAACTGTTTGCTACGTGAAAGGTCAAGATTGTCCAAATGGAAGCATTACACGTGCCCGAGCAAATTGCGGGTTTCTCTTTAATAGAAAAACCGCATCGGGCGGATGCGGAATCAGAAAAGTGGTACGATACATCAGAATATTTCGTAACGAAATAAACGAAGTCATTATAAAGGCATGAATAGACGACCCAATATAATGGGTGCATTTACCCGAGCGCTGTCCCAGGATGAACCCGTAACCCAGTTTCTCGTCGAAGGAACTTTACAACTTCCATTTTCCAATTACAGCAACGCTTTTCTAGCTGGCAAAGTCATTGAACTGGATCTTGGTCACGGAAATCCTTGATCTTATGGGGGGGTTTTAACGGAAATCGCAATTTCTCATACTCCAGGTGCTTAGCTGGGATCAGTTGGCAGCTTATTGAGGATACTTTGATTTAGCACATATATAAAGCCTCCAGTGTTTTCACGAACTTTTACGACATAAACGCAGAGGTTTTGAAACACGTCTACGTTTGACTGGGGATTTTTTTCGAATTATCTTGGAAGCTTACGGACGCAAAATTGACGCTTTTAATTAAGTGCACTGTCGCATTAAAAACTCCGCATTTTCCGAACTAAAGTCAGCAGCAACTTGAAATTTTCATTGTCTTCATAAATCAGTTGAGTCTAAAGATGCCAAAAGTTTTAATAACCGCTGGAAGTACAGAGTTTTGTCAGCTTAGCAACTATTGATCTCCTAATGAAACAGGCAGGAATTTTATATTTTTACTATATTTACAAGATTGCTGACACTAAAGATCCAAAAAAGTTTATTGCGGTAAATTCTGATTTCATCGAGCTTCCAAGTTTCGTCTTCACAAAGGACGGTTTTACGCAACTGCACTCTCTTCTTTAAAAAGTCGCATTTTTCAATCTAAAGCAGACAGGAATTTAAAATGATCACCATGTCTCGAAGATGCTTGACTCTACCGGTGTTGAAAGTGTCATAAAAACTACTCGAAATTCTTATTTTTTTAAACGCCAGCAAGCAGCTATCTGAAATTTTCACAGTTCTTAGCAGATTCTTGACTCTAAAGATTTTATAACTTTTGATAAAGTTTTATCAAAAGTTCAGTAAAACCTGGTTTTTGCTAGCTCAGCAAATATCGGTCTCATAACGGACGATTCTACCCACCTGCACGTTCTCTTAAAAAAAATTGCATAATTCAAAGTAAAGCAGGCAGAAATTTGAAATTCACACCATTTTAAGAAAATGGTTGACTCCAAATATTTCATCACCGCAAAATTTGATTTTTTCCAACAGACGGTTTTAATCAATTGTTTAAAAAATCGTATCTTAAAAATGGAGGCAGGTAGCAACTTGAAATTTTCAGTATATTTAGAAAGCACGTGGCGGTAAAACGCACAAAAGTTTCACAGAAATCCCAGGTAATTTTTATTTTTAGCAATTGAGCGAAATCAGTCTCCTAATGTTCGCTCTCACCCAACTATACTCCCTACATAAAAAATTTGCTTCTTCTAAACAAATTAAAACTGATATTATTAGAAACTACTTGACTGTGAAAACCTAGAAAGTCTTGTAAAAATCGATGCAGATCCTGATTTTTGCCAGTTTATCTTATCGGTCTCAAAATGGGCGCTTTTACCGAACTGCACTTTCTCCTCAAGATCATCGTGTCATTTAAACTGAAGCAGCCGGGAATTTAAAATTTTCACAATATTTCCAAGACACTTCGTTCTAAAGATTCTAAAAGTTGCGTAAAAACACTGGACAATTTGACATTGTCCATATTAGCAAATATCGGTCTTCTAATGGTCGCTTTTAACCAACTGCAGTTTATTCTTTAAAAAATCGCATCATCTGAACTGAAGCAGGTATCAACTTGAAATTGTCACCATATTAAGAACGCAGATGGCTGTAAACACCCAGAAAGTTTAAAAGAAATCGTCGGAAATTCCAAGTTTTTTCGATTGAACAAATATCGATCTCAGAATGGGCGCTTTTACCCAACTCACCCTCTCTTTAAAAAATCGTATACTGCAAACGCATATAGGCATTTGAAATTAAAACCATCCCTAGAAAATAGTTGACTCTAAGGATCCGAAAAGTTTCATAAAAATTACTGGGAATTCGGAATAACAAAAAAAGGTTTTCTCGTATATTCAAGCTCAGCAGATATTCTCCTAGGAGCGGCATTTAGTCAACTGGGAACGCTACTTAAAAAATTCTTAACTTCCAGACTAAGGTAACTTGACATCAGGAAACGTCACTGTTTTTAGAAGAAACACGACCCTAAAGATGGTCAAAGTTTCATAAAAATTGCAAAGAATCTTGATTTTTGCCAGCTTTCGAAAATCGATCCAGCTACCAACTGGGCGATCTCCGTAAAAAAATCGTAGCTTCCAAACTAAAGTTCCAGTTTTTATCAGATACTTGGATCTAAAAATGGTGAAAGTTCCATAAACATTCTAGTAAATCTTGCTTTTTTCTGGCTTAGCAAATATCTGTCGTTAAATTTACGCGTTTACCCAACTGAACTCTCTATTTAAAAAATTGTACAATTCCAACTAAAGCAGGCATTAATTCGATATTCACACCTTGTTTAGCAAACAGTCGATTCGGAGGATCTTGAAAGTTTCATAAAAAATATTTGCAAATTATGTTTTATTCGAGCTTGGCGATTATCCGTTTCATAATAGACGCTTTTATACAACTGCAGTCTTCTTTGTACAAAAATGCGGCAATTCCAACTGAGGCAGCCAGAAATTTAAAATTTTCACCAAATGTCGAAGATACTTAATTCTAACAATTCTGCAAAAAGTTTTCACAAAATTCTAGAAAAACTAGAAATTCTGATTTTTCCTTGCATAGCACATATCGGTCTCCTAATAGACGCTCTCACACAACTGCGCACCCTCCTTAAAAAATCACAACTTCTTCACTAAAGCAAATAAACATCAGGAAATTTCACTGTTTTTAGAAGAGACTTTACTCTAAAGATGGTGAAAGTTCCAAGAATATTGCAGAAAATTTTGATTTTTTCTTGCCTTGCAAATATCGGTCATCAAATGAACGCTTTTCCCAACTGCACATATTCAAAAAAATCGTGTAATTAAAACTAAAGCAGACAGGAACTTGCAATTTTTACGATATTTAGAACCCAGTCGACTCCGAAAATCTCCGAAAATTTTGATGTTTTTCAACATATATCGGATAACGGACTCATAATGGACGCTCTGACCCAACTACACTCTCTTCTGAAAAAAAATCGTACAGTCTAAACTAAAGTAAGCAGCAGTCTAAAATTTTCCCTATCTTTAGAAGACGCCGGAATCTAAAGATATAAAAAGTGTCATAAAAATCGCAGAAAATCCTGATTTTTTCCAGCTGTTTAAATATCGGTCGCATAATGAACGATTTTACCCACCTGCACTCTCTCTTTAAAAAAAATTGTATAATTCAAACTAAAGCAGGCATAAATTTTAAATTCACACCATTTTAAGAAAACAGTTGGTTGCAACTATGTTAAAAGTTTCATAAACATCATCACAAAGTTTGATTTTTTCTGGCTTAGCAAATATCGGTCTTCCAATACACGCTTTTAATCAACTGTGCTCTGTCCTTTGAAAAATCGTGTCTTGAAAATCAAAGCAGGTAGCAACTTGAAATTTTTGGAATCTTTAGAAAGCACTTGACGGTAAAACTCTAAAACGTAACTAAAAAAGTTTCAAAGAAATCCTAGTAAAGGTCTCCCAACCCAAGGCAAGGGACAAGTTGGTAATTTCAACATCGTTAGAAGATACTTCAGTCTACAAACTTGACAAGTTTTATACAAATTTTCGAAAATCCTGATTTTTTTCAGCTGAGCAATTATCGGTCTCATAATGTCGGCTTTAACCCAACTGCACGCTCTCCTTAAAAAAATCGTACCCTTCAATCCAAAGCAGTCAGGAACTTGAGTTACGTCCCATACTTAGATGACACTTGACTCTAAAGATCCTGAATGTTTCATAAAAATCAACGAACGTACTGGTTTTTGCACCAGTCTCATGGACGTGTTGCCTTTAAAAAATCGCAGCTTGCAAACTAAAGCGAGCAATAACTTAAAATTTGCACCACCAAAGGAGCCACTCGACACTAACTATTCCGAAAGTTTGATAAAAATCATCCAGAATCCTTCCAGTCAACACGTGCTTTGCCTTCAGGAAGCAAACACTCTTTCCCCGATTTTTCCATGCCGCCACAACTGAGCGACATTTCATCTGGCGTACGCCACTTGCAGCTTTCGAAAAATAAAAGATGCATCGAATAGACGTCCTCAAATGAGTGCGTTTACCCCATCGTATCTAGAACGTAGACGCTGACCTAATTCCGCGTGCGGAAGTAACGACGAACAAGCCAATTTAAAATATCGACCAATTTTTTATTTTTTATTTCATCAAGTTTGATTTGCAAATAATAGATAATAGACTATTTGGGTCACAATGCGCAAGGACTTGTTTACCGGCAATGATATGAAAGGTGAATACCACCGAATTGGAACGCGATGTTCGAAGCCATGGATGCACTCACCTCTTGGCTAAAGTCCGGCTCTATCATTGTGGAGGAGGTTTGCAGCTGTTGTTCGCTGGCCGCCTTCTGGATGGCCTGGTAAGCCGAAGTGGTAAGCACCAACAGTTCATGCCATTTGTGTGTCAGCAACCGCGTATGGACTTCGACCGGTAGCTCCAAGTAGAAGGGCAGCCTAAACAACACTCAACTGCCATTATCAGCCTTCAATCGTTTTCCCCACTTTACCTCTTAGTCCATTGCACCAATTTGTACACAATCGAGTCCCCAATATTACACAGCTTCTCGCTCAGATCCGTATTATGATCCAGAAGTTCGTCCAGGTTCCGCAAGGTCGCAATATCCTGAAACTCATCACAGTCGATCAGGGTCTTGATCATCGACAGAGCGTATTCCACCGAAAACGTTCTGTCCCGCGAGCTGGACACGGCGCTGTCCAGGCGCTGGCGCAGCCGAATCACCTCGCTCGGATTGGTCAGAGCTGTCTTCAGAATGGTACCGTTCACTGGAAAGAAACTGTTCAATTTAGCAATTTCGCTGCCCTGCCAGCTCAAGACGTTCTACCTAGATTCGGCGGAATTCCTGCAGGCTGTAGCTGCTGCTGCTGTTGCTGCTGCTGCTGTTGTTGCTGTTGCTGCTGCTCCTTGAACTGCTGCATGCTCTTTTCCTGGTTTTTTGTCACCGCTTTGCTCGGCTTTTTGTGCTTTTTATACTTGACTTTGTAGAGATTGTATACAGCGCCGCTGTTCCGACCTCCGGGCATTCGATCCTCTCGAACAGCTGCAAAAAGAGGAAAAGAATCATTTCACACCCATTAAAAAAAACCTGCCTCGTATTCCACCCAGTATATTTTTTATAGATTCAGTCTGTATTTTTAATGAATTTCTGATTTGAAACTTCGGAACTTCTCAAGCTTAAAGAATTGAAACAGCTTTAAAATATAGAGGGTGGTTTTTAAGTGTTTCAAATTTCCGCATGTAATGGCTCTTCTTATACAGGGTGTCCCATAAGCTCATGAGCAAAAGGACACTGCAACATTCCTTGGGTTAACAGACAACGACATGACCTAACTTTTATAAAAAAAACTGTCTGGCTCCCTTGCTACTGATGGTCAAAATTCTTCTAAAAAATTACGTTTTTCGAAAATCAGGCGATTGATTTGATGGATTTTAAAAAGAAAACTCGCTGCGAGTTTGTTCTTATGTAAACGACTCATGTTTCGATGAAGTAACCGAGTTAATCTGCTTTGGAAAAGTGATTAATTCCAGAGGTACAAAAGCTATCGGAACTTTTTAGTTTATCGTTGAAATCAACTCATTTTTTTTTAGTGGACGCACAGATTCTGTTTAGACATTTTTGTGGCCTTTTAATTGTGAAGCACTTTCTAATTATCAAATAGCAAGGAAAGAGAAAGCATTTTAAGCACACACGCAAGTTCATTTCAGTTAACTAAATAAAAAATGTGGGTATACTAATACCCGAAAGAAAAATGTATGCAATATTTGTCTGCTATTTTTTTCTATGATTCAAACACCCTGTACAGGCTGAGCGCTTTTATATGTCTCCTTTGTTTTTTTGCTTATGAAATACAGCCATTTCAACTTTATTCTTCGGCTCGTTCATCATTGGAACTAAGTGTTTAAAAATGGTATTTACATTTTTAATAGAAAATCACTTGTGTGAGTATGTAAACATAAGTAGAATCTTCCTCTACCCTGTGTGGATATTTACGGGGTGTCTCAAAGAAGTTACCGTATTTTCTTTTTGTAGTAAATATGGTAATTTAGGCTTACTCGTAATATTTGATTTAAAATTATAAATAAATAAAATTAGCGTCATATTATCCTAATAAACACGCATATTTGAAAAATATTCACAATTATACAGAGTGCATTGGAAAAGTTGCAGCGCAAAAAAAGCTTTTTTCTAATGGCATACCATATACATAATTTAATTTTTTAATTCTTCTGAAAAAAATGTTTTTTTGTTATACAAATTATGAAAGAAAATTGCTTAGTTTGTAAGTGATTCGGTTGTAACAATGAAAATTCACATTTTTATAGTGGCATTAAATCCTAGCATACGGCTGGTAAAATATCTGTATTCAAACTACAGGAGAGTCATAATATTCATTCGATTTTCAAGCGCGAAAATAGAATTTCATGTTTTTTCTATGAACGGTTTAGTCAACTCTAAAGAATTGTATAAATCAAGCGAAAGCCGGCAGGATTTTGAAATTTGAATCATACTTATAGCACAGTCGACTCTAAATATATGGAGAGATTCCTAAAAATCGCTGGAAATCCTGATTTTTCCTAGCTTAGCAGTAGTGCTGCTGCTGTGCTGTTCGTTCTTCTAACAGACGCTTTTACTCAGCTGCGCGTCTTCCTTAAAAAATGTGCAACTTGCAAACCGACGCAAAAAGATACCAGAAAGTTTCACAGCTTCTAGACCTGACATGACTCTAAAGATGGTGAAATTTTTATCAAAATTTCAGTAAATTCTGATTTTTTCTAGCTTAGCAAATATTGGCGATCAATCAATGAAAACATTTCGATTTCATAATGGGCGCTTCAATCAACTGCGTTTCGTACTTAAAAAAATCGCATCTTAAAAATGGACGCAGGTAGAAAATCGAAATTTTCGCTATATTTAGAAAACACTTGGCGGTAAAAATACAGGAAGAATCATGAAAATCCTCGGAAATCTTCGTTGTTTGCAGCTGAGGAATCAGTCTCCTAATGTTCACCCTTACACAACTACGCCCCCTTCTTTAAAAAAATCGCGTCTTCTAAACAACAAGCCAAAACTGTCAATCTTTTGAAAATGTTTGACTAGGAATGGAACCGCTGGAAGTCCACAGTTTTGTCAGCTTAGAATTTTATATTTTTACCATATTCAAAATATTCGCGACTCTAAAGATCCAAAAAAGTTTATAAAATTGCCGTAAATTCTGAATTTTTCTAGCTTATAAATATCGTCCTCATAAAGGACGGGTTTACCCAACTGCACTGTCTTCTTTAAAAAATTGCATTTTTCAATCTAAAGCAGACAGGAATTTAAAATTATCACCATGTTTTGAAGACGCTTGCCTCTACCGGTGTTGAAAGTGTCTTAAAAACCACTGGAAATTCTGATTTTTACTAGCTTACCAAATATCGGTCTCAGAACGGACACTTCTACCCACCTGCACTCTCTCTTTAAAAAAATTCTATAATTCAAAATAAAGCAGGCAGAAATTTGAAATTCACACCATCTTAAGAAAACAGTTGATTGAAAATATTTTAAACGTTTCATAAACATCACCGCAAAGTTTTATTTTTTCTGGATTAGCAAATATCGGTTTTCCACTAGACGCTTTTTATCAACTGTGCTCGGTTCTTTAAAAAACCGTATCTTGAAAACTGAAGCAGGTAGCAACTTGAAATTTTCAGTATCTTTAGAAAGCACTTGCCGGTAAAACTCACAAAAGTTTCATAGAAATCCCAGAAAATTTTGATTTTTGGCAGCTGAGCTGATCAGAGAGAGCAGATGAGAGATCAGTCTCTTAATGTTCGCTCTCACCCAACTATGTTCCCTTAGAAACGACTTCACTGTGAAAACCTAGAAAGTCTTGAAAAAATCGACGCAGATCCTGATTTTTGCCAGCTTAGCTTATCGGTCTAAAAATGGGCGCTTTCACCGAACTGCACTTTCTCCTTAAGAGCATCGTATCATTTAAACTGAAGCAGACTGAAATTTAAAATTTTCACAATATTTCCAAGACATTTCCCTCTAAAGATTCTAAAAGTTTCATAAAAACACTGGACAATTTGACATTGTCTATCTTCTATCTAGCAAATATCGGTCTTCTAATAGTCGCTTTTACCCAACTGCACTCTATTCTTAAAAAAATAGCATCATGTGAACTAAAGCAGGTATCAACTTGAAATTGTCACCATATTTAAAACGCAGATGGCTGTAAATATCCAGAAAGTTTAAAAGAAATCAACGGAAATTCCAAGTTTTTTTGATTCATTTTTTTGATTTAACAAATATTGGTCCCATTATGAACGCTTTTACCCAATTCACTCTCTCTTTAAAAAATCGTATACTGCAAACTATTGCAAACCGGCGTTTGAAATTAAAACCATACTTGGAAAATAGTTGAGTCTAAAGATACTAAAAGTTTCATAAAAATTTCTGGAAATTCGAGAAAAAATTTTTTTTCGGATATTCAAGCTCGGCAGGTATTCTCTCTGGCGCTACTTAAAAAATTCTAATTTCCCGACTAAGGTAACTTAATATCAGAAAACATCACCATTTTTAGCAGAAACCGGACTCTAAAGATGGTCAAAGTTTTATAAAAATTGCAGTGAATCTTGATTTTTACTAGCTTACGAAAAACTTGGTAGATCCAGCTACCAACTGCGCGATCTCCGTAAAAAATGTGTATCTTCCAAACTAAAGCAACTAGCTATTTTAAAATTTTCCAGTTTTTAGCAGATACTTGGCTCGAAAGGTGGTGAAAGTTCCATAAAAATTCCAGTAAATCTTGATTTTTTTCCGGCTTAGCAAATATCTATCGTTAAATGTAGGCGTTTACCCAACTGCACATTCTTTTAAAAAGATTGTACAATTCAAACTAAAGCGGGCAGTAATTTGATATTTACAACCTGTTTGGCAGACATTCGATTCTGAAGATCTTAAAAGTTTCATAAAAATCTTTGCAAATTATGTTTTATTCGAGCTTGGAGATTATTCGGTTCATAATGGACGCTTTTAGCCAACTCACTCTCTCTCTTTAAAAAAATTCTATACTTCAAACTAACGAGGGCAGGCATTTGAAATTAAAAACGTATTTAGAAAATAGTTGACTCCAAAGATCCGAAAAGTTCCATAAAAATTACCAGAAATTCGAAAAAGAAAAACTCTTCTTAAAGCCTAATTTACTCAACTTCAAGCCCTTCTTTAAAAATTTCCAATTTCTATACTAAAGCAAGTAGACATCAGAAAGCTTCTGTCAAACTCTGAGGATGCTGAAAAATTGAAAAATTCAATCCCAGGTTTTGAACAAAAAGACAAAAAAAATTATAATTTTTTTTTATAGAAAATCACCCAGAAAACCCTACATGAACTTATATTTGTGCAAATAACTCGAAAACGAACACAGATAGGCAAAAACTGCTAGAGATTAGAAAATTCTTAAATTGAACAACAAATGTAAAACTGTGTTCGGTCGAAGTCAGTGGTGCACCACAAAAAAGTTCGGGGAGGTAAAAGGGGTATGCCTCTAGAAAAAAGAACACCCTGTAGATTTTCACAACCAGTCGCCATACCTGCGGATAAAGGCTCTAAACAGTAGCCTACGTTAAAAATTTGAGCAAAATATCTCATAAATTGTAGGAGTTAAAGAGAAAATTCCAAAAATTTTTTTAAACTTTAACACCCTGTATCTCGTTAATCGTGGGCCGGAGAAAAAAACTTAAATGGAAACTCCATTTGTTTTGAGGTCCTCTACACGCCCTT
Source organism: Dendroctonus ponderosae (assembly GCF_020466585.1). NCBI lineage: Eukaryota > Metazoa > Arthropoda > Insecta > Coleoptera > Curculionidae > Dendroctonus > Dendroctonus ponderosae. The sequence goes on along the minus strand of NW_026017110.1, from coordinate 47,151,070 downwards.
CTCTGTGTCCATAAGGTTGTACATCACCCTGTATAACTGTGTTAATCTCTGCAGGGTTTTACAATTTAATACATAATTTGCTGTAGGTAAATCTTTTCTGGCTAAATAAATTATTAAATATCAATCTCATAAAGGACGTTTTTAATCAACTGTGCTCTTCTTCTATAATTCTATTCTACCACCGACCGTTGGGACACCCTGTATATTTTGATACCATTAGATAGCCCTACTCCTACCGAGCTTCCCCTGCTTGGGCCCAAGGGCGGATCCAGGGGGGGCGTTATCCCCCCCCCTTGTGCTGCGTTTTTAACGACTAACGAGAATTTTGACCCCCCCCCTGACTCAAAAGCTGGATCCGCTTCTGCTTGGGCCCTACTCTTCCTAACCTAACCATATATTGAAAATCTGCGTCATTCTTTTCAAGAGAGTTCTGTAGGCAAAACACCCCCAGAGGAGTGAGGAATGACGCCTAACTCGAAGCACCCTACGCAGGCTCCATAGGCGCAAATGGTACCTACCTTGCAAGACCATCCCCTGCTCGATGCATTTCTTGAATCGACAGTACTGGCACCGGTTTCGCTGCGCCTTCGTGATTTCACAGTTACCATCTGCCACACACGTGTACACTCTTCGGTTCTGAACCGTCCGTTTAAAGAACCCTTTGCACCCTTCACACGTTATGATGCCATAGTGGAGCCCCGTCGCCTTGTCCTCGCAAATCATGCAGATCATAGGCTGCTCCTCCTCCTCGCCCTGCTCGGGGGGCTCGTTGCTAGCACTGGGCTCGCCCAGCCCCAACCCCATCAGCCGCAGATTCGAACCGCCCGGGAACAGATTCTGAGGCGTCAGCCCCGTGGGCGAGGTGAGATTTAGGGCTTGCGTCTGCTGCGTTAGCGGGATTTGCCGCAGGTCGCCCTCCCACAGCCTCTCCATGTTCAGCGGCGCGGTGGAGAGGTTGGGGATCGATTGAGACGGGGACTGCATGGACCTGCTGACTGGGATTCGCCCCAACCGATTATCCTGCCCCAGGTTGAGCAGCATTTGCGCAGCGCTTTCCTCAGGGTTCGAAATGGGGCTGCCCGCCGCGGGCCAGCTGGAGGTGGTGGGAAACAGGGGCGGATCCACTCCGGTAGGAGACGTGGGTGTGGTGCAGAGCGTGGGCTGGGACCAGATCATCGTCCTCACTCCTCCAGCCTCACCCATTATCACTGTGGGTGTTTGCCTGACTGGCATGCTGGTGGTCGTCCTAGGCATGGGGCTGCTTGGGGAGCGCAAGTCTGGAACATGCGTAGGCGACGTGGCTCCAAAGCTGCCCCCTATCAGCTCCGGCTTCACTCCGTTGATGCGCTGATGTTTCAGCCACAGCTGGCTCTGAACCAGCGAGGCCTGCGGTTGGCTGATTATGACGCCCCGTTGCCGCGACTGCATGAATGGCAAATTGGGATTGGAGGGCGACTCGCAGCCCATCGGCATGGTCGGTGTCAGGTTCCTAGGCGGACTGGGCGTGGTCGGGTGAAGCAAGAGAGGCGCATGTTTGATCACAGGACTGGTATTAGCCGGTCGCCCCGGGGAACTGTGCGGCCTTGGCGGCTGCGATGGACTGAAAGGGGGCGCCGGCCTTAGGGCTGGCGGGCTCTGGCTCCGCAGGCTCCGGATCACGCTGGCCGTCGCTCCAGAGTTGGCCGATCCGGTCGTGCCGCCTCCATCGAACACCCCGGAATCTTCCAGCCGGTTCGAGACCTTGTCCAGCGTGGGTTCCGGCTTGATCAGCTGCTGATTGGGCGTCGAGTCCGGACTGGGCGGGTTGTTAAGGGTGCCGTCCGACATTTTCGGCGATGATGGAATGATGAGATCTGGCGAAGACGTGCTGGTATCGGCGACCGATTCGCCTAGAAGCGGACAGAGTCATTGCCTAAAAGCAAATTTGATGATGGCTGCCTATACTCAAACTTACATTAAAATGGAAGTGCAGAGGTTCGAGACACTTATTAAAACTACAACTCAAACACTCCCAAGCTATACCTACTTGGAAAAATATTGCCTGTTGCGACATTGCCAAGTTTCCGAAATAGTCCCTAAAATAGGCCTAGGTAACACTGTGTTGAGTTGCGCTATTGAGTTGTCGCTCTCTGAGTTATAACTGCGTTCAAAGAAAGTCGACGAGTTTTCTTGTAAAATCGATCTCTTCATTTTTTTCCATAAAAGATTCAGTTTGCCAGTATTTCACAGTAAAACGTTAGGAAAAACGCGGCTTTTCTGTTTAGAGACAGTGTTGTTTAGAAATATTGACCTAAAAGTGAAGAAACTCCAGTTTCCAAGAGTTTTCCAAGTAAATAATTATAAACTTTCGCTTTTTCGAAAAAAGTTTTTGTAAAATTACAAAGTTATAAATTTATCTTGTAATTTATTTTTTTTCTGGGTGGAAACTAAAGCAAAAAAATTCAGTCAAATCTAAAAAATCACATTTTTTAACAAATTCTATAGTCTTCAGAGGAATGGAGGTGACTAGATTTTCAAATATTATATATTTAGAAGAAAAAGTAACTTGAACTGAAATTTGAAGGCATTTTAAAAATATCATTCATAAATTGCCTTTAAAATAAATCTAAAACAAGTGAAAAAAAGTCATCAACATTTTCCCAGCTACTGAACTGAGTTACTACGCCGGCGCGTCAGGTTGGCGCCGCAAGCTATTTGCGCAGCACTGCGCCAACTCCTAAAAATCCACTGAGTTACCCAGGCCTACCCTACAATACTTTAAATTGGATAATATTTTGATACTTGAAAACTTGCCCCTATCTTTAGTACTGAATGCGAGAAAATTATCAAAAATGGACGTTTCCTTAGAAAAAATTGATTTTGGCCGGTTTCCTCAACTCTATTTTGAAGTTTACTTTTTTAGCACTTTGTATTAATAGTAAGTCCTCTTCAATAAGGAACGCGACTCTAATTAAGTAACACATATTGCCTTTTAGGAAAAACTATGCCTTGTGCAGGTGAAACACAGTGCTTTGCGTTATACTGGGTGTTTCCTATGAGCGCGCCCCAATTCAAGAGCGCAAAATGGTTTCTGAGATAAAAATCTGGCTAGTGGATTTTCAAATCTTTAACTAACCAAAGCTGGGAGTATTTGAGCATTTTTCAAATTAGAAACTTGATCAATTTACCGTCACTGCTGCATCTTGAGTCAACCTTTCTCCTTTTCAATTTCAGATCTTGGAAAAGGCTCATCTTGTCGAGCTCACACGGGGTACGCGTAAGGGTCATAATTCCTGAAACAACGAAAAACAGATCGGTTAAATCACTTGAATAAAAAAAATTTTGTGATAAACTAAGCCAAAGGTTATTTTTTGAGAGTAAATAATCACGAACTTACAGAGTGTTCGACCGTGGATCGGCTGACGCCGAGGCTAATTTGAGCACCAAAACAAAATCAAACACCACATCGTTCAACCTTCGATGTAAGCTTAGAAATAAAATGGAATCTCCATTAACCCAGGTTATTATTTACAATGTCAAGCAATCTAGCAGCTTTGAACAAGCGCATTCTTGCTCCAATCCACGAATCGACAGCAAAAGATGCAAATCACTTGGAGCTAGATCGGGACATTTTGGCGGTCCTCTTTGAGGTGTGAGGAACTTTGAGATTTCGGCAATTAATTTGGTGATAGGACGACAAAATGCAAACAAAATTCAAGCAATCTGACACCCCGGCTGGCGCTATTCAGGTTACCTTGCATCGGTTTATTCCTGTTTCCCGGTCGTTGCTCCAGGAATAAATAGGTCAGGCGTGTAGTTAAGAAGTGTAGGAAGGACCTTAGCAAGTCTACGGGGGCAGGCGGAAACGTACGGTGAATGAATACAAGTTTGCTCATCTATTCGGATTCGAAATCGGTTCAGCTAGCAATAAGAGAATCGCATTAATTATCGGGTTATTCGTATTAAGGACAAGACCATGAAACCAGGAGCGTTTCAAAACCGCGACCGTAAACCGGTCAAAACCCGCGATGGATTTCATGCGCAATGCGCCAATAATAATAATAATGATAATAATAATAATACAATTGGAAATTTTCGGCATAATGATCGCACCATGGAGGCTTTCACTTTTGCATCACACATCGGCCGAATTTCGTAATTCGAAACAGCTTAAAACCTATTCAGTTTTGGCAATATCAAGGTTGCCTGAACATTGACTTTGCCCGTTTCCTAATTGATGGTTTCGAAAATTAACCTCCACCATTGTTTCATATCAGCTCGACGTTGCCGCACCTCCAATCAATCAGATCATACATGTTCAGGTTCTGTAAACAATCCGCACCAATCACCCTTCCATCAGTGCCCATTCGACTGGCAATTGGACTCCAGGTGTGCCAGATTTGGCCCCTCTTGACTTTGCCTTCATCTGCTTGATGCCTATTCAGTTCCCTGAGTGGAGTGATTTTATAAAATCACCGGCAACATCACCGACCGTTTGCTTTTTACTTTCGCCTGGGTCGATGACTGCTAAGGCAAAACTAGGACATGAGCAGATGGCGCAACATTTTTTTTCGAATTTTGCCTTCGTGTTGGATTACGCATGGTAGGAAGCAGCGGCATTGTGTGAAAACGAAACAGTCAGGTGGAGCAAAGTCTGGACGGCGAGCCGGCCCACCACCAGGTCTGGAAACGGTTGGCCAATGAGGGGATTTTCATGAAACGTTTCGGATGAACGCGCGCCAGTTTCGCATTATTTGCCATACCATAAATAAACAAATTATGCAAAACGAATTCGGATTTATAAAAATATTTGAGACGGTTAATGCATTTTCTGCAATTTACTTCTTATGTAAATCGGACGGTTATGTGGCGATCGTGTATCTAACAGGAACTAAGCCTTGCATGGTATGGTGATGTAACTGGGCGAAAGCACCTTTTTCTTCGTTTGCTCCGAGACGAACGATTTGTTTCATGTATTTGAAGACAAATCAAGGTGTCTTGGCAGGTCCTCTGGAGCCCACTAGGAGTTTGAAGGAGACGGCCGTTTGAGCCTCAAACGATATTATCTAGTTTTTCCTCCTGGTTAGCAAGCAACAAAGCTACCTAACAAATGAAATATTCAGTGCTTTGCACATTAAGAAGACCAAATTCTCTTTGAGTATTTCCAGTGTCTCATGTTGGCGCAAATTTGATAATGTTGAAGTATTCTTAGGGTACATTTAGACAGAAAGCAGTAAAAGATGCGTGGTAGCGAGAAATTCAGTGCTTCACGCCTTAAGAGGGTCAATTTTTCTTTGAGCATTTCGAGTGCATTATAATAGAAAGCAACAAAAACAACCTTCAACTTGAAAAAAATCAGCGTTTGGCACCATAAGATGGTCAATTCCTTTAAGGAACGGTTGATTTATTTCGACCAATCCTAAAGACGATTTTGATATAAAGTAACGAAAACTGCCTGCAAATGGACAAATCAAGTGCTTTGCACTTTAAGAGGGCCAATTTCTTCTTGAGGATTTCCAGTGCAGTGTTTTAAGGCACGGTTGAATATTTTCGACTGGTCCTAAGGACGATTTCGATAAAAAGTAGCGAAAACTGTGTTTAAATGAACAAGTTAAGTGCTTTACACCTTAAGAGGGCCAGTTTCTTTTTGAGGATTTCCAGTGCAGTGTTTTAAGGAACGGTTGAATATTTTCGATTGGTCCTAAGGACGATTTTGATGGAAAGTAGCGAAAACTGTCTTTAAATGAATAAATCAAGTGCTTTGCACCTTAAGAGGGCCAATTTCTTTTTCAAGATTTCCAGTGCAGTGTTTTAAGGAACGGTTGAATATCTTCGGCTGGTCCTAAGGACGATTTTGATAGAAAGTAGCGAAAACTGTCGTGAAATGGACAAATCAAGTGCTTTGCACCTTAAGAAGGCCAATTTATTTTCGCGGATTTCTAGTGCAGTGTTTTAAGGAACGGTTGAATATTTTCGACTGGTCCTAAGGACGATAGAAAGTAGAGAAAACTGCCTTTAAATAAACAAATCAAGTGCTTTGAACCTTAAGAGGGCCAATTTCTTTTCAAGGATTTCTAGTGCAGTGTTTTAAGGAGCGGCTGTATATTTTCGACTGGTCCTAAAGACGATTTCGATAGAAAGTAGCGAAAACTACCTTTAAATGAACAAACTAAGTGCTTTGCACCGTTAGAGAGTCAATTTCACTTTGAGCATTTCCAGTGCAGCCTTTTGGGGAACGGTGGAAATGCACTAGAAACCTTGAACCGTCTTGAAGTGAAGAAATTCAGTGCTTTGCACCTTGAGACCGTCAATTTCTCTTTGAGCATTTTCAGGGCAGCGCTTGGGCGAAAAACGTTTCAAGATTAAGGCATACCTGGAAAGATTCCATATCTGGAAAGCCGCTTAAAACATTCGCACAGACCTAAGGACCAAGTTGATATAAAGCACAGGCAACTACTTATATGTGCAAAAATTTAGTGCTTTACGAGTGTTTGGTCSCAAAATTGTTCAAGGTTTAGGGAGCAAATTGGTCTAGAAGAAAACCTTGAGATATTGCGCATCTGAAAAGCCATTTTTGAGCACTTCTATTTCAGTGTTTTGGAAGCGCAAAACTCCCCAAAGTTCAGAGAGACAATTGAAAGATTCCATATCTGGAAAACGATTCAAAATCTTCCATTAATCCCAAGCGCAATTTTTATTGAACTTACTGGAAATTGTTGTGGTGAAACATCAGGATCGGCAATTTCTTAAATAATCATGAAAAATGCACGGACAAACATAACAAAAACAACGACTTCAAAAAACTGCGCTAGTTCCAGCAAGTTTCAGTAGGACAATATCCAGAGGCAAAGTAAGAAACATTGAAAGCTTTCATTCACTTTAATGGAAGATTGGAAGAGAATCGTCTCCAAATCAATCTAGACAATTAATCAAGGCAGGTGATGATGTGCCAATTCCTTCTAGTTGAAAGTTGCCCATTAACAGTTGCATAATGACAATCTAACAGCAAAATAGAAGCAGGTAAGTGAGCTGCATTGCACGATAATGATGTAAAGAATGAAAGTGGCCAATAGGAATCCGACGACGGCGAATCAGGAAATGCAAGTTGCTACTTTTCACTCGTTGCGTAATTTATCGAATAGATACTGTTGATCTACTTTCGGAAAGGTCTGTCACCTTTCGAGAGCGAGGAATGCGGTTAGACTTGCCATTAATCGAATGAACAGGAAAATGTGTAGGCATTTGCTTTCCTGAGCATTTTCCTGATTGAAATTTCAAAATTTTTTCGTGCAATTTCAAATCCCAAATTGCACGCTTTTCTTAGCTTCCAAAGCAATGCAAAGCTGAATAAACGGGGTTGGGTGGGTTTGAATTTTTCGGTGGCTAAACGTTTACTGGTGGCCGCAGGCAAAATTCCTCACTCTTTGGCAATGAGATGAGTGAATTATTCTGCGAGCGCAAGATGCGCGTCTTTGGCCGGCAAGGTTGACTTATTGCGTCTTTTGCTGCTGAATGGGCTCAAAGCCCGGGAAGCGTTGAGGGTGCATATGAAAGTGAGTGGACTTACCCAGAGACGACATTTTTGTCCATTTATCCAACGTGGAAGAGTCACAAAAAAATCTGCCGAAACGTTACATGTTGGCACTGGAAAATGCGCACGTAAACAATGTGAGTCCGACGAAGGAAAAGCGCTGTTTAGTTCCCGCGCAAATCGGAGCCCCTACGTCAGACCGCAACAGCTAGATGGTAAGGTAGAGCGCGATAATATCGACGTCGTAGAATGCTGCATCCATCTAGCCGTAACGGTAAAGTGTGTACTACAGATCCAGCTAGAGAGGCAAAAGCTCGTTCGCGCTACCTCAGGTGCAAAGTAGGCCACCAACTGCATGTGTGCCTAGCAAAAAGACAGTAGAGAGTGAAACGGACCTCGAGTGGGGTAACCGACTGCTACTACCATCTTCCTGCTCGGTTCTGAGGCCCGAATGTGGGAGGTTCCGTGGCTGTCGCTTTTGTTTACGTCTTTTCCTTTCTATTTTCAAATTACCGACCAATTTTACGTAACGGCTCGTAAGCGAATTGTTTATACAATGTTCGGTTCGCTACTAAACACTTTCTACTCATTAGTGTTATAAAATCGCTATTATCGGCACCTACAAGGGAACCAGCAAAAGTTCATCGCCTATTCCCCCCCTGCTGCTGCCTGCAATCCACAGCTCTATTGGTTCGCGGCTTTCTCCTCATCCAACGAGAATCTTGCCACCAATCCAACAAACTCTCGATGGGCTTCCAATGGCAATTTCGCATCCTTTGCGGATAATTTTAGTGTTGATGCCCTCTCAAAAGACCGTTTGTCTCATAAAACCACTGTTGCCAAAACAATTAACATCTGGAAAATCTGACAATTATTCCTATTGAAGCCTAAAATTTACGAGTTTCCGTTGCAAAAGTGAAACTTTGGGCAGCGACCTTATTGGAGGAGTATTTAGAGAACTTGCCACCGACTTGTTCTGGCTACCTTGAGCGTGATAGCAAATGTTCAAGTTTAAATCAGTCTTGGGAACACAAAAATCCAGCATCGAATTCAACGGGTATCTGTGAATAGATATCAAGATACTAGACTAGTTTATGCTTGCACAAAGTTTCGGCTTTCTGGATTGGATAAATTTGAAATTATGAATTTTTTTAAAGCGACCTGTTAAAGTCGAAGAGAAACTATGGTTGAACTTTCGAATCATGTCGCTTAAACTTTGGAAAATCGCCAACAGTCAAGTTAATAAAGTGAAACTCATACAGTTTCTTCAGCTGATCTCTGTGATGAGAGTCTGCTATGTGGGTGCCAAATTTCAGCAGCCAAGTTTAGTAATTTTTTAAAAACGAGCTCTAATAGTCAACGAAGAAAGCTGAACAAATTTTTAAAAACCTTCAACACAAAAACTGCAGCCAGTTTGTACGCGTAATCAAGTCAAAATCATGTTGTTTTCACAGTTAATATTCTGCTTTGTATGTGCAAGGTTTCAGGAGACCAATTTTGGAAATTCCTTCATTAGGAACTTCTGAAAAACAACCTGCAACAGTCAAGCAGAAAAGGTGGTCAAATTTTGAAAATTTATCAACAACAAGCCTGCACCCTGATTTAAGTGAAATCGAGTTTCTACCACTGATTGTTTGCTAAGATTGTGCTAAATCTCAGGAATACAGTGTAGACAGTTTTTGAATTAGGAACTTTTGAAAAACGACCTGCAATAGTCGCGGAAAAATGGTGGTCAAATTTTGAAAAATCGCCAACAACCAGCTCCTACCCTAAATAAAGTGAAACTCATCGAATTTCTACAACTGATATTTTCTATTATTGTGCCAGATTTCAGGAGTGCAGTTTAGGCAGTTTTCGAATTATGCATTGTTGAAAGATGACCCGCAATAGTCGGGGAAAAAAGTTAAATAAAAAAAAAATTGCTTACAACCAGTCTTAATTAAGTGAGTTTCCACAGCTGATATTGGGCTATAATTGTATAAAATGTCAATAATCTGGTTTGGGAATTGGGAATGGTTTTGAATTCGGAACTTTTCAAAAATGACCTGCAATAGTCGCGGAAAAATGTTGGTCAAATTTTGAAAAGTTGCCAACAACCAGCCTGTATCCTTATTAAAGTGAAACTAACACAGTTTCTAACAGCTGATAGTCTGCTATGGGGATGTCAAATTTCAGCAGCCCAATTCAGAAATATTTTGAATTAGCAATTTTTAAAAAACGAGTTGCAATAGTCAACGAAGAAAGTTGAGCAAATTTTCAAAAACCTCCAACAATCAGTTTGTACGCGTAATCAAGTCAAAATCATGCTGTTTCCACAGCTAATTCTGCTTTGTATGTGCCAGACTTCAGGAGTCCAATTTTGGAAACTCCTTAATTAGGAATTTTTGAAAAACCAGTCTTACTCTTAATTAAGTGAAACTCATCGAGTTTCTACAGCTGATATCCTGCTATAATTATATCAAATGTCAATAATCTAGTGTGGAAGCTGTTGAATTAGGAACTTTTAAAAACGGCCGAGGCGACCAAAATGAGGAAAAAAGTTGGTCAGATTTTGAAAAATCGCCAACCAAAAATAATAAATCATAATTCATAATAAAGCGAAACTGATAAGATATTTAGATTGAACTTGTCGGTAATTGGACGAAATTTGCAATTTTTATACTAGAAAATTGGACAATTGTGTATTTATGAGACGACTTGATAAAATCAAAGCGGAAAGTTGGTCAAACTTAATAAATCGCCACTACCAATATCCATTCTTAGTGACCTGAAACTTGAAGCTTTTGTTAAATAAGTACGAGTTGTTTATGCTCGTATCGAATTTCAGGACTCTATTTTAGAAAATGTGTGAATTATGAATCTTAGAAAAATACTTGCAAAAGTTAAACGGAAAACTTGCCCAAAGTTCGAAAATTCAGCAACAACCACTTTGCACCTTTCAAAAAGGGAAACTCAACGCAGATCTAGCAACCACACATTTCTATGCTTTTGAGAAATTACAAGTCTTTAGTAGCGGCGACTTGAGAATTAGGAATTTTTATAAAACGTCTTGCCAAACTCGAACAGAAAAGTTCGCCGTACTTTGAAAAATCCCTACAACCAGCCAAAACTCATAGAGCATGTAGATACACATCACTTATCTATGGTGGTCTGTTCTGGCCTCGACTTTATCTAATTTGTGAATTACGAATTTTAGAAAAATAACCAGTAAAAGCTAAATGGGCCAACATTGTCAAATTGAAAATTGCGAACAAAAAATTTGCACCATTCACAAAGTAAAACTGAAAACGTATCTGGCAATACCACATTTCTATGCCTTTCCCAAATTGCAGGTCTTTAGTTTCGATCACTTGAGAATTATGAATTTTTGAAAAATTACCTTAGAAAAATCGCTTAGGCAAGTAAAAATTTCCGTAATTTAAACGAGTTTTTCTTCTCAATTGCTCAGTTACATGATCCTGGATTGGACTGAACTTCGGACGCATTGAAAGTGTAATGGAAGGGTGAATTTACCCAGAAAACATTTCCAGATCAAGTTGAAGAATCGATGTAAATTGATCAAATGTTTTTAAGAAGACAAAAAATCGACCACTGTACTTCCATAACTTGTAAACGATTCCACACTTCCACGAACCAAAAATATTGGTGCTTCTGACAAGAAAACGCATAGTTTGAATATGAAAACCATCATCACAACCCATTGAAGATATTTCGGCAAACTTCTAAAATCGCTTCTCATTCTTGAAAACACCGACTTGAACAGCCACATTCTGGCCCTTTAAGCACCTACGAGAAAACTCGACTTAAGAGTCAACAACATTCCTCGGCCTATATTCGAAATCCTTCAAATCCACACAAAAATCCTTATCTGCAGATTGCGTTCGCTGACGACACTCGGCTCTCTCACCTGCGTGAGATAAGCCAACTTGTCCCACTTTTCTAAATATAAATCAGCCAAATCTTGGGAAAATCAACGTGTGCTTTCGAATACTTTTCCACTGGCCCCCATATTCAAAGATATTCGTAGAATTTTGAGGACAAACATCCTCTATTTGCATCGTCTAAAAACAACGAATGCATGGTCGTCTCCTGTCTCCCATTCCCCTCACTCCGCCCTGTTATCAGCCAATGATAACGTCGAAATCTGCCAGACTGTCGTTTATTTAGAAAGCGTTCGATTTTATTTTTAGCAAGCGCCATGTTTATGACTCAAAGTTTCGTTAAAATTGCCTAGATTACATGCTCCTGCATATTGATGCATGGGATTTGTCTATCGAACCCGATTGGATTCAATGTGAAAGTCGATTGTGATTGGACGGTCGCATCAAATCCCATTTGCACCTTATCAGAAACCTTGAATTTTTCGTAGATAAAATGCGCACTTTTTCATAAAACCTCAAACTGTACTTCAGTGGAAATTGAAAATATTCACTTGATTGGAACTAAGTCCAGAAGACCGAATCGGTCCTTACAAGCTGGCGATTCAACTAGCGCAAATTTGCTCGTTAAAACTCGCATGCATTTGCGATAAAAACGAGAAAAATTTGCATCTGTTGAGTACGTACAACTTACGGGGACTTTAACGCGTTTCCGCAACAATTTGCCAAGTAGAGTTGTCAATGGAAGTTGGCCATTTTCCAGCTATTTTCCAAAGTTTCCCGAAACCAAAATCCGGCAGTTCCTTATTTTTCCTCAAAAATTCCCGATTTTATCCTCAAAAATGAAAATAGAGGCAAAACGCACAAATGCAGATTTGCGCCACCACAAACCACCTCTAAAGATGCAAGAGGCCTAAAAGCCCGAAAAACTAGTCACTTTCAACCACTTCCAGCAAGAACTTAACCTTTTGCATAAAAGCAATATTCCAATGTGCTCAATCCCTTGAACGACCCAGTTTCAAAGGGGAAATTTAAAACTCAAATTTGATGTTCTAAAGACATTTTTTTTTCATTTTCTGAACAATTTACAAGGATTTTAGGACTTCTATTAGGATATCTCAGAAAATTCGAAGTTAAGTTGGATTTCAGAACAAAATAATTGGAAATTTTAATCTGTTTTCCAAAGCTGTCCGAAACCGAAATCGAAAAATCACTTTTTTCCTTGAAAATTAATGCAGATTTTTGACTAACGCATTTTGATAAAAGCAAAATTTCTATTTTTCCAAGTGCTTTTGGATTTGCCAGCTTAAAAACGTCATTTTTAAAACCCAAATTTTATGTTAAACATTCTTTAAAGGCTCCGGTTTCAACTAATAAAAATTCCGAGCAAAATAAACCAAAATGGAAAAATTTGCAGTGGACTTTTCTAAATAGAAGTTAGAAGTTGCCAAATTTTATTCCTGAAATATGTATATATATTATATATATCCAAAAGCTGCCAATGCAGACTTTCAAGATAGAAAAAAGCTTTTAAAGCATATCCAAAGTTTCAAACTGATCTTCAAATGTTACATTTTCCATAAGGTGTAAATCGCACTTTTGACCGTTTTTTTTTAGATTATTTATGACATTCTTCCAAATTTTTAGTTTTAAGTCAATTGTTCACTGATTTTGATTTCGATAAATACATTTACATTTTACTCATACATTTTTTTTCAAACGGGAGTTTATTTTTCTTCAGGCTTCAGCTTTTATTGGCTCATTTTAAGCGATTTTTTATCAGCCGCGTGCTTGGACCGACGTTGCTTTATTAGTTCGAAAAACTGGAAAAACACTGTAAAATTTTGATTTTTGACCAAAAATTATCGAGTATTGATATTTTTTCTCAAAATCCCTCAAATTCTACATCATTTTCATCACAAAGAAGCGAATAATGCGAAACGTTAATTGAAAAACACACCAGAAGCTTAAAATTTGAAATAATATACATTTTTGGTCGATTTCTAACGATATCAGAATAATTTTTTAATTTCCCAATTATCCATTTTCGCCGCCTACTTCCACAAAACGAAAACACTTTGTTCAAAGCAGAACGCTTTTAAGCTTGAACATTTCTGATTGCTTTACTTGAAAAACTTCAACTTCTTAAGTTAACTGTTTATTTAACAAAAGGTTGAAGCTTTTAGGAAAAATTTAAGGAAGAAACAGGGACAATTTTCCAGTTTCCCGTTGCCCAATTCCACCCCTAAAAGCCAAAGAAACTTCAAAAATTCCCTCTAAACTTAATGCTTCGCAATTTTCCTTAAAACACCCAACAGTGTGTAAAAATATGCCAGTTCAACAGAAAATGTACGACCATTGCACTGTATGCAAGCATGTTTTATGGCTGTTCCGATTTAAAGCCTGATTCGTTGCACTACAATGCAAGTACGATTAAATTTTCGGAAAAATTGGGGCAAAAAAAGCGGGCTCCGATAAGAGCTTCGAGGTCTAAAAATCGCGTTTTGGGGGCACGTTGATAATGGCAAAAACACTTTTGATTAGCTGTTTATGTCTGCTAAGGCTTGTTGAAGGGTCCGTGTTATTGTCTGTAGCTAAATCGTTAAGGTCGCACAGATTCCAAGATTTATCGATGCATTTTCCACTATTTTAGAATTACTGTGAAGGTTCTGGAAACTAAAATTGTTCCTCTCGATTTTTCAGTTAAAATTGCTTTGGAGATTGGACGAAATCGACTGTAAACGTAAAAAGTGAATTTGATTGTTTCTGGAAAAAAGTTACAATTGTTGCCACTCTATAGTGGCCGTTGTATCGTCATTTAGATCTTCATTTGCGGCCAGTTTTAATTTTAAAAAATTGACAAATAATTTTGCGATATTTTTAAATCGACTGATTTTTTGCGGTTTTAACTGCAAAAAAAACCAGCAGTTGCTCCCACAAAATTCCCATAATATGCTATTGTTTCTGTAAAAATTGCGAAAAACAATCTATAAAAGGTTTATCATTTTCATTAAAGTTTTCAGGGCTTTCCGGAAATTATTTTTTTCTAATGTTCCACAAGCCCGAGCGAGTTCCATCTTCAGAGTGGTGCGTCGTTAAACAAACGACCTCTGAAGATGAGACCCACTCGTGTTTAAGCGTCAAGAAGATAAATTATTTTCCCCGACGAATTAAAAGCCCAAAAACTTATCGGCTGCAAGGAATGGCATTAAACATTTAACTCTTTGAATAAAAGCTATACAATTTTCAGTAGCTTTGTAAAATGACTCAAAATAATTCACATTCGTCACACATTTTTAAACAATATTTCCATTCACCGAAGCGCACTTTTCGTTCTTCTATGTTCATTCTTAACACTTCTTCTGTCCTTTTCTATTAAAATTTCCGAACTTATGCATTAAATATTAACGAAAAATGCTCAAGTTTCCTGCAACTGTTCTCTTTCTATTATTTTTATGCTCCACATGACAAACATTGACCTTTTCTTCTTTTTTTTCTGTTTTGAGTGGTGATTTTGAGCGAAACTCGTACAAGAAAGTTTTTTCGTTTTTAATAAGGCACAAATTTAATCGTTTTCAACTTTGACAAGGTAAACCTGAGTTTTCCCTTCAAAAGCCGTTTTTGGGTTAGAAATTTTTCCATTTGGTCCATGTGCTTACTTATAATCATCTTGCTTCATAATGTTAATTTAGATTCTCTATTCAAAAATCGCTTTTGTGTGGCAAAGTTCAAGTTTATCCTCAAAAAACTTTCATGTTTCGAAGCCTATTTGATTCCCCTCAAAACCACAAGTTTTCTTCAAGTGCGCTTCTACGATTCTTAGCTTGGCAAAAATCTTGATTTCCCCGTCAAAAGCAGCTTTTGGAGGCCGAATTTCAAGCAAGCTTTCAACTTTCGGAGAGTTTTTCCTTTCCACATTTAAAAGCCCTCTGCAGCTGCGTTTGGTGCGATCTTCAAATCGGACAAAGTAAATCTTGAATGCCTCTTGAGAAATGGATTTTAGTGCTTCAAAGAAAAAACTCCCAATTTTTTTAATATTTGTATTCCTGCCAAGGCGACAATCTAAGATTTCTTCAAACGCTCTCATTGTACGATCTTGGTTGATTTTTGACCCAAATTTTCATAAGAAAGGGTGTTGGGGAGAAAATCAACTTTTTCAAAGTGCCGCTAATGCAGCATACTTTTTCAGGAATTTGCGAGCAACTCACGGGGCTCATTGGAAAAGACGTCAGAATCCTCAAAGCCGAAATAAGTGATTTTTGGTCCATTTTATGCGGTTTAATCCACACTATTTTTCCGTCTAAATCCACTCATAAATTTTTGGCAGAATTCATAATTAGGGTGCAACAATTCTCTAAGGATTGGCTTAGCATCGTTGTTGGTTGGTTGACCTCTCGGCCTTCCAGAACCACAAATTTGCTCACGAATCTTGACCATGCGAACCTTGAACGAACCATCCGCTGGCTGATGAAGTCACGGCATCGCCTGAGAACCACCAGGTACGACGAGAATTCGGTTTTGAACGTGGTACCGATGTAGGTCAACTTTCTCTCGACTAGGAGAAGTGAAACCGACTGCGTTCTTTGGCTTTTGGTACCACCACCACCAGCGGCACCATCAAGCAACAATAACAGCAGCAGCAGCAGCAGCGCCGTTTGATTTTTTCGCACAAAGTTCAGGTGAACGACCTGATTTTGTATTTACCAAGTGTTGTGTAATGGTGTGGCCTTCCTGGTGGTGCTCGCTTTGCAGCTACCAATTATGGATCTAAACTGGATAGGAATGTCGATTTGGTTGCAACTTTTCCACCATGTTAATTGTTGCGCAACATTGACTGAGCCTGACAATTGAAACAGTCAGAATGGTGACGAAGATCGCCGCGACAGAGGAGGAGGAGCTGCAGCCACAAAGACAATCATTAGTACATAAAGAGAAAGTAGGAAATGACGGATTCTCGAAAGTGAAATTTGTTGGTAGGCAAACGAGCGTCTCTCGGTTCAGTGACTTTCACTACCGCGTGTCGCTACCAGTAAAACACTTCCTATATATAACAGTTTATTACCCAGACATTAATTGCATAAGGTTCTTGATAATCTAATGTCGGTTCAATGAAAAACAACTAAACATATCGGTTATGCAGTAACCATTGGAGTGGAAGAGCAGTGTATTTGCCTTTGCTATTGGGTTGCAAACAGTTCAGGTTCAGCGGGAATGGATGTTTTCACCACATCTGCAACTGAAAACTTGATGACATTTTTAACTGCTTCTGCGTAATTTTCAATCGAAACTCGGAAATCGCACTAACACTCAAACACTATTTGACGCGGAAGTACGATTTTCAACTGCACTAACTCGTTGCCAAAATTGCAAAAACGCCGAAAAAACTCATTTTCTTGGGGTTTCAAGCGTAAAAACGACAATTACTCCCACTAAATTATAAAATTATCTTTTTCCTATTGCAAAAGTAGACATTCAGAGGACTAAAATCACTTTAGATGCTTAGATGCACCATCACTAAAAAATGTGCAAATAAATAAAAATTTTGAATTTCACTTTACTTCGGGGTGGCAAATTGTTCAATAAAATAGAGAAAACTTCATCTACCAGTAGTTTTGACCAACAAGCTGACAATTACTCCCAGTAAACTTTAATAATCTTCAGCATTCACTATAAAACTGGTAATGATTTGGACTAAAATTTACCTTTTTTACAGTGCTTGTGACGCACATTTACTAGTACCTAGTTTCAATTGAAAAACCTACAATTACTCCCACTAAATTCAAAGAAAATCCTCGTTTTACCACAAAAATTGACATTGTGTCGACTAAAACCAATTTAAGCAGACCAACCAAAAAGGAATCGATTAAAAAGGTTGTAAAAAAATGTATTTCAGTTTAATTCGATCAGGCAAAATGTGCAATAAAATTATTTATCAGCAGTTTTAATCAAAAACTAACAACTATTCCCACTAAATTTGAATAATCTTCACAACTCGCTCTAAAAGTGGCAATTATTTGGCCTAAATTCAATTTTACTTTCAATGTCTGTTCCGTTCATTTACTAGTGGTTTTAATTGAAGAAGCTACAATTACTCCCACTAATTTAATAAAATGTAGCCTTTTCCACCGTAAAAATTGACATTGTGTACACTAAAATAAAGGTAGTCAAGAAACGAAGATGAAATCTAATGAGTTTATAAGCCTCAGAGCCCCAATTGTTCCCCTCTTTTGGCTATTCTAGCACTTGTAGTTCAAAACCCTATCAATGATTGAAAAATTTGTATCTTCGTTTCATTCGACGTTGAAATGATTGTCAATTAACAGAGAAAACTTCGTTAAGCAGCAATCTTAATCACAGGGCTGACAACTATTCCCACTTAACTTCAACAACCCGCTATAAAAGCGAGTTAAAATCGACTTTTCTTTACAATTTTTTATTCTTTCACTTACTCAAAGGTTTAACCTTGACAATAGCTCCCACTGAACTCTAATAATTTGCGTTTTTTACTACAAAAGTGAAAGTTGTTTGCACTAAACGCGACTTAATAACCAAATGAAGTGCTTGGCATTTGGCATTAAGTTCCGAAAAATCAGCACTGAGTTCTTCGTTTTAGAATAAATAAATCGAGTTAAGATTCAGAAAATGTTCAACTGTTCTCACTAAATTGGTCAATCGGTAATTTGCAGTTCCAAAATCGAAAACCAACTTAACAAATCTAATTGTAGTTTCATCCGACGTTGAAATTGGGTGTAAAATACCACCATTTGCCAGCCGCTTCATTTAAAGCAGTGACAATTACTCCCACTAAACTGTCATGAATGCTAACAAAACACTGAAATCAGCTGCTAATTCCCGCAGGTACAAGCAAATCCTGAGGGTTTGAAATCAAGCAAAACGGGATTCGAATAGCGATCAAAAGAAGCGATAGAAATTTGTCAAAACCCAGAACAAAATAACGCAGGTCCTGAGATATGCAGATGATACCATCCTTATAGCTGATCAATCTAACGGTGAACTACACAAACAAAAATGTAGTCAAAACAACTAATCAAAGCACCGAAAAAATCGGTTGTTTTAAGCCAGAATGGATTGCTTATACTCTACTTTCGGCTGTCACGGCATGCAGATGATGCCATCCTTACAGCTGATAGGGGATCGTTTGGAGCAAACCGAGCAAGTACTTAAAAATGAGCAACTGAAAAAAAACATTGAAAAGAACTAATCAAAAGATCGGAAAAACAGTGGTTTTAGGTTGGAATGACAGTTGCCGGTTTACTCTCTTATGGGAATCTATGCGGATGACAACATCCTTATAGCTCATAGCTGATTATTTGAAGCATCAACCAAAAAGTGAGCTCAAACAAAAAGACAGTGAAAACAACTAATCAAAGAACCGGAAAACAGTCGTTTTGAGCCAGAATAAATTGTTTGAGTTTTTCTGTCCACCTGAACGATATGCAGATGATACCATTCTTATAGCTGATAGGCGATCATTTGGAGCAAGCCGAGCACGTGTCTAAAAATGAGCAACTGAAGCAAAATACAGTGAAAACAACTAATCAAAGGACCGGAAAAGCAGGGATTTTAGGGTGGAATGACAGTTTGCGGTCTACTCTCTTATGGGACTCTATGCGGATGACATCATCTTTATAGCTGATATCTTTTGAAGCATGAATCTTTTGAAGCATGAACTCAAAAGTGAGCAACTCAAACAAAACAACTAATGAAAGCACCAGAAAGCAGTTGCCTTGAGCAAAGATGGATTGTTCCCCCGTCCACCAGAAGATATAAAAAGATTAACGCGCTCAGAGATGAGAGAATTCTAGTGCGGTTTAAATGGCTTCAAATGCAAAGTTTTGGGTTTTTTGCTGGTCAAAACATTTCAATTCCATTCTAATGTTAGAAATTTGCCCTAAATCTCACCAGTTTTTGCTACTTGTAACCGTAAAACTCGGATTTCGTCATGGCAGGCCGAAATTTCACTTCACTTTCATTGTCGCCATTGTGCAATTGAAGCAGGATTATTGTTTGTTTTACTAAAGCTTTTGCGTTTGAGTCTCGGCGAAAAAAAAACTGTAGAAAGCAGGCTCTTCTTCCAGCAACTCCTTGATTCAAATCGGCTGTTTATCCTCCATTTTTTCCTTCTCAGTTAAATTTTACGTTCACTTCATTGTTGCAGTGTTCTAGGTTCTAACCCAGTTAGAGGTTAAGCAATTTAAAGTCGAGGTTATCAACGGCCACGACCTAATCAAGCAATCATTTTTTTTTTCGATAAAGAAAAGCGCTTTTTTGAGCAAATGCATGCGCAATATTAGGCCCAGTATAGTACAGGGAATGTAGAGAATCCCACCATTCGACCTTACGATTCGATTTCAATGAGAACGCCGCTTGCTCTCACATAGCAATGACCTGCATCTAGGCCAAATGTTGCAACACGGACTCCATTATAGAAGATATTATTCTAGTCGTTATTGGACGGTTTTAGAAAAGCCTTGATTTTAAAAGCGGGCTTAATTCAAGGAGAAAAAACACAGGTGAAACTCAGCTTCTTCAGCTGCTCGCTAAAAAATCGTTAGATCAAGTTCGTTAAGATTCGTTCTGTTAAGAACAACTACAGCAAGCTTTCTGATCTGCTGGAAATCACACTTTGAATATTCCACTAGCTTCCAGTAAATTCGATACAAACAAGTTACGTCCTGGTGCAAATAAAAACCAACATCGACGTTCGAATTTCCATTAAATCGCTAGAAACGCAACCACCTCCAACCGCATTCAGTGCACAATGATCAAGGCTTTTTCTAATGATATAAATAGCCGAATAACGCATTATCAGGACGGTTGCAGCCTTGTTATTCGTTGATATGAATGAGGAAAAAATGAGTACACTAGCTTGATCTGTTTGCTCGTACGTGTACTATGCGTACGTTGCACAAGCTTATTGGCTAAAAATATCTGGCAGGCCTTCAAATTTATATTTGTAAGTGCATCATCAATTTCGGCGTGCAGTCGGTGGATTTTATTACGAAATGTTTGCGCATCAATTGCAGTGGCGCCGACCTCAACACCACAAGGCTCGTCCAAACGTACGTCTATGGCGCGCCACGTGGACGAACCGACAGTGACACTGTTGGCATAAGCAGAACCGTCTAAGCTTTCTATTGCAAGCAGGTACAGATTTCAATATCTGATAGTCTCAGGCACCCTCAGGTGCTTATAAGTTCAAAACCGATCCTAAGGGTACCTGAGACTAACCTGCATGTACCTGCGTACCAGAAATTATTAGTTTGTCTTTTGTGCCTTCCAATTAAAGACCCAGACTATTCGTGACATATCAAAACGTCAGTATTAGACATTTCAATGTGACAGTTTTGTCTCAAAATATTGACGTTTGTCACATAAATAGCTGGCGATTTTTCCGCCTTAAAAAGTTTGGTAATCCATTGATGACGTTCATTGAAAATGTATGAGAGAATTAATGAAAACATTAGGTGACAAATTTGCCAGCAGAATTCACACAAATGCCACAGTTTGACACTTGACACACGAAAGCGTTAATTTCTGACAGTTTTGAGTCTAAGTTTTGGGCAAGAACGATAATTTTAGTCGACATTCATCTAAAGAGCAAAGGTTTACCTCAAATGTGTCCTTCAAATGGCCAGTTGGATCTTTTTTCGGTTAGAAACAATGCAGACCTGCGACATTTTTTTAGCAAGTAATTTGCGAAATAATTTGGATGACAAGTACTGAGTGCGAGATATCAAAGCCTCGAAATTTGGAGGCACAGTGTGACAGTTTTGACAAAAACATCGACGATCGGTCAAGAACAAAATTGTTATCAAATACGCAGTTGGGCGTTTTTTTGGGGCGAGAAACGCCCCAGTCTATGAACGAATTTCGTTGAGTATTGAAATGTTCTACGCAACCCGCACAAGTACCGAGTTTGTCATATCAAAGCTTCAAAATCTGGGAGTTCAGTGTGACAGTTTTGATACAAATATTGACGATCGAGCGAAAACAAAAATGTTATTTGACTTGCAAAATGACATCAAATGAACAGTTAGACGTTTTCTGGGGTCAGAACCACTCTCGACATTGGACTTTAAGCAATCTGTGGAAAAATTTGGCTTAGAATTTAAAGAGTAGTTAACGCAAAATTTGCGATGGGCATTCAATTTAACAGTAGCATGCACACAAGTACAAAATTTGACATATCAAGGCTGCAAACTTTGGCAGCTCAGAGTGGCATTGACATTGACGATCGGACAAAAACAAAAAAATTATGTGACGTTTATTGCAAAATGACATGTTTCGCATAAAATGACGTCAAATTCTGTTGTGTCAAAGTTAGCCGTTTATTCTGGTTAGAAACACTCCAGTCTTAGGTACTAAAGGAGAAAATTGACAGCTTTGACACAAGCATTGGCGCTTGAGCGATATAAAATTTCTAAAAATTACAAATCGAGAACGTCATTTTGAGTAAAAAAATTGACTTAAGATAATATTTCTGTAGAATAATTTTAAAACTGATTCCTAACAAGACGTGGATCTTCTGTGACCGTCCGGGAGTGAAAATACACAAGGCTGATATTATTATTGACACAAATTTCACACACGTCACAAAATTGGACTCAATTCGTCTCAGTACTTCTAGTTGGCACAAAAAGAAGCAGAATGACAATGAGAATACCTATGGTGATGCTGACCTTCTCTTTTTGACACTTTTGGAAAAATAATTTGTCTCAAAATTTATCTGGTTCTCTCTTAATTCTGACGTTCTTATTGGCAAACATTTAGGAAGTTTTTATTAGAAACATTGAACATTACAAATCTGTTTTTAATATTTTTTAATCGGTTTTAAAAGTCCGGGTTCGAGTTAAAACCACTCAGCTAAACGAGTAAGCGTGACAAGCAGAACTAATGTGGACAAATAATATTTTATTTGGCAGCTTGCTATGTCAAACTAATCAAAATTCTACTTTTGCAAGAACAAATTCTGAGAGATTTTGTAGAGTCATCACAAAATATACGCTACTTGACGTGTCTGTTGATAGATGCAGAAAGGCGAGCGGCTTTTAAAGAATTCTAAGGATGTTTTTTAGTTTTTAGAACTTTGAGGGCCAACGAAAATCCCAAAACATAGTTAGATGGCTTAAAACGCTAAGAAAAATATACATTTACGTCAACAAATCGTGTATTAAAGGGAGTACATTTTTTAAATTTCACTTTAATACACAATTATATTTATAACAAATTATATAAATCAAACGCGTAAATTGTGAACAAATTCAGAGATTTCATGGGTTCACGTTAGAAACAACTCGTCATTTGACATTAAATCAACGAAGTTTTGACAAGACAGTTCTGACAATGCGAGCGATATTTGATTACCATCATATTTAGAACCACTTTGACATATAGAATAGACTTTTGGAGGAAATTGTCAAAGTCCTACTTCCCAAAATGTCAGCCGTGTGACATTCTCCTCCCCGTTTCGGGCTTTGCATTGTCAAATTTCAAACCTTTCAAAATAAATATTCGCATGTGATTTTCATTCATTCATTTTGGGCTCAGTTTTTATTGGACTTACAATTATAAAAGCAACAGAAGAAAGAGCCTTAGGCAAATTTAATCGTGAAGGCCCTCGACTTTCGGGTAAGCACTTTGACAATTCAGAGCATTTGAATAGCAGGAAAACGTCAAAGTCCTGATTCCAAATATGTCATTCTTTTGACAATTTCCTCCTCGTGCTGATTGATTGCTTTGTCAAATTTCGAAACCTTCAAAATCAATCTTCTCATGCAATTTTCAAATGCACTTGGAATGGTGGCGACGCGAATTGAACATACTTGCGTCAATCGAATTGATACAAAGAAACACGTCGACGAGGCCGAATACATATACGGTGTGATTCATGGAAAAAAATCCGCTCCATTCGCCGAACAATTTATCGGAATTTATTTTATTGGAATTTTATGATTATGCGATTGATTTAACCTTTAACGTTCGGTTCCTGAACCTTGAGACTTGCGGATCGAGCACTGTTACTCCTAGTCGCCAAATGTTTTTTCTAGAACGAATCTATCGATGGAAAAATGTTCTAAGGGCTTCAGCTGCTGAAAGCTTTGAAAATCAGCAGAGAAACAGTAACGAAGAATAATGTGGTGTGGTAAAAGCGAAAACTTCGGGAACACAGTTGCTGCCTCCATCTAGCAGCCAGGGAATGGCGGAATACTTTCCACACAGCCCCTGTACTAAAATATTAGTTGAAAAAGCTCGGCCGCGTTAGAGGACGTACATTGACCCCAAGCTGCACTACACAGTTCAATACGGAACTTGCGGTTTAATGGAGGAGCTTGCCGTAAAAAGCTGACGTAACAAGCATACCGGGCCCCATCGCATTGTTCATGAATGGACGTCCTTTTCGTGCGTTTAAAATAAATAGGGCTACAAAGAAATTTTTCGCGAAGCCGAAGAACTGTCGAAGGCGTCGTCCAATGGAGTACTTTTGAATGCTTCAGGGCTGACTTTGCACGTAAACGGCCCGCGCAGAAGAAGCTGCAGAACATTGGCTCTGACCCCGGTAAAGTAACGAATCTGCTAAAATAAACAGTTAAGAGTTTAACGAACTTTTTGGACACCTAACCAGTTCACAAAAATGTACCATGGATCAATGAATTCGTTAACATATTATAAATAGACGACAGATAACGCTTTGAGAGCGTTTTAGCAGTTGCCGATTGGCTGTGAATAGTCATGGATTTAAGAGGTTTTTACCTACGAAATTGCTCGCACCAAGTGGCCCCGGTAAAAGGTGAGCGCAGTTTTTTCGACAACAATGAGCTGTGCGCAGCTGAGAAGAAGGACCAATCGGCAACAACCAAACAAAACAATCGACAAGGTCAATGACACCACGATAAGCTGATCCACATGTTTTCCTCTCTGTCTCCATATTTCGGGTCACGACCAAAATGCGAATATTCGGGTATCGGTTATTAAACTTTTTCGCGTTGCGAATCTCAGATCGTTGCCGTTTTCGTTTATTTCTGGAAAATTACCCGCCGAAACGGTTTCCGGCCTGGATACGGCAAGAACTCATTTTCAATGTTAAGCCATTAACACTGGGGCTCACTTAGGTAAAATCAGGAAAGAGTCTCATTGACAATGACCCCAGTTTATTCTTGACTCAACAATTGGGGAATATGGACGAAAAAGTCAAGTTCAGTTAAATCAGGATTGTGCGGCGGCCATTCTGCCAACCAGACTCATTTTTTCGGCAAACAGTAGACCTTTAGCAACTAAAACACTTATAGAGGAGCAAACTTGAACTATTAGCGTTAAGTAAAGTAAAAAATAGAGGTTTTAACACCCTAAAATATAATAGACAGGCACCTTTCGAATAAATGTTTCATAAAAGTGCATAGTACGAAACCTAACACTCTGTTAAGATGCTTAAAGTGAATTTTGGCCCGATTTTGCATTTTCAGCAATATAAAGGAAAACAAAATTCTTTAATTCAAAAATGTTTAAGACATAGTTAGAATGGCAGCAATTGCTAAAGACAACAACATATACACGAAAAGCTTCAAAGTTAAAGACCCAAAACAGCCCTAAACATTGCGCACGATGTAACTAGCTTTTATTTTTTTAACTGAAAAAAACACAAATACTATATTAGGATACCAGCAGCCCTTACTGGAGCCCCTAAACACTGGAGCTACAGGCACATATAGTTACAAAATGTCGCTGTGAGGACACAAAACAGTTTGAAGCTCAATTTTGCAAACAAACACAGATTTTTGTCTTTAAAATGACAGAAACTCGTAAACATAATTGAGCTACTGCCGAATATGCGACGGAAGCGCTAGAATTTTAGACTCAAAACGCGCTTTTTCTCATGGAGAGCTGAGTTTTTTGCCCATTTTAAAACTTTTATCGCCGCAAAATCACACGGACTTTAGTGTTTAATAACAATAACTAAAAACAAGCGTTTTTCTCCCATTTTAGATCTTTAAAAGCCGCAACAGAAGAATATTTATATTTTTCAAATTAGGCAAAATTCTAAAGATAGCTGAGCTACAGGCTAATACAGTCAAAAAATAAAAATCCAAAATATTCTCTAGTTTAAAACTAGCTTAGTTTTCAAATTATCAGATTTTAAATTAAAAAAAGACACCGAATTTTTATACGTTTCAAATGCACTTTTCAAAGTTCAAAAACTCTGTTTAAACTGGAAGAAATTCAACCAAATTTAATATTCTGTTGCGCGAACCTGAGTTTTCCTCAGGGTTCATATGCTTTAGAAGAGTCAAATAGAGCAAAAAGCTCTAACTTTCACTGGCACTTTTCCAATTAAAGAAATTCTTTAGGATAACAGTGATTCAGTTACTGAAAACACTTTTGAACTCAACACTGATTCAGTTTTTTCGAAATGGAAAATTTTAATAATGGCAGAGCAAAGTCGAGATTACCGATCAAAGGAAGTATAAGGCTTTAAGTAAATATGAAAGATAACCCAGTTTACCTGCCAGTCTTAATGTTATAAACCCAAAACACTCTTTAGCTGATCAAAACAAGCTGAATTTGAGCCGTTTAAAACTCGCAAAGGCAAAGAGCTGAAAAGTTCTTCAACCCAAAACGAGCTTAGTTATAGACCGATTTTAAATTCGAAAAAAGGGAAAGACTGAGTTACGCCATCAGCCCAAGACACCTTCCCACAGTTCCCACGGACACAGCCAAGTCAGCGGCCAATTCCAGGGAAA
>NW_026017110.1:47090903-47124873 GCF_020466585.1 Dendroctonus ponderosae | reverse complement strand
GTTTAAAATCCATAGCAGTAAGACCTTATTGTAAAACTTCCTGATTAAAATCGTTTTTAAAAAGACTATTTTCAAAACGAAATATATAAGTACTGCGAATGTTTTTATATTTGAAAAGCGTTTTCAAAATCCGAGAAACTCCTGAAGACACTTGAGTTACAAGCACACGGTTTCGAGCAGTTTGCGAATTCAAAAATTAAAATGTTCTTGAGGTCAATAAATTCAAGGAACCAAAATCTCAAATGCAGTCTTACAATTACACAATCTCGCAAAAATTTTGCTTCAAGCAAATATAGCTTTAAAGTTTCAGGGTGAAGAACTTAGAATAAAATTTAATTCAAACCGGCTTTAGTTATAAACTGATTTGAAGTGTTGAGAAAATGGAAAAAAGCGAAGGTTTTTATGCTTTAAACTCGGTTTTAGAACTGTAGAAACTCGTAGACAGTTGAATTGCAGGCAAATGATTTTGAAAAGTTTCACAATTTAAAAACTAAATTGCTCTTTAACTCAAATCAAACTCATTTTTGAGACGATTTTAATTGTTTATCAAATTCAGACAAACAAAACATTCAATTTTTTCAGTGCAGTGTTAAAGTACTAGAAACTGGCAAAAATAACCAAGTACAAGCTAATACAACTTGAAAATTTCAGAGTTAAGAACTTGGCACTTAACTCAAAACTGTCCTAGTTATATACTGAATTTAAATTTGGAAAAAATAGAGAGCGGAGGGTTTTGCCTATCAAACGCATTTGAAAAAAATACAGGCAGTTGAGTTAAAAGCAGATACTTTCGAGAAGTTTCAGACCTAAATAATTAAAATTCTCTTTAGCGAGCTCAGTTTCGGGTCCATTTGATATTTTAAGATAGCACAACCTTCAGTTTTCCAAAAGTACCAGAAAATCGCGAAAATGATCGAGCTCAACTTTCAGAGTTAAGAATATAGTATGAAAATAGTATTAAAATACAAAAAGAGACCGATTTTGACTAATTAGAATTTTTGAAAGAAAACGAAAGAAACCAAAGATTTTTGCCTTTTAAACGCTTTACCAAAAACTTGAAACTCCTAAAGGCAGTCGACTTACAGGCAAATGCACTCGAGAAATTTCAGAATTTGAAACTTTGCTCAAAAGAAACTCAGTTTTTGAGCCGTTTTAAATCTTGAACCAATGAATCAAAGAGGAAGATTTTGTCTTTGAAATACGATTCACATGGTTTCAAAATAGCAAAATGAAGAATAAGAGAAACCCTGAGATAATGAACCAGAAGCAGTACCACAATTAGTATGAACATTAAAATCCCTAAACAGTCTTTACCGTAAAACAAATCGAATTTTTCGCCGTTTTAAGATCTTTGCCACTGCAAAATACAATATGGTTTTATTTTTCAAACGCGTTGTAATAACGAAACTATAGATGGATCAGCCAGGGAACTTTCAACGTGGCGCCTTAAACGCCCATCATTTTGAGCTTAAAATGCTTTCAACTCAAAGCGAGCTTAGACATATACCGAATTCAATGTTTGAAAAAGTGCTAAAAAATTAAGGTTTTTGTCTTCAAAATTCAACTTTGAAAGCCCCGAAACTCGTAAAAACAGCTTAGTTATATTTTTATTAGTTATAGTTTATTTCTGAATTTGAAAATTAAAGTTGTTTCAGCCCAAAGCGAGCTCAATTTTTTGATCATCGATTTGACTTTTTAAGAAACGAAGGAAGTGAATGCTCCCAGATTTTATATAAGATTCGAAAATATCAGCGTCTCCTGACGCTGACTGTGCTACAGGCAGATACATTCGAGAAAGTTGAAACTTTAAATTTGAAAATGATCTTTAGCGAAAAAGAAGCTCAGTTTTTTAAGCCATTATACATATTAAACCAATGAATGAAAGACGGAGGCTCTGTCCTTAAAATGCGGTTAACATGAATTCAAAATAGCAAAAATTCACGGAGATAATGAAGCTGAAAAAGCGCCGAAACATACAGCCAGCATGAACATTCAAATCCCTAACAACGCTTCACCTTACAACAAGCCAATTTTTTGGTGTTTTTTGGTTTTCAAAAACAGGAAAATAGAAGACAGTTTCCTCTTCCAAAGCTTTCTCAAAAAGCCATAAATACGAACTACATGACTTGATAGGGATCAGTAAAAATTCGCTCAAAAGCAAGCGCGCAACATGAACGGCAGAAAGAAGTTGCTACTTTCGAAATTGAAGGAAATTGATGCAAAGATAACCAACACGTAGAAGATAAAAGAAGCAATTATGCAAAAATAGCATTATTTGCGAGTAGACGATTTCATAATAGAGCTTAGTAACGGAAATTTGCACAGTGCAATGATCGCATTAAACCGACGTGCTTTCACTTCTTCTAATGGTTTGTGGTGGGCAGACGAAACGGAGTCTACCACTTTCCCATGGTTGTCACTGCTGATGCGATTGCTGCGACTTTCACTAATTTCAGTAACTAGTTTGGCGTGAATTATTCAAATCTCGCTCAGATCTCCATGGGGTTTAAAGCAATTCTACCAATTTCCCAACCTTCATCAAGGAGCAGAATGCAGCTGCTGACACGATCAGAAACAAAAAGAACAAGTTTTCCTACCATTATCGATCGTTTTTCCGTCCATCGGCTTATCGGGGGCTTTCGGAAACCCTCTCAGGCGTTCTTTTGAAGTTTTCCATGACCGGTTGTCACCGAGCACGTGCACAAAGGGCCGGAATTAGGTCAACAGCACAACTACGAAACATACACATAACTGGGGAACAAACACTATGCTTCATGCATGCGTAGTTCTTTCGGATTTTCTATTGGAAGTCCCAGCTGAACCCCCTTTTTCGTTGCAATTCATGCAAATCATACCCAATCATAAGCGGTGCTTTTGCTCGAAAAGGGACGATAATCATCTCTGGTTTGGTGTCTCTTAAACGCAGCGATTGGAAAAACGCTAATCAAGAACGTGCCCGAATTTTTCAAGTTCATTATAAAAGCATTTAAGCGAGGACTTATCTCTGATATTAAGTAAATGTGGGATTTGGAAGATACCACTTTGTATTCACAGTGCTTACGTATAGAAATAATCGAGGTCGCTGACCTCTCAGGAGAAAAATAAGATAAGTCCCATTTGAACCTCTTCAGGCCAAATGCTCGAAACGACTCCGATATTTTCAGTTTGTAGGTAGTCGGCCATTTAATTTAGACATTCCAGGCGCATTTTTCAAATCTGTCACGATCTTATCCATTATGCGATTAGCCAAACGTTTCGATTAACCAGAAGAAACGCGGAGTTTCCACGATTTGCCCAGTTTCCAAGCCTGCATCCTTCCACACGGTGAACGGCGCAAGGTTGACTAGAAGATCCGACCCGAAGGACCACATCGATCTCTAATTAAATTAAATTAACAAATAAACTGGAAAAATTGGACCATATTGTATGCAAAGTTAGTGAATTTTTAAGCTAGGAAAACCAGGTTTATCATTGGGTGCCTGAAAAGTTTCGTTTATTAAGGATAAAGTAGATAACCAGCCCTCACTAACTGCATATTTCTCTCGCTTGTCTCGTTGAAAAAAATGTAATGGCAATAGATGTAGTAAAATGCATATGAAATGAGTGAATTTTCAAGCTAAGGAAAACAGGTTTTCCAATTGATGCTCTCATCAGCTGCCTGAAACGTTATAATAAATCACTAGCCCACACTAGCTGTGCCTTTCTCTCGCTTGTCCCGTTGTAAAAAATGTAAAAGCAATAAATTCCAACGAAAAACTGAAAAAATAACTCATTTTTGGTAAATGACTTGCGTGCAAATTGAGTGAATTTTCAAGCTAAAAAAAAACAGGTTTTCCAATCGATGCTCTCATCATCTGCCTGAAACGTTCTGCTTAGCAACGATACCTACAATAAATCACTAGCCCACACTGGCTGTGTCTTTCTCTCACTCATTATCCCAAAAGCAAATTTGCAGAAACAAATGTTAGGCTGGTTGAAAAAAGTAACGAAAATTAATTAATAATAAGTCCCTAATTAACCCAAACTAACTTGGGCTGGAATATCCGGTTCGAATATAAATTTTCCAGCCACTTTTGACACCATTTTGCGCGAAACTCTGGTTTTCGGTTAAGAAAAGAAGCTGAGAGGATTTGAAGATTTTACAATGCGGAGAAACTAAACGTACGGGTTAGAAATATATTTCCATTGTGAAATTTTTATGTGCACAGAGCATGCATTTTTGTATAGAAGTAGAGTTTCTAATATTTTTTTGGACGAAAATGTTTCCAAGTTTTTGTCCAAAATTGGAACTGATTCCACTGATGAGCAAACTTTCGCCTAATAGTGGCTTGAAACTTCAGTTAAATTGGTGAAATTGAAAGAAAAAAAACTGAACTTGGTGTAGTTAAAAGTGCGGCCCAGTTAGGCGATGAGTTATAGTCAAAAACTCAGAAACGAAAAATACTCCACAAGTTTAGAGTTGTGTGGCCAGTAAAGAAAAGTGCGCTATAAATGTCGTCAAATTTTCGAACTTCATTCATCGTTAAGAACATTTTGCTTAGGGTTTGAAAAAACTGTTGCGGGACACATTTTGTGGCGTTTTTCGAAAATAAATTTGTCAGAAACGAAAAATACTCTACAAGTTCAAAGTTGTGCGTTTAGTAAAGAAGCGTGCGCTCTAAATGCCGTCAAAATTTCGAAATTCAGTTATCGTTAAGAAAATTTTGCTTAGGATTTGAAAAAACTGTTGCGGGACACATTTTGTTGCGTTTTTTGAAAATACATTTCTCAGAAACGAAAAATACTTTACAAGATCAAAGTTGTGCGTTCAGTAAAGAAGAGTGCGCTCTAAATGCCGTCAAAATTTCGATATTCAGTCATCGTTAAGAAAATTTAGCTTACGATTTGAAAAAACTGTTGCGGGACACATTTTGAGGCGTTTTTCGAAAATAGCTTTGTCAGAAACGAAAAATACTCTACACGTTCAAAGTTGTGCGTTCAGTAAATAAGTGTGCGCTCTAAATGTCGTCAAATTTCCTTTAAAACTTCAAAAGTCCATTCAAATCGCATGAAATCCTGAATTTTGCGCGTTTCTTAAATGTTGCAGACTCTTTAATAAAAAATTCCAAGTTCCAAACTAAAACCAGAAGAAACTTGAAGATTGACATTCTGTAGAAGATTTTTTTTAAATAAAATTTTGTCGTAAACCTGCACCTAAATGCCTGTAATTCAAATTTCGTGTGAGTTTTGTAAAAAATCCACCAGAGTTTACTCACGAACTTTGTTATAACTCAATCGAGTTAACAATTCTCTATTCAATCATATAAAAACGAACTCTATGGCTGAAATGGTTCTTGAGCAACGGCAAAAGAGGTGGCGTCAGGTTTCAATCGATTTTGCAATAAAAAAAAGGCTAAACTAAAACTCTAGACTTTCTTTAACAAAAAATATAAAACTGAAACCCATTTTTGCATATCTGAAACGGTTCTTTGGAAACGAGCTACAGATGAACTTGATGTAAAAATACAAAGCCGCCTAAAATATGCCCAGTTTAAAAATGTCTTGTGAAGGAATCAATGGTTTAATCGGAAGCAAATCCACAATATAAATTAGCTGCTGCTTCTTGTATTGAATACTGGAACGCAAAATTCCACATCTGAAGCGGTTCTTTAGTGAAAAGCCCAAAATATTCCCAAATTTCAAAAATTAACTACGAAATAACCAATAGCTTAATCGATACCAGATCCACGCTACGAGACAGTTGATGAATTTGGGAGGACTAAAAGTTGTACATGTACATGGCAACCTGGAGCGAAGTAGTGCTAAGCTTACCGAAAGCTGCGTAGTGTTACCTGTAAAGAAAGAAGAGAATGTGTTTTGTACAGCAGGAAATCTGCCCAAAGCCAAACGCATTTCAAATCGACAAAGCAAAGTGAGGGAAATATAAAGAATCTATAAAACCTCAGTGGCTTGTCGGAAAACTGGACTCAGTTCAAACTAAAAGACTTATAGATTAGAGATCATTCTTACCAGCTTTCTGCAAGCTGGCGTCCTATCTTCCATCTTCTACTCATCAATCCTCCAAAGGTTCGTTACATTTTCACACTTGCGACAAGGTCCACAATGATTCTATATTTCCCATCTAAGAATGCGATGAGTTATAACTCCAACCAACGCACAGAGCGGCATCAACCAAAAAGTGCAACTGAACACAGTGTTACCTAGGCCTAGCTGAAATAGTTGTTTAAAGCCGAATAGTTATAAGCACAAATTTGAAAACGGTATAAATCATCGGCTGTAGCATGCAGCGTTTCATATTGAAACCAGTTCGCCCGCTTTGCAATTGCATAAAGCAAAAGCTTATCAAACCGAAATAAGTGAAATCTTGGTAGTTTCTTTGACAAATTACAGATTTGCGAATCCAATTCAGTCACCTTTTTGGTAAACCAAAACATATTTGGAATCGATTTTTCTCTTAAAGTTAGACGAAAAATTGAAAAATTAAACTATCGATAAAATCTAAACAGTCATAAGAGCAATTTAGTAAAAGACATTTTATGTGCTTACATTTTCGAACCAAAATGCCGAATTTTTGAGTGAAAGGTTGAATCTACGTATCAACCGCCTGAAGCGGTAAGATAAAGATTTTGCGTTAACTTTTTGGTATAAACGAGACTGAAATTCAGTAAAACTGTGTTCAACTGAAAATGACAACAATAACAATAATAATAATAAATAACAAACAAACAACACAACTTAACAATAATAAATGAATATAACTATATGAATTTCATATTTTACATTTGAAATTTTAGACGCATTTGCAGGCAAAAGGACAAAATAGCAAAATTTTGCAAGTGAGCTTTACTTCAGTTAAAAGTCTGCCAGAATCAGAGATTTCGGGGGCAAGCCCTGTACACTGAATTTTCATCTTGGATTGCCGATTTTAGCTTCAACATGAGCTCCATATGATGAACATCGACCCAAGAGCAGAAAAGTAATCCCTGCAAGACCAAAACATGGATATTTTCAGACCACCCTGTAAATAGAAAGCATGGCCAAAAAATTCTAAAACTGATTCAAGCTATTTAGTTAACATAAACTTTGCGTACATTCCAAAAATATCATTTTCTTCGAACTAGGTGGATTCCGACCTTACCGCAGTTTTATATTTTTGCATTTGCCATCCTGTAGAAAATTTATCTGAGGCGCTTAATTTTTACCAAAACACTGCCTCACAAACAACGAATGGGGCTGGATAATGCTTCAAACGGAAACCAAATCGCTCGGAGGAATCAGCATTTATCCACTATCAAAGTTAGGGATAGTTTGGTTGTGTAAAGCTCATTTTGTTGCGCAGGTTAATTGATTAAAACTCTACAGTTAAAAAATCACAAAGAATTGGCTCTAAAGTAGCCCTAATGTATAGTCGAAAAGGCCGGTTTGCTGAAATTGAGGATTCAAATCGTTAAAAGAACGCCGTTTATTCCAGTTTGCATTCATTCAGTTCGTCATTGAAAGTTGCAAAACTGCAATTTGCCACAAATCGATTCCGGTTCTTTCGGTTTTATAACCTGAAGAAAAGCTTGGTCTCTTCTTAAGTCTAGAGTTTTAAACACTCAAAAGGACCATTTTGATAGAATCTTCGATTTCCCGGTTCCTCTTGCTGAGAGGTTTCTTTGGAAAAACAGATTGATTCGAAAGCTCTTAACCACTTAAAGGACCTGTAGAACTTCGAGAAGATTTTTATAAGTAGATGGATATAATTTTATTGTATGCAAGTTGAGGATGGCAATTTTGAGAACATCAAGCTGAAATTTGTCAGAAAAACGTAGTTCTTATTCTTGTGGATGACGTTTTGAAATCGTTGAGATCCGAGGAAACCGTTGACTTTTAAGGCCCAGAGCGACACACATAAAGTTTAATGAAATTTGTAGATTTCTGTGGCTTAATATCTTCGTCTTGTTCGAGTCATTTTAGGACTTGATTGGCTTGCAATTACTCATTGAATTCACGTAGCAAATCCTCCAGTTCAGTAACATTCATAAGTACTTATGAATTAATACACTTATCGTCTGCGAATCTCGGGTGATTTGGATAGCAACCGTCGATATTAATGCTCCTATTTTTCCAATTTACTTTCTTGAAACCGTCAAAGCCGGAGTGAAGAGTTTTGGGGATGTGGTGTCACCTTGGCGACACTCCTCGGCCAATCGCAACATTGTCAGTCTTAAGATCTTGGTTGATTTTAACTTGACGGGAGGCGTTTTCGTAAATCCTTTGGATTAAATTGGAATATCAAATGCCTTATGAAAGTCAACAAAAGCCAAGTGTACTGAAATGATATTTTCGTGAGTCTTTTCTTAAGCAGCTCCATTGTCTGGACATGCTTTAATGTGCTGAAATACCGTCGCCTGTTCCACTTCCAGGGAGGTAATTTGGGCAAAAGGGATCTTCAAGAGCTTCAAAAATGTATTTCAAGCAAATAGATGCAAACAGTCGATGAGTGGTAACGATAATTCTGAAAGACATTTTGTATGTGATTTGAAGCTGTGTATTTGTTCAATATCAATTTGTTCTTTAGAGGAGACCCCAAGAGGAATAGCAATTTTTGAATTGGCGCTGGAAACCTTTTTTGGTGAAAAATGTTGATGAATTGGCATCTAAACGGGACCAGATCTTGCAGGGCTTGCACCAAAAATTGCCTTCGAGGGTGGATCGATTCGACTGGCGATTTAATTTTGCCATCAAACCGTGTAAATAAGCCTGATGCATATTTGACCATGAATGTTTAATGGAAAACATCGAATGAAATGGTGGCTGTATAGAAGTGAGCAAGGTTGATGCCAATTACGACATTGTAATCATTCAGCGGGTGCATGTTCTTGGCGCAATATCAAAGCCCGTAAACAATTTTCGCAGGCCGGAGTACCTAGTGAAAATACCTTGAAAATGTTGTATATATCCATACTATGTAATGGTTGTAATGACATTTGGGCGGTCACTGCGCAAACGTATGCGCCGCCCACCATTACTGACCTACATTACGCGGGGCCGATGACCTTTCGTTCGCAGCGCTAAATACTATCCAATGAAAAATGACAAGATCGACATAGACGTTCGCCAGGATTTCCCTCTGCGATGAAAATTCGTAAAATACTTACATTTTTTTGCAATAATCGAGGCACTTTATCCGGGCCAGATAACAGATGAGGTTGATTTTGATCCAGTCATTGCTTGGGCTCCAGCGTCTCGGCAATCGTTGCCCGTTTATCCAGTTCTCATGGTGTTCTCGCAGCCCCCCTTTTTACGAGTCACACCACACCCCGACCACTAAGCACTGGCTCGTGGTGCCGGCCCAAACATAAACATTGTTATTTACGCGAAAAGCCAAAATAAACGAAAGTCCGCCAGTTCACTTTTCATGCACAATGCCACCGATGGTCACGCGGGCCGTCGCGACACTCGCTCGCCAGCTCGCCTATTTGGGTAATTAGTGTTTTTCGTATCCAGAGGGTGTTCTAGGGCATGCTCGGACAGCCTTATCAGCTAAGTACTATGTGAAAAATAAGGACACCGTGCACATGAAGAGTTGCGAGTACGTAGCTGTGTTCGCCGGGACTGAGTGCGAGGTGAATGACCTGTGGCTTACGACATCGCGGTGGTGGGGAAAGGCAGCACACGAGAATTTTGCTGCCGGCTCGCCCGCCCGTTTACTTTATACTGCATCTTTCGTTTCCGCTTTCATAACACCCGGATGAATCCCCCGGAAAACTCCTTTTTCCACGAAAAAAGCACTCTTCGACGCGACAGGGTCGTCTTTCACCCACCTCTGTCACCTTGCCGTCACTAGTTTGACGTACTCTGACCAGCTGCCAAACTGACAAAGCACCGCTACATGTCAGTGTCCTTCAGTTTCACTTATTTTTTGATACAGCTTACCAAAAGTTGTTTCATTAGCTTTATAATTCCCTTTTATTTCGATGTACCTTTTTTCGTAATTAAATTGGAAGATATTTTCTAATAAAATTCTATTAAAAATAAGGTTTTTTTTTCTGACGCGACGGAGCCGTCATTCATCCACCTCTGTCACCTTACCGTCAATAGTTTGACGTTCTGAGACTAGCTGCCAAACTGTCAAACCACCGCTACATGTCAGTGTCCGTCGGTTACACTCATTTTATGATACAGGTTTTGAAACTTTTTTCATAAGCTTTATTATTCTCTTTTAATTCGATTTACCTTTTCTCGTAATTAAGTTGGAAGATGTTTTCTAATAAAATTCTATTAAAAATGAGGGTTTTTTTTCTGACGCGACGGAGCCGTTATTCATCTACCTCTGTCACCTTGCCGTCAATATTTTGACGTTCTGAGACTAGCTGCCAAACTGTCAAAACACCGCTACATGTCAGTGTCCTTTGGTTACACTCATTTTATGATACAGGTTTTGAAAGTTTTTTCATAAGCTTTATTATTCTCTTTTAATTCGATTTACCTTTTTTCGTAATTAAATTGGAAGATGTTTTCTAATAAAATTCTCTTGAAAGTTAGGTTTTTTTCTGACGCGACAGAGTCGGCATTCATACACCTCTGTCACCTTGCCGTCACTAGTTTGACGTTCTGTGACCAGCTGCCAAACTGACAAAGCACCGCTGCATGTCAGTGTCCTTCGGTATCACTCATTGTATGATACAGTTTTTCAAAAGTTTTTCAATTAGCTTTATTTATCTCTTTTAATTCGATTTACCTTTTTTGGCAATTAAATTGGAAAACGTTTTCTAATAAAATTCTCTTGAAAATTAGGTTTTTTTCTGACGCGACAGAGCCGTCATTCATCCATCTCTGTCACCTTGCCGTCACTAGGTTGACGTTCTGTGACCAGCTGCCAAACTGACAAAGCACCGCTACATGTCAGTGTCCTTCGGTTTCACTCATTGTATGATACAGTTTTTCAAAAGTTTTTTCCATTAGCTTTATTCTTCACTTTTAATTCGATTTGCCTTTATTGGTAATGAAATTGGAAGATGTTTTCTAATAAACTTCTCTTGAAAATTTGGTTTTTTTCTGACTCGATAGAGTCGTCATTCACCCACCTCTGCCACCGTGCTGTTACTTTTCACTTGCTTGTCGAACTGTCAACGGACAGTGACATGTCAAACTTTTGTATGTAACAACGCTTTTTTTTAATAGCTTTATAATTATCTTTTAATTCGATTTATGTATCTTTCCTTTTACATAAATAGGATGATATATGTCACCATGGTCCACTTCCGTGTCATTTTTTGACCGTTTTCTATCTATGTTTAATTAAATTTTCTTTACTTTGCAACGTAGTGTGAAATATATTTTCAAATACATTTTCCTCGAGAAAAAACTCCTTGAAAACACATTTTCCACCAAAAAAAAACATTTTTGGAGGCGGGGATTCAATCATTTCTAACATACTGCTGTTACTTTTCACTAGTTTGACCCTAGTTTGATGTTGAGTGACTAGCTGCCAAACTGCCAAAGCACCGCAACTTGTCAAACTGATCACCGGGTTCACACTTTTTATGTTACAATTGTATATTTGACTGTTTTTCTCAATCGATTAATCATTTCTTTTCAATTAATTTTACTGCTTTTGAAGATTTATTGAAATGAAACTACCAGAAAACTCGTTTTTTTTCCTACGAAAATCTTTCTTTTATGCGATATGGTTGACATTTAGTCATCTCTGTCTCCCTGTTGTCATTTTTCCCTCGATTGACTAGTTTGACGTTCTGTGAGCAGCTCTCAAACTGTTAAAGCAGCGCTACATATCAAACTGATCATCGGTTTCCTTTTTTTTTATGTCACCATGGTCTACTTCCGTATCATTTTTTGATCGTTTGCTATCTATGTTTAAATACATTTTCTTGCCTTTGAAACGTAGTGTGAAATATATTTTCAAATACATTTTCCCCGAGAAAAAACTCGATTTTCAACGAGAATCTCCTTTAAGACTTCTTTTTCTACCAAAAAATATAGAACCTCAATACGACATGATCGTCACTGACTCACTCACATCTCTCATCTTGTTTCCACTTGTTTGACTAGTTTGACGTTGAGTGACTCCGTGAAAACACGTTTTTCCACCGATAAAATAATCTTCGAGGCGACAGTGTGAAAATTCATCCACTTCTAAACTTTTGCTGTTACTTTTTACTAGCTTGACGTTGAGTGACTAGCTGTCAAACTGC
Organism: Dendroctonus ponderosae; assembly: GCF_020466585.1. Taxonomy (NCBI): domain Eukaryota; kingdom Metazoa; phylum Arthropoda; class Insecta; order Coleoptera; family Curculionidae; genus Dendroctonus; species Dendroctonus ponderosae. The sequence goes on along the minus strand of NW_026017110.1, from coordinate 47,112,673 downwards.
CAAAGCACCGTAACATGTCAAACTTTCGTCGATGTCATTCAAATCGTGTTACAGATTTAGAAATATTTTCATGTAGCAACGCATTTCTTTAAAGCTTTATAGTAATCTTTTAATTCGATTTATGTACCTTTTCATTTACTTAAATTGGATAATATTTTTTAATAAAATCCTCTTGAATACTAGTTTTCTTCCACTAAAAAAACATTCTTCGACGCGGTCATCATTCAATCACCTGTGTGTCTTTGCTATCAATTTTCACGTGATTGGCTAGTTTCACATTGTATAGCCAGCTGTCAAACTGACAAAGCACCGTCATATGTCAAACTGATCATCGGTTTCACACTTTTCATGCTACAATTGTATATTTGTCAATTGTCTTTCAATCGGTTAATAATTCCCTTTCAACTAATTTTACTTCTTTTTGGTCCGTGGTTTCGAAGACATATTGAAATTAAATCTTCCAGAAAACTTTTTTTTCCTGGTTTGACTAGTTTGACGTTCTGTAAACAGCTCTCAAACTGCCAAAGCAGCGCTACATGTCAAACAGATCATCGGTTTTGTTTTTTTCATGTCACCATGGTCTACTTGCGCGTCATTTGTTATCGTTTGCAATTTATGTTTAATTAAATTTTCTGGCTGTTCCAACGTAGTGTGAAATATAGTTTCAAATACATTTTCCTCGAGAAAAAAGCTCTCACTTGTTTGACTAGTTTGACGTTGAGTGATTCCTTGAAAACATGTTTTTCTAGAAAAAAACATTTTTCGAGGCGACAGTGTGGGTATTCAATCACTTCTAACATTTTGCTGTTACTTTTCACTAGTTTGACCGTAGTTTGACGTTGAGTGCCTAGCTGTCAAACTGCCAAAGAACCTTAACATGTCAAATTTTTCATCGATGTCATTCAAATCATGTTATATTTAGAAATATTTTCATATTACAACGCTTTTCTTTAATAGCTGTATGATTATCTTTTAATTCGATTTCTGTATCTTTTCTTTTACTTAAATTGGATGATCTTTTCTAATAAATTCCTCTTGAATACTTATTTTCTTCCACGAAAAAACATTCTTCGACGCGACAGGGTCGTCATTCACTCACCTGTGTGGCTTTGCTATCAATTTTCACTTGATTGACTAGTTTGACGTTCTGTAGCCAGCTGTCAAACTGACAAAGCACAGCCATATGTCAAACTGATCATCTGGTTCACACTTTTCATGTTACAATTGTCTATTTGTCCGTTTTTTTTCTATCTATTAATAATTCTCTTTCAACTAATTTTACCACTTTTTGTTACTTAGTTTCGAAGATTTAGTGAAACGAAATCTTCCTGAAAACCCCTTTGTTTTTATACGAAAATCGTCCTTTTATGCGATATGGTTGACATTCAGTCATCTCTCTCTGTTGTCATTTTTCCTTGGTTTGACTAGTTTGTCGTCGAGTGACTACACCTGTCAAACTAATAATAGGCTTCTTGCTGAATCGTTTCATATTCAATCTTTCTGTCTGTTTCACTATCATTTCATTTTTCTTTTTTCTTAAATTCATAATTTTTTTGACTGAAATCGTTTTTTCTGTAACTGGAATCGAAATTTTCAGGTTATTAGCTTTTTTTCTTACATTTAAATTGAGCAAAAAATTGAAAATCTATTAGAAGCGTTTTGCAATTCAAACTTGCAAGTTGACCACAATTTAAAATAAGTCATTGCATCAATGCAGACATTTTAAAAAATTTGCAAAAAAATTAAAAGCAGCAGGAAACTATAAAAGCTGTAATTCCATTTCACTCACCATTAGTCAGGAGTAGAGTAGATGTCAGCTAGAAACTTGTATTTTTCACCCAAATGTTCAGGATTTCTCGATAGAAACATTTTTATAGCGGTCGAAATTAGTCTTTTCGAAAGTACGAAATAAAAAAAACATGTTTTTTTGACTAATAAAAAAATTATAATGAATAAAAAAACAGAACACACACTAACTCATATACAAAAATGTGTTTTGGAAAAAAAAAGTTTTTCATTATTATTTATATGTTAATGACGGACTGTCCGGCACAATGACAGGCGCTTTAGTTTAATGGCGAATGAGGAGAGTTTGTTCGCCATTTGCTCTGTCAAGATGTGGAAAGTGCGTCGGATTTTTCGCTTTATATGTGGAAAACTGTTGATTTTTGCAAACCCAAAGTGTTCCTTTCTAGTGTAGTGCCATTTTCGTGACCACTAGTGTGCTTTTGCTAAGAAAAACACGACTTTTCCTGTGGTAAGTGTTTTGGATGACGTTTGCTGTCAAGCTTGACAAGCATCTTCGGACTCAGCTTAGGGGCAATTTTATTGTCCCTCAAGCGCATTTTCACGACTTAAAAATTTTAAATACACACTTTATTTCATGATTTTTAAATGAATTTAAGTAGGCTTTAAACAAAATGTAATAGTATACAGTGTGTCCCAATACCATCAGCCTAAAAGTTGTCTATTAATGAAACTATGTAGTTACTAGGAATTTCTAAATATTCGCCATACAGAGGCTGGGCGAACAGAAAAGGCTTCTACGTAAGTGGAAACCTGTTGATAATCCAAAACGAGTCCGGCGGAACGATTTAATACGCTGTTCCCCTCGTTCTTATTAAATCATCTAAAATCTAAAGGGGGGCACCTATATAAAACCATCCAGTTTGGCCGTGCCCAGTTTCATATACCTGCAGCCAAATCCGTTGACCATGAAGCTGTACTTTCTGCTCTTGATTGTCCTCGGTGAGTAACAATAGCAAATTCTCACATTTGTCGCATTGATTCGTTGATTTGACTGCATGCATTTTATTTTTCTCAACAATTGATCGTTCGCTTGCTCAACCTGAGTGGAAGTCATGTTTCCAAGAAGCGTCTGCTAATATGTTCCAAAGTGATGCAAACTAATTGAAAATAAACAGTTTTAGCCAGTTGTTGTTTAATAATATGGATTATATTTTTAGATATTGCATCACTGTAAAAATTGTTTTGTTGAGCTTCAATAAGTCCTAATAAAAATTGCGTCTTGCATTCTAATCAACGTATTAAGCAAGCTGGTGGTTTCCTAGTGCAAAACTACCAAGAATTCACGGGTTTTTAAAATCGATTTTCAAATTTACATAAATTATTGTGGTCAAATGGCGCTAGGTCAGGTGAATAAAGCGGATGTTGATCCTTCCACCGTCATGGCCTATGGTTTTTTTCAAATTATTTTGTCCTTGCTATTAATAAGTGAGACCAATGAATTAAATATTCATGTGTTCTAATTGGATTTAGAAAGTTTTCATTGTTTCAAATCAATTTTGAGGACATTTGGTCCAAGTGGAGTAAACAGTTGACCTGCAATAAAACTTATTACTAAAAAACCATGTTGGAGGCTTTAAATTCGTTTATGGAAAACTCGAAAAATGGAAAAAATAACACTGATTTTCCTTTAATTAATCTGTAAAGTAAATCGCCACTAAAATTGGGTCGAATTTTGGTTCTCCAAAATTAAACCCAAAAGTGTGCACTTTGAGATGAATTCAATTGAACTTGAATTCCCAATTGCGCTGAAAATTTTACTCGGCACTTATGTTGATTTCACTTTTAAATCGAAAACTAACATGCTAACTGTTAAATTTTGAGTTTAAAGTCAAGATTGTTTAAGCTGGAAGTGAAAACGCCGACTTTCCAACTCAATTTTAACGAAAATCTTCAAATAATTTTTGTTCAAAGTGGAGATTTGTTTGTTTAAGTTGAAAAACATTTTTAGCTTACTTCGACAAGTTTCATTTAAAGGCAAAAACTTGCAGTTCTAAATTGAAAGAACGAGAACGAAAGAAAGTGTTCAAAATTTAAATTCCAAATAAAAATGCAGCAAACAGCTATTTTGGTTTTTATAACACGTTTTTGCAGTTTTAATTGAAATGTTGAAACTTTTCACTTTTTTCTAAACTGGAGCTTTCCTGGACAAAAACGCTAAAACGCGGGGGAATCTCGATTTGAAACTGGAAATTACGAAATTGAAATTTTAATTTTGTGTGAAACTTGTAAGTACMTTTTGTGTACATTCAAGTTGATAAGCTTCATGCTCTGAAATTAAAATTTACATTTAAAGCAAAACATTCCTAGTTTGAAGTTGAATTATTTTTTCAGTTCGAATTGAAAACTTAAATTTAACAGTTGGAATTTTGATTTTTGACTAACTAATTTAAAAGTGTTGTTAATAACGTTTCCCTTGCGTCATTAGCAACTAAATTACCAAACGTTCAAGGCAAGTTTTCTTTAAAAACGTTCTCAACATCATCTTTAAAATCATTCATGGCATGAGCAGCAGAATTGCAGGCGTTTTATACCGCAGCAAAATAACGTTTTTATTGGTAAAGTAACTAAACGAAAACAAAGTAACGTGATTTAAAAACGTTTTCAATGACTTCAGCTACCATCAGACAATCTCATGTAATGTGAAAGCGAAGTTAAAAAACTATGTCAAATTTTTCCAAAATGTTCATGTGGAGACAAAAACCTGGATTTTTAAAACGTTGAAACTAGTTAGTTGTTCGGGGTTTTAAGTCGTTGTTACTTAGTAAGAATTTCGTAGAAAAATTTAGTAGGGAAAGTGTTTCAAATTCCGAAAAACTTACGAATTTTAAACAACGGGTGCAAAAAACTGGTTTAAAAATGTTGTTAATAACGTTTTCATTGCACCATTGGCGACTAATTTACTAAACGTTTAGAGACAGCTATCTAAACTGTTCTCAATAAAGAATTATTCATGATGTTAACAGCAGAACTCCAATCGTTTTATCCAGGGAAATAACGCTTTTATCGATGATGAAACTGAAGAATCATAGAGTAAGGAACATGATTTAAAAAAGTTATCAACATCTTAAGCTGCCAGCAGAATAAATGAAGCTAAATTAAAACGAAAATTGAATTTGATTTTATAGCCGATACTTGAAGTCAAAGGGGGAACATTATAATTCATAAAAGGAAATAAACATATGGAAAGTTGAATCTTTTGAGTTTAAGCTTAAGTTTTCTACCAGTAAACCTCAAATGTACAAATTTTCTTCCAAAACTGGAGAATCAAAAAGCTCTAAAAATTCATATTCAGAGAGTTTCAAGTCGAAATTGCGGTTTAAAAATAATTCAACAACGACTAGCAATTTCCAGAAGTTATTTTGGCTAATACAGATAATCAAATCAAAATTTTCCATTTAAATGAAAATTATCATAAAAAATTAACATCGGAATAATGTAAGCGTTCAAGCAAACCACTTCTGAAGATGCAAGCCACTAGTGCTTGTGAAACGTCAGGAAGAAATTTTACCGAACGACGGCCTAAAAACCCGAAAAACCCATTAGTTTCACCATTTCTAAAATTCCTGCCGCCTGAAGCAAAGCAGAAAAAGAGCAGACCTTTTTCCTGTATATTACCAATACTGCAAATTGCAGAAATTTCGCAGGCTTCACGAATTGCAGACCCAATTTTAAGAAATTCCTGACTAATGCAGCAAAACAAGGAGATACTAAAAGTTTGATCCGTCGGTTACCAGAACTCTAACTTGTAAATCGAGCAAACGACAAATGTTTTTCCGGCAAATTCCAGTCTCAGACTGTACATTTTCCGTCTCCAAGAATAGCAAACCCAATTTTAAAAATTGCTGCCGACTGCACCAAATCAGGGAAATATTCAAAATTTTGTCCTCGAGCTGCTACGGCCCCCCAAAGTAGATCCTGCACAATGGATAGCAAAAAAAAATTTCATGAAAATTCCAGATTCAAGCAAAAAATTTGCGATTTTCAACAAAATGCAGATCCGCTTTTTAAAAATGTTCCCGTCTGAATGAGAGAGTGTAGAAAGTCAACATTTTTTTGTGCATTGCGAAAACCTGACTATAAAACAAAAACATTTCAGTAAAAGAAGTAATCGGATGATTTAAAAAAACACAAAAGTTTTTTTTTAAATGTTTGCGCAATAAATTAAAGCAGGCCAACCTCAATTTTTCACAAGTTATAAAAATACGTATAAATTTCGAAAAATTTTAATTCAACGAGGAATCTTGTCGATTTAAGTTTGAATCATATTCCTGGCCGGGAAACCCGTACAAGTAAACTTGTAAAAAGTCTGCATTCGGGTGTTTAATGTGTGGTTGAGATTAAATTAATCAAAATACAAGTTTTACCAGAAATTTACATGTTTGTTTTGTATACGCTTTTGCTGATTTTTTTAGCTCTAAATGAGAATTTTTAATTCCAGTAAGTTTGAGTTCAAAGTGCAAATTGCACAAATTATAGAGAAACATCTAATATTTTCTTGTAAATTTTGAGCATACATTTCCAGCCCATTCAAGTTTCTAGGTGAAGGAACTCGAAATCGAGTGTTAAAAATGTGAGTTTTAACCGAAAACTTTAAATTGAAACTGGAAATTAGAATTTTCAATGCAGAAGTTTCTAGTTGAATTCAATTTTTATGTAAAGTTTGCTTTTGTTGAAACTATCAGATTTGAGTTTCGCCTTCTAGGAAACAAAATTCGAGTGCAACGTGTAAACTATAGTAATTCAAAGAGAAAAATCTGAAACTTTCAAGTACATTTTAGGCACATTTTCGAGTTTGGACGCTTCCAATTTGATGTGGTTCATACTCTGGAAGCAATATTCAGAATGAGTTTGAAATTGAATGATCTTTAGGTTTTGGAAGAGAAAGTTTTGCAAGAAGAATTTTGAAACTTAAGAGTAGAAAGGAGAATAATAATTTGGAAAATTTTGTTATCAGTTCAGTGTTTCGAGGTTAAACTCAGAATGTGGAGTTTAAACTGCAAACATTTTTTCCAGCAAAATGAGGACACATTTAGCTTCAATTGAAACTGTCCACCCGATCATAACAGAAAGCCACTCAAATCTTCGACAAAATCCATAGAAGTCGATCGTGCAAACGAGTAAAGCATTTATTGAACAAAAATCCTAAATCATCATCAAAACAACAAACATTCCAGGCAGTTTTCACGAATTCCTCCTTTTTTGTTCAACCAACTCAACATGCCCAATTTGAATTGAAAAAGTAATGCGTGTTGCATCCAGCTGAATCCAAACCGCAGTTGGCATCGTATGCGGTCGACGCTTTAATGAATCCTAACCATTTCTTGGATCTCAGTATTGCAATCATCTAATCAACAAATGCAAATTATTCATTTGAATGTGTATTCGAGGTGCTATTGGGTGTTCTCGTTCTAAAAGGAGCCTAATTGCAAGCAACTAGAAAATATCGCATGACCCTCTTGTGCGACGTTAATCTAATTCTGTCACATCGATGGTGGGGTCAGTAATCACACAAATAATGCTAATTTGAAAATTGTAGGATCAAGCAATTTGGGTAACATTAGTGAATCGAAAAAGGTCATGAACTTCCAGCGTATCTAACGGACGTCAGCGAGTAAACTAGCAAATTTCTTGTTTTCATAACTGTATAAATATTTTGCTGTTTTGGAACATTATTGGCGCCACTTTTTTTCAAACATTGTCTTATGCACACGGATTGGAATCATCATCCTTTGAGAAATGGCGTCTCACTTGCTGAGCTTATACAAAAGTCTATTCAATCCAAGCGACTTAAGCCTGGATTATCTGGAGACCAAAATGGATTCCACTTTCCAGTTTCCTTCATCCATGAACAAGAGTTCAATTTAGCAATTTTTATTTCAGTGACTGTTCTGAGTTTGGTCGATGCTGCCCCATCCAAAGGGTCCACTAAGGCCTCCTTGAAGAAGAAGCAAACCTGCGCCAAAGACTGTGGTGACAACTACAAGCCAATTTGCGCAGGCGATGGATCGAAAAATCTGAGCTTTGGCAGCGAATGCGTTCTGAGCAACTACAACTGCGAAAATCAGAAAAGTGAGTGTTGTAGGAAAATCGAAGATCCAATCTTAAAAATATTCAAAGTTCTCGAAAGGAAGAAAACAGAATCTTAAACGATCGATGTTTCTGCCCAAACATTAGCAAATGTAACAGAAAATTTTGGGAAGCAACGCTATCAATAACGTTTTAATTATCTACGTTGCCACTGATCTAGGAGACTCTAAAAATTTCTTCAAAGTTCTTAAAAAGAACAAAACTGTTCTCAAAGGGAGGAAAACAGAATGATAAACGTTTCATATTTCTGTCCAAACGTTAGAAAATGCTTTAAACATTTTCCGAAAACAACGTTATCAATAACGTTTTCATTATAAACGTTGCAACCGATTTGGATAACCCATAAAACATCGTTAAAGTTCTGAAAAAGAAACAAGTCGAAACTGGTTCAAGTTCAACAGTAGCGTTTAAATCATTAGCAACGGTATTATAAACATCTTAAAAACAACTTGATTTACAAACGATTTTAATAACGGTTTCTTCATATAAGTCGCTACTGAATTGGAAAATTGTTAAAATATCTTAAAAGAAAAGACAACTAGAATTTCGTTTTGATCCACTAAGAAGCTGAAAAAAGTTTTTTAATTTTTTCTTATTACTCAAAATTTTAATGTAGAGGAAATTGGGATTTTAAAACAATGTTGAAACTGGTAAGTTTCAAATGTCAGAAAAACTCCCTAATTTTTAAGCAAAGGCCACGGAAGCCAAACTAATTTGAAAATGTTGTTAATAACGTTTCCTTTGCGTCATTAACGACTAACTTACTAAACGTTCAAGGGAAGTTTTCCTTAAAAATCTTCTCAGCAGCGATCATTCATGGCGTGAGCAGCAAAATTGCAGGCGTTTCACACAGCAGCAAAATAACGTTTTTATTGATGAATAAGCTGAACGAACGAACTTTAGCTATCATCAGACAATTTGCAGCTAATTTGAAAGCGAAACTACAAAAATAAGTCTACTTTTCTCAAAATGTTTATAAGGACAGAAAAACCAGGATTTTTAAATTATTGAAACTGGTGAGTTGTTCGAGTTTTCAGGTCGTTGTTACTTTGTAAGAAGTTTGTAGAAAATTTTAGAAGAATAACTGTGTTAAATTTCAAAAAACTTACGAATTTTATGCAACGGCTGCGAAAAACTGGTTTAAAAATGTTGTACTTTAATGTTACTAAAATGTTACTAAAAGTTTGGAGACGGTTTTCCTTTAAAACGTTCTCAAAAAAAAATCATTCATGTTAACAGCAGAATTCCAAACGTTTCTTGCAGCAGACAAATAACGTTTTTATCGATGATAGAACTGAGAAAAAATGGAGTAAAGAACGTGATTTACAAACGTTATCAACAACTTAAGCTACCAGCAGAAGAAATGAAGCTAAATTAAAACCAAAATTGAATTTTGATTCTATTGCCGATATATGAAGTCAGAGAGGGAAAACTATAATTGAGAAAGAGGAATAAACATTTGGAAAGTTGAATGTTTTGAGTTTAAACTGGATATTTAAAGTTTTCCACCCGTAAAACTCAAATGTACAAATTTTCTCCCAAAACTGGAGAATCTAAAAGCTCGGAAAATTCATATTCAAAAAGTTTCAAGTCACCATTCCGGTTGAAAAATCAGTCAACAACCACTAGCAATTTCCTAAAGACTTTTTGGCTCCTACATATATTCAAATCTAAATTTTCCATTTAAATGAAAATTATCAAAAAAACTGAAACAAGTAGAAACTGGACAATTATTATTATTTTCCACTTAAAGAATGTTTCATTTTGCTAACAGTAGAATCACGAAAGTTTTGATCGTTTAAGAAACTGAGAATAAATGAAAGACGTTGTGATTTAAAAAATGTTTTTTAATTTTTTTTGAATTACTCAAAATGTTCATGTAGAGAAAACTGGGATTTTAAAATAATGTTGAAACTGGTGAGTTTTAAAAGTCCGGAAACTCACTAATTTTTAAGCAAATGCCACGAAAGCTTAACTAATTTAAAAATGTTGTTAATAACGTGCACGTTGCGTCATTAGCGACTAACTTACTAAACGTTCAAGGAAATTTTTCTTTAAAAATGTTCTCAAGGGTGATTATGCATAGCGTGAGCAGCAGAATTGCAGGCGTTTTATACAGCAGCAAAATAACGTGTTTATGGATTAAGGAACTGAACGAAAACAAAATAACGTGATTTAGAAACGTTATCAATAACTTCAGCTTCCATCAGACAATTTGCAGCTAATTTGAAAGCGAAATTACGAAAATAAGTCCACTTTTTCCAAAATGTACATATAGAGAGAAAAACCTGGATTTTTTTAAATATTGAAATTGATGAGTTGTTCGGGTTTTTAGGTTGTTGTTACTTAGTAAGAAGTTCATAAGTGTTTTAAATTCCAAAAAACTTACCTATTGTAAGCAACGGCTATCAAATCCTAACTGGTTTAAAAATGTTGTTCATAACGTTTTCATTGCATCATTAACGACTAATTTACTAAACGTTTGGGGAACGTTTTGTTTTAAAACGTTCAATAATTGATGTGGTTAACGGCCGAATTTCAAACGTTTTATACAGATAAATAACGTTTTTATTGATTATGAAACTGAAGAAAAAATAAAGTGAACAACGTGATTTAAAAACATGATCAACAACTCAATCTACCAGCAGAGAACATGCAGCCAAATTAACGAAAAACTGAAGAAACTGAGTAAAATTTTCAAAAAAATTCTTCAAAAAATTCAAAATAAATCTTTATGTAGAGTAAATTGAATTTGTAAAATTTTCAAACTATAGAGTTTTTCGAGTTGTTCGGCTGTCGCGCAAAAATATTCCCTAACGTTTGTGAGCGCGAGTGTTTAAAACGTCCGAAAAACTCACTAAATTCAAGCAAAGTCAAACCTCATTCTTTAAAAAATGTCGTTAATAACGTTTCCATTGCATCACTAACGACTAACTTACTAAACGTTTAGAGTTAGAAAGTTGCAATCAGAGAATTTGCAGGCTAATTGAAAGCAATCCAAAAGAAAAAACTAAGTCAAATTTTTCCAAAGTTTTCATATAGAGATAACTGGATTTTTTAACGGAGATTTAACATTTTAATCAATTAAACATCTGAAGAAAATTTTAAAAATCCGTGTTGAAAACGTTGTTAAAAACGTCTCAACTGTATTGGAAACAAGTATAATGCTACAAACGTTTGTTATGCCCGAAAAAAATGTTGTTAGCAGAAGTTTGAAGTAGAAAAAGCTGGAAGCGAAAAATATTTGATAAATGTGTATCAATTTTTTGCAGATTTGAAGCTGGTTTCGCAAGGCGAATGCCCGGGAGGTGGCGGAGTACGACTTTCCTAAGCTCCAGTCTTCCAGGAAGCGCCGCCATCGACTTTAGAGGCCGCATTCTGAATATATTTTGAATAAACCATTTTATAATAATCGTTTTTCTCTCATTCATTTTTTAATTAAGTGGGCAACGCAAAAAAAGCCGGCCAGCACAAACTAATCAAATCCGAACGAATTAATCGAAAGTGATAGCGCATCGACAGACTTAGAGTCACATTCTAAAAATAATTGTCTTCATTGAATATCGAACTAATAAATTTATCATTCGATTTAGTTCAGCCAGCTGGTAAGGCGGTCCCATCATCAATCTTGGGCCATAAAATTGGATTCGATTGCCGGACCACCTAGAAGTGGGATATCTGTGATCTGGTTCCGATATCGATTAATGGTCAGTAGCTTAAATGGTTTCAAACCCTCAGAAGCTCCGAACCGTCTCACAACTAAATAAATTTTGTGATTGTGCTTTGTGACCGCGCTGTGCTCAAGTTAATCCACCTGGACTTAAGGACGAGTTTTGAAGAAATGAAGTGTATTGTGATCGCTTTGGCGTTGTTGAGTAAGTACTAGGTACCCAACTTTGAAGCCAATCGCGTTTTCTAGACGCTTCTCTTAAGTTCACCCAACAGTTTCCGTAGCGATGTCTTAATCGGAATTTGCCGAAAGTTTTTAATATCCCAAGGGTAAAGTTCGATTTGCTGATAACGCGCGCCATGTACGTTGCAGAGGTCATACTATAATTTGTCCTATTCAGATAAACTGCTCGCTTTACACAGATTTATCTTTAATTGCTCTTTCTATCATTTAGCCAAAATTTATTAATAGAATTCATCAGCTAATCGCATCCGAAAAAGATCTTCTGCGGACTGAATGAATTTTTTGATATATTTATCGCCTTGATTTTAGGTCATTTTACAAATCGTCAACAAAAAAATCAAATATATAAAACAGTGACAAAACTTTCTGCATAATCTGGCTAAGACATCCCCTGGGAGCAACGATTGATTTTTGCTATTTCAGGCATTGTGTCCAGACTAGGGGCGGCTCCAGGAGGCCGGAGGCCTCCAATGAATTGCATGTTTGGCCAAATGGAGGATTGCCAGCTGGATTCCGGTCCTGTGTGTGGAATTGACGATTCCGGAATTCTGGAAACGTTCGAAAATAAATGCATGGCCTATGTTATGGCGTGCCAAAAGGACACTTGTAAGTTCTTGTTTGCAAATTTATTTCCCCGGTTGTAACAGTGTTTCTGTTTTTTTTTTGAAGATTTTGTCGAAGTTAAGCCTGGAGAATGCTAGCGCTCAACAGCCACACCTGGACGCCCAATCAAACCTCTTGACAGTATTTACTAAAAGCTTTACTTAAACGTTTTTGACATGCGGTATTGAAAAAGTACATAGTTTTGTTTAATATTTATACGAAAATAGGATGTATACATTATAGTTTAGGGATTGGTAAATAAAGATGATTTAAGGACAAAACAGCTTTTTAAATTCGAAATCGTTCGAAAACGGAATTTTTAATTCAAAATAGAAACTCAATTTTCTAACTTATCAGTTTTAGTTCAGAAGCTAAATTTTGCGCGCTTGGTGGAAAGCTTAGTACCAAATTCAACGATGGAATTTTGCACTAAATTTCATTTTTGAAATGGAAATTCGAAATTGATATGGAAAATTTACATTTCAATTTTGCTTTCAGCTTTGTCAAATTTTGGAGTTACGTTATTCGAGCAAAAAATACAAAGTTTTCAAAATGAAACTCAAGGCAAAACTCAAATTTTCTCAACAATATTTGAGTGCAAATTTCGAGTTTGCATGTTTCAAGTTTTCAAAACAACATTCAGTATTCATAAAGTTCATAAAGTATTCATTCCATATATATTTAAAGTGGAAGATTTTACCGTACAGTCGGACATTTTCAAGTATTTCAGAAGTATGAAGAACTCCAAATTGCAAAAAGTCTCGTTGGAATCTTTTCGATTTCACCATTTTTTAGTTATCCCAATGAAAAATCGGAAGCGAAAATCGCCTCTAAAGTTTTCTTTTTGCTTCCAGTTGTGTCAGAGTTTCTCCTGAAATCCCAAAGTGAAAGTGAAAATTATGCATTTTGAAAATGGAAAAAATCAAATTGCCAATTCACCCTAAAAAAACTCACGATGCGTATGATTTTGCTTTAGCCGAATTATAGAGTTTCAAATGAAAAGTTTAGATTGTCACTGTTCAGAAGTAGAAGTAGAGCTGAAAATCGAATTTGTTCAACTGGAGACGTCGAGTTTTCGACTCAATTTTAAGCAAAAATTTCAAACATTTTCAGTTGAAAGTGGAGATTTGCTAGTTTGATTTCGAACACTTTTTACGTTTACTTTTACCGGTTTCAACTAAAAGTTGGATTTTCACTTTTTTTTTTCACAGAATCGAATTGTGCACTTCCAAGTCCTCAGGAATTTAGATTCAATGCGCTAAAAGTTGAAATTTCGTTAAAATTCACTTAACATTAATCAAACAGAACAAACTGTTGATTTTTCATTAAAATGTTTGTATTCTAACGCCTGTAACTTGAACTTAAGGAAATAACAAGTTTGTAGGCGAAGGAATATGAAATGGAGCGTATAATATGTGAACTGAAAGTAGAAATTTCTCTTCGAATTCAAAAGTTTATTTTAGTTTCTTGAGTTACGTTATTCAAACGAATACTCCAAATTAATTAAAATGAAACTCCAAAATTCTGGAATTTCAAAGGAAAGACTCAACGCAAATTTTCAGTTCGGTTGTTTTAAATTTTGAAAGAATATTCAGTGTACCTAAAGTGAAAAATGCTACATTGACGTTGGATGGTTTTTCAGTTCAGCTTTTCATATTTGAAACCAAATTCTTATTTTAAGTGGATTTTTTTAGTAAAAAGTCCATATTCAATTCAATTTCTGAAGTGGAAATCGCCTTCTGGTTTCATTTTCATAATTTTGGTCGTAAATTTAAAATTTACCTAAAATCAATTTTCAAAAAAACATTTTCAATTCGATCTTAACGGAATGCACACTGTGAGTTTGAGTCGCTTCTGACAAAATGTAGAATTTCAAATGGACAGTTCACATCCAACTATTAAATGTTGAGTTTTGGAAGTTTTAAATTTTTTTAGGCCGGCGAAGGACATGTTGACCTTTGGACTCAATTTTAACTAAATATTTGAAATATTTTTAGTTCGTTTAATTTTAAGTAATTTTCAAATTTACTTGTACAAGCTTCAATAAAAAACAAGATTTTGAAGATTAAAATCGAATTTGCTTGGAAGTTTTTAGCAATTTAGATTTAAAGTGCAAAAATTTAAAATTTCATTCATTTTATTCTGTTTTGTCTAAACTGGAGCCTCTAACTCGATCTTAAGAAAATTTTAGTTTTTATGTTAAATTCGAAACTTGAATAAAAAACAAAGTAGAATTAGTCCAAAATTCAAAAACAGAATTAGAATTTGGACAGTTGGGGGTTTTGAGCTTCATCTGCAAATTTAAAGACGAAATTTTTGTTTTAAGGCTATTCAACAAACTAGCTTCAGAAGTGGAAATCGCCTTCTGGTTGCGTAAAATATCGTAATTTTGGTGGTAAAGTTCAAATTTACCTAAAATCAAAGTTCAATTGTACCCTTGGAATGTTCAATCCGATCTAGAAGAAATTCACACTTTGAGTTTGATTTCGCTTTTGCCAAAATGTGGAATTTCAAATGCAAACTCCACATTCTAACTGTTAAATGTCGAGTTCACAGTCCATTTTTTTTTAAGCAGGCAAATGACACTTTGATTTATGGACTCAATTTTAAGCAAAAATTTTAAATATTTTTAGTTCGTGTTATTTTGAATAATTTTCAAGTTTTCTTGCACAAGTTTTTTAAGATTAAAACTTAATTTTTCACTTTGAAATTTTTAGCTATTTCATTTCAATGCTATTTTGTCTAAACTGGAGCCTTAAACTCGCATCTTAAGAAAATTACAAGTTTCTAAGCATAGAAACTTGATATCGAGTGTATAATATCTGAATTAAAACAGAACTCAATCAAAAGAACTGTTTTGTGAGTTGAAACTGGAAATTAGATGATTCAAAGCGAAACTTTCTCTTGAAATTCAAACGTAATTTTTTTTTGCTTTTTTAAAACTTGGACCTTTGAATGAAAATTTTTAATTTAGGATTCAAAATTCGTGTTCAACCTGAAACTTTGTCGAATGCAGAGTAAAAGTCGATTGCGTTTCGAGTTTGAATTCAATCTTGCACTAAAAGCCAGAGTTTTTATGTTAAATTCGAAACTTGAATAAGAAAAGACAAAGTAGAATTAGTCCAAAATTCAACAACATAATTAGAATTTGGGAAGCTGGGGTTTTTGAGCTTTTGAACTCAGTTTTGCCAATTTACTCGCAAAATTGAAGTTTACACTTTGAAAGAGTTGAAAGACGCAATTTTTGTTTTATGATGATTCAACAAAGCTGTTTCTGAAAGAAATTTTCAGTTCTATTTAAAATGTTTCCATTGTTTATTTTTTGGTATTTTTAGTATCTTTTGCAGTATTTCAATGCTCTGAAAGCCCGAGAAATGAGAAAAATCTATACTTTCTATAAGAGAAACTGTAAGTTCATAATTGAAGGAATTTAAATTTTCTGTTTAAACTGTGAATTTTTGATCAAACTTTCAACGTTTTGATGTTGGTACTCTGCTTTTTGAAAATTTTGGCTTTCGACTGAAGTTAAAATTCGAACTTGAGGATTCTAAGCAGGACGCTCGACATTTCCAAATCCTTTCTGGGCCCGAATTTTGAGCTTTTAAGAAAATTATTTATTAGCTGATATGAAGCTGAGCTCAAGTTTGCAGTTTTAGTCTAAAGACGGTGCTTGATGTAAATCCGAATTAGTAGAGAAATCATTTTTTTTTGTGACAAATAGTAAATTTTGAAAGTCTAAAAGCAAAAGATTCTATTGGAATCCGATATTTGTCTTCAGACTGAAGCCAATTAATCGGCAAGGAAATTGCGCGAATAAAAACTAAGGAATATGAAAATTGGTATTTCAAATTTGTGGCCAAATTTTAGAATTGAAAGTTAAAGTTTTATGATTGAAAGTAAGACTTCCACTGTCAACAAAGCCTTCAATTTGTAGCAGAAATTTTGAATTTTTACTCTCTTATTTGAAAATGTTTTTTGATTGAAACTTTTAGTTTAAAACAGTTGAAAAAATTTCGAATTTATTACAAAAAACAGCTAACATTTTTTTAAGCTCCCACGTTGTGTTAATAGTTTCCAATTCGCAAAGTGCACATTTCTCGCTTAAAATTCCCAATCCAAATGAAAATTGTTTTCCATATACATTTGAAGAACTCCAAATTCCAAAACGTCTAGTTGGAATTTTGTCCATTTCACCATTTTTCAGTTCGGAAAATCGGAAACGAAAATCGCCTCTAAAGTTTTCTTTTCGGTTCCGGTTGTGTGGACTTTTCGAATTTTGGTGAGGCATTTGCAATTCTCCTGAAATCCAAGTGAAAATAACGCATTTTGAAAATGGAAAATTCAAATTGTCAATTCACCCTGAAAAAAATCGTTTCGTGTGGTTTTGTTTTAGCCGAATTATAGAGTTTCAGTTCAAGCTACAAGTGGAAACGTCGAGTTTTCGACTCAATTTTAAACAAAAATTTCAAACATTTTTATATGAAATTGGGTATTTGCTAATTTGATTTTGAACACTTTTTAAGATTACTTTTACCGGTTTCAATTAAACGCTGGATTTTTGACTTCAGAATTGAATTGTGCACTTTCAAGTCCTCAGAAATTTAGATTCAATGCTCTAAAAGTTTAAATTTCTTCAAAATTCACGATTCATTAATCAAACACAACAAACTGTTTTCATTAAAATGTTTGTATTCTAACGCCTGTAACTTGAACTTAAGGAAATAACAAGTTTGTAGCAGAATGAATATGAAATGGAGCGTATAATATGTGAACTGAAAGTAGAAATTTCTCTTCGAATTCAAAAGTTTATTTTAGTTTTTTGAGTTACGTTATTCAAACGAATATTACAATATAATATACAAATTAATCAAAATTAAACTCCAAAATTGTAGAATTTCAAAGGAAAAACTCAACGCAAATTTTCAGTTCGGTTGTTTTAAATTTAGAAAAGAATATTCAGTGGACATAAAGTGAAAAATGCTACATTGACGTTGGACGGTTTTTTCAGTTCAGCTTTTCATATTTGAAACCAAATCCATATTTTAAGTGGTTTTTTTTTAGTGAAAAGTGGATATTAAATTCAATTTCAATTGAACCAAACCTACAGTTCGGATCTTCGCGAATTCACAATTAATAAGTTTTCACAGAAAAAAAATTCAGAAGTGGAAATCGCCTTGTGGTTGCGTAAAATATCGTAATTTTGGTGGTAAATTTGAAATTTACCTAAAATAAAAGTTCAATTGGGCGCTTTGAAGCTGAAAAGCCAACATTTTCAATCCGATCTCAAAGGACTTCACACTTTGAGTTTGATTTCGCTTTTGCCAGAATGTGGAAATTCAAATGCAAACTCCACATTCTAACTGCTAACTGTCGAGTTCAAAATCAATTTTTTTTAAGCAGGCAAAGGAAACTTTGATCTTTGGACTCAATTTTAAGCAAATATTTGAAATATTTTTAGTTCGTTTGATTTTAATTCGTTCAATTCAATCTTTAGAATTCGAACTGAACAATGACTAGATTGCGCTTCGAGTTTGAATTCAATCTTGCACTAAAAGCAAGAGTTTTTATGTTAAATTCGAAACTTGAATAAAAAAACAAAGTAGAATAAAGTAAAAATTCAAAAACAGAATTAGAATTTGGAATATTGCGGGTTTTGAGCTTCATCTGCAAATTTGAAGCGAATATTTGAAGAGTTAGTTGACTTATTAGAAGTAGTTGAGTTGTGAGAGCGAAATTTAGAACGTCTGCGAAACCCTAACTAAAATTTGTCAAACTGATAGCGAACAAGTCAATTTTGCCATTGTTTCTTTTTTGGTATTTAATAAATTCTCTGAAGTCCGAGAAATGAGAGAAACAATAAATCTATACTTTCTATAAGAGAACGGTAAGTTCATAATTGAACGAATTTAAATTCTCTGTTTAAACTGTGAATTTTTGATCAAACTTTCAACGTTTTGATGTTGGTACTCTGCTTTTTGAAAATTTTAGCTTTCGACTGAAGTTCAAATTCGAACTTGAGCATATTCTAAGCAGGACGCTCGACATTTCCAAATCCTTTCTGGGCACGAATTTTGAGCTTTTAAGAAAATTATTTATTAGCTGTTATGAAGCTGAGCTCAAGTTTACAGTTTTAGCCTAAAATGGTGCTTGATGTGAATCGTTTGAATAGAGAAATCACAATTTTTCGATACAAAAAGTCAATTTTGAAAATCTAAAAGCAAAAAATTCTATTGGAATCCGATATTTGTTTTCAGACTGAAGCCAATTAATCAACAATGAAATTGTGCGAATAAAAACTAAAGAATATTAAAATTGGTATTTCAAATTTGAGGTAAAATTTTAATATTGAAAGTTAAGGTTTCATGTAAAATTTCCACTGCCAACAAAGATTTCAATTTTTAGCAGAAATTTTGAATTTTTACTCCAGCTTTGTTCTCAGTTTGTTTCGATAAGTGAAACTGAGTTTAAAACGGTTGAAAAAATTTCGAATTTATTGCAAAAAACAGGTAAAACTTTTAAACTTCCGAGCGTTTATAATGGAAATTGTGGGTCCCAAGTCATATTTCACACTTAAAGTTGAACTTTTAAGGCCAAAGTTAAAGGAATGTTTAATTAATTGTAAAAGTTTCAAGGTTTACAAGAAAATTTACATTTAAAGTTAAAAATTCAGATTGGACATTGAAGTGGAACTAAGAAGTGTATAGTGAAAAATGCGATTTTAAGCAAAAAACTAAATAATACTTGAGTTTGGTGTTCAAAATATCGTGTTTGAAGCGAAAAAATTGCAATTGCAAATGAAAATTCACCAACAGCCTAAAATTGTTCAAAATTAAGAACGACTCTAAACTTGCACTTTGTGTTAATAGTCTCCAATTCGCAAAGTGCATATTTCATGCTTAAAAATCGCAATCCCATATGAACTAAATATTTTTTGGAATTTTTCCTAAACCACCTGCTTACTCAAATCCGAAATTCGCCTACAATACTCAGGGGCACGTAAATGCGCCAGTTTTTTTTCCTCAAACCGACATCAGTTTAGCAAAAGTTGCGGCGTCCAGAGTATCGTCTTTAGTCGCGTCGCGATTTCACCTCCGTCCGGGATCTCTGCCTTAAATTTAGACACAGCCGCTCGGTTTCGCGTAAAGCGGGATGGATTTATAACTTTTTTTTTTAATAAAAATATATTCTGTCACTGGTGGGTGTTAACCAAATATCTGGACATGGAAATCGAGCTTGGAATGCTTCTAAAGCTACTGTTATGCTGTAAGTTTTCATCAACTTTTGTTTGAGTTTAAAGCTTTGAAGTTTTGCTTGATTGTTACTTAAAATTTTGGAGTTTGTTGTTAGTTATTTGCAAAAAATGTGCGCAATTTTTGCTAACAATTTGGTCAATGTGCTGTTCAAAAGGATTCAGATAGATTTTGAGAGTTTTAAACATGAAATTTCTGGCAAAAACACTGAATTCCTGGCTCTAAACTTTCCTTGACAAAAATTAATTTGCTGGAAAAATGCACGGGGATTTGCAATCGTTTTAACGTGCAAACTTTACGTTTGCGCTAGACCAGATCATAAAAATTGTATTTTAAATATGCATAAATATTAGTCGAAGTCTGGGCATGTTTAAAGAAGCGGCAGCTTCCTTAGCAATAAACGCTATGCTAATATGTGCCTATCTTTACCTAATTATTAGGAAACATTATGTTCTGTTTATACACGAAATGCTGGTGAAAACCTTTCCGGGTGAAACCGCCTAAGAATTTAGGGCTTGCAGATTGAAAATGGCCTTTGTAGCATGTAGAGCCTGAAAATTCCAGTTTGAAACAAACATGAATCAATTGACTTTATAATTTGTTATATTTAAACACGCCTCCTGGTAAGGTTGTATCTTTTGTAGTCGGTTAATATCTTAATTGCGAAATTTTATTTTAAATTAAAATTTTTCAGATTGTCTATTCTAGAAACCGTGCAAACCACGGCTGCTGTTGGAGCTTTTGAATATATAGCCTAGACAGACTCTGTATTTTCCTGTAAAAGAATTGATCAGTTAATATTAACTACTTTATTTAAAAACAGATTTCAAGTTCTTGACAACCGGCTAGAATCACAATAAGGACGAGCTCCTGCAGGAGGCGTGATTTATATTTAGCCACGCCTCCTGGTCGAGCTTCAACAGGTTATTATTGCCTATTTTTAAACTAATTAATTCCAGATTTAGCCGCAGTTTTCTGAACAATCAGCATTAAAAAAGCAGCTTTGAACAATATTGGCCAGTTGCTTGTTCCTGTAAACCGAAAAAAATATTAGATAAAGAATCCGCTATAAATATAAATATTTCAAAAGATTGGGTTGTTTACTGCCGTTCGTCGTATCTTAGCTCTAGTGTATTAAAATCCACTTTTTTTAACTTTCAAAGCGACTTACAACATGGAAACAATACAAACACAACACCATTTCAAATCAAGACCACTGTTATATTAAGCCATGCCCCCAGGCGGAGTCTAGTTCAACACCAGTTTCCTTACACCTTAGATTCTTCGAGTAGGATTTTGATATTATCAAGTACTTTTGGTACAAATCTTTATATAAATACCGCAAGTTGTCACAGCTAAAGCAAAATCTTCCAATTCATGTCCAATCCAGCTATTGAATATTTAGCCACGCCTCCTGGTGGAGATAGAACTAATATACAGGGTGATTGAAAATATAGAAAAAAAAATTTCGAAAATTTCTAGAAGACATTAACAGTTGAAGATCGAATTTCAACTTTGTTATTAAGCATTATTTTAAAATGGTTCCATGTTTAATTGGTGGCATATTGGAATACTTAAGCATTCAAAAATAATTATTACGATCTTTGCTTCAAATTACGAAAATTTTTGATATCAAAAAATTTCTTTTCTACAATTTTTTTATGAAAAGGTACAGCGGCAATGATGTTTTTTGTCATTAACAGATAGTTACAGGTAGATCTTGTCAATCTTAACAATAATTTGTCAAACTGTGACTTACTTTGAATTTCCTTTTACGAATTTGCCGATATGCGATTAGTTCAGGGGAAATGCTACAGTAAGATAGCAGAACCTGAAAGAACCCACCCCAACAAAGGGCGAAGAGAGTGGTTCCAGGAAGATAGTGGACGACAATCGATGTTCGGGTTCCAGGCATAGAAAAACAAGTATTGGACATAACCGAATCAGACCCTTCCAGGGGCACTCAGAGCACAATAACTGACACTTTCCCAAACACCAAGTAAGTACCGAGAAAGGGCTACGTTCCTACCACGTTTGTACGATACACACAGCACAAGGAGATACAAATGGAGCAGGAGTTAATTAACTGAATATGAGAAGCTGCTTGA
>NW_026017110.1:47085482-47089918 GCF_020466585.1 Dendroctonus ponderosae | reverse complement strand
GTCAGCACACAGGGTGATATTAAGTACTTCAGGAGATGATTTTCTAAGTTATTTTTAGAAAAACGTTTGTAAGTAGAAATTAAAAAGGGGAAACGGTTCTTCGTAAATAATTTTATAATTTTTCTGTTTATTACAGCATTCAGGGACTATAAATAGTAAAATTTATTAAGCCCAGTGGAGGAGGACCAGGCTAAAATCATTAAAAAAAATGTGGGCTGCTGCAATTATTTTGTTGTCGTTAAAGTACTGCAAATTTACAATTACAAAATAATTTCTTTACTTTGGATAAGTTTGCTAGAAAAAACAACCTAGTGAAATGCTTTGCGGCGAAAAGGTTGGCCACGCCTCCTGGTGGAGCCAATCATATGCAGGCCAAATAATGAAAAATCCGTCTTCTGCACGAAAAAATGGTTATTAAACGATTGAAGGAAAATTTTAGTATTGAACAAACACATTGGGTATTCATGGATTTCAGGGGTGTTTTTTACAACTAAAGGTGACAAATAAATATGTTGCAAATTTACAAATTACAAGTTGTTCTACAAAATGTAAACAAAGTTATGGTCTTTTTAGCCACGCCTCTGGGAGGAGCCGTAATGAATATATTTATTTCAAGTGGCCAAATAATGGTTACTTTAAGCTAACGTATTGTAAATTGACAACTTATTAAGCACGTCTTTGTTCTGATTCTCCGACACTAATTTTGACTGGGAGAAAATAAGTAAAAGATACTTTCGGGCAAAGTTATTATTACTTGGCCACGCCTCCTGGTGGAGTTAGAATATTTGACGGTTATTCAGCTTTAGAAGAGTATTATTAAGCAATTGGTCAATAATTTTAGTGCTAGCAAATTTATGAAAATCAGAAATTAATTAATCTGCAGTTGATTTTAATTAAAAGTTTTCCAATTTTCATGCAAATGTCACAAGTTGTTAGAATTTTAGTAACAACTTGCAAAATGTCTAATTAAATTGGCAAGTTTTTATTAAAATCAGCTGCAGCTTAATTAATCTTTGAGCTTCAACAAAGGATTGGCAATTTTCAGGCTGAAGAACAACCAATATTTTAGATCCACCAGGAGGCGTGGCCAAATATTAATGATTTCGTCAGAAAACATGTTTTCTTTTCTGGCACAGTTTGTCTCGCAGATCAGACAACACAAATAAATGCTAGTTAAATTGTCAGTTTACAGTAGCTTAAGGGGCTTAAAACCCTCTCCCGGTGGGGTTACAATAAGTTTAGTGTGCGTATTTTTAAAGTAATTAATAATTCCGTAAGGATTTTTCATATTCTTTTAGCGGGGCAAAGTTTGAAGGCAGTGAAACGTTTTGATGCAAAACTGTAAACTCTTTGCCACGCCTTCTGGTGGACTTCTAATAATAAATATATTTTGGCTTTTAAACGCTTTTAAACGTGTGAAAGGATGGGCTATTGGAAATTTTCTAAGGAATTTGATCTATTGTCTGATTTGCGAGGGAAAGTTAGATTTAGGTGGAATGTTTTGTTGTGAAACTACGAATCTTTTCCGCGCCTCCTGGTGGTGTTTTTAATTCGTCTGGTTTGAGCTTCCTTAAGGTATTGACAATTGGAATTTTCTGCTTAGAGAGAAAATTAGAAAGAAAATTTGTTAGTGAAATATTTTAGTAGCACACAACTAGCTTTTGATGCGTATAAGAAAAATAATGGAAACAGTTTATTGAACCTTCAAGCATGCTTAAACACTACATTGGATTCATCGTGAAATGCACCAAAGTTTATTAGATTGGTGGATTTTTTCACTTCCTCCATAAAAGCCCCTCTTTCATCGGCCGCTCCACTCTAATGGCAAAACTCATTAGTCCAGCACACCAACATCCAATACAAATTAATTAAATCCCCTTCTTTATTTATTTTCCTTGGATACATGGCGCGAGCCAGATAACGTCCGGGCGTATTTTTAGTGGCATGATTCCAGATCTGTTTACTATAAAACTGTATACTCAGGAAATTGCTCTAACGTTTACGTTAGCGACTGTTTTAATCAATCCAGAGTTAATTAAGCTGTACTTGCCATGTCCATATCAAGGCATCCAGTGGCAATGAGGAAATATTGAAATTGTCCAGAAACCGATCCATTCAGATCGGGAATAAATAACGAACTACTTGAAACAATTCAAAAGTGAACAGATTCATCTGCTGCCATCAGCTCTTGAGATGTTTAAATTACATGTTGGTAGGTATATTATAGAATGTTATCTGATGAACCGAATTTAAACGACCTGGATAGAAACAGACTGCCAGATTGTGATAGTTTATTGGACATTTTCAATGCCACTGACCTAAATAGTTGGGCGAAAGAAACGGTTGCAAACATAGACGCATTTTGACGAAAAATGATTCGTAATTTCGTCGGACTTTGAGATTGAAGTCAAATAAACAGTCGGATGATTTATGTTTCATTAGCATCGTTTTTAGGGCCATTAGTTCCGGTAAAGGCCGGGAAATGGGTTAGTCGTTGATTTCGCAACACACAAAGGATAGTTTGCGCTACATTTTATCAGGCCTGATTCAGGCTAGTTAAAGGGCGCGCCCTTTACTGCGCCCTGCCCTAATTGCTTCGTGTTAGACGAATATTAATCGAGGATTTAGCAGCGCGGTTTTTCTGTAAATATTCATGGCATTTTTAGGCTTAGATGGGTTCCAAAGCTCATATAATAATGCTTCTGGTACTTGCAGCGACCCGCATGATCGTCCCGATCTTGCGCCAAGTGACTTCTCCCAAAGAGTCGATGGTACTGCGTAGTCGTTCAAAGTACCAACATAGATTTAAGACGGTATTAAGGCAACATAATAAGTTGGGGGTGCACTGAGCAATGTTCGCTAAGAGTTAATGCATTACCCACGTTGCCTGATGTTCAATGGCAGCCAGTGTTAAGTCAGTTCTTTCAGAGCCGCTTGAGCAAGAAAGCGGAGGATTATGGCGGAGCTCTGACAACGCCGGTTTCAGTTGGATTCTTTCGGTCTTTGATATCTCTGCATGACGCTGCTGGCCTGATACAAAGTACACGTGAGCTGCGGAACACTCCCACACAGCATTTTTTCCACTCTACCTACCTTTAAGGAATAATGAACAAAATGAAATTAAAGTAGTTGCGGATCGGCGGCAATTGAATGGAGCAACAAACAACGAGGTTTCAAAGCCTATTAATTGAAAAAAAAACGAAACTTGAGATACATTGCGGAATCTGACTGGATTTATTTCTGGTAAACTTGTGCTTTTTCAATCCATCCTTTATAGGCCTGACAAACAAACCGGCAATAAACAGGAAGGTGCTGCTGATTGACGAAAAGGCACTATGAGCATATGTGAGATTCTCGAGCTTAACGCTTCTGTTTGCTTGATACTAATGTGGATGTCTTTCCCAATAAATTCACGCATGAACGCGCCCTGGCCCTTCCTGAAGAACTTTTTTATATAATAAATAAATAAAATAGTGGATGAAAAACGATCAGAAGAAGAAGAGACAGTTCATGTTTTTGCTCAAACTAATTAGTTGTATTTAGTCTCGATATTGTATATACATATGTTTTCTGTAAGTCAATAAATAAATAGTAAATTAAAATTGAAATCAGCCCTGAAGTTCCAGTTTTGCTTTGATTGATTCACTGTTTCTTCTTGATATATTCTTTACTGTATGAATTAATAAATAAATAATTTGTCAATTGTGCAAAGCTTTTACAGATAGGAACTAGAAACTGTTTACATTTGGCTGCGCCTCTTGGTGCCGCCAAAGCAAATGTAGTTGAAATAGTCTCCTACTTGGCAATCGACTATAAAAGTATAAAAGTTATTTAGCAGTTTGACTAAAAAAAACTTGCAATTTCCAATTTTTCAACTCGATTTTTTTTTTTTTTTGGTTTGACCGGCGGCTGGAAGATAAAAATCTTCTCGAAGACACCCAGTGCTCCGTGACACTGCGTAGTGTTGGATTTCTACCAACTAAAAAACCCCCGTTTTTAAACTGCAAGTTTCCGGGAGTTATCCTTTAAAACTTGTAGTCTTCTGTAAGAATGGTTCAGCTCTGGCATCCGTATGCCTTTACATCACATTCTCTCCATCTACCTGCTAGCATGTGCATCTTACTAAATTGACCCAAGCACTACACAACACTATACCACTTCTATCACACTAACTTAATTAAGTTTCGCACTTACAGCACTTTGCAGATTACTGCTTTACCTATTGCCCTGTTGGGCCATCTAGTGCCTGGGCCTCTTTTTCCTGGGCTTTCCGTAGTTCTTCAAAGGGATGGTTTTCGGCCTTTTCAAAGGTCGAAGCTGCTTTCCGTTGCAGAAAGTCTCTCAGTGGCTCCCACTCCAGGTCCCTGTAGATTTGAGAATTACGCACAAACCAAGGCGCATCTATGGCCATCCGCAGGAGTTTATTCTCTGTGGCC
>NW_026017110.1:47079976-47084483 GCF_020466585.1 Dendroctonus ponderosae | reverse complement strand
AATTTCTTGTAGATAGTTTTAACTTCGAAATACACTGTGTTTCTGCAGAGCGCAATGCGTAGCACGATGTTTACTATTCGGAGTACGAACTCTCTGATGATGATCTACTTGAATCTTACAGTTAACTAAATATACTTTGCTTGAAAGATCGGCCTTAACGTTTAGCCACGCCTCCTTTCTTTCCTTTAAACCACGCCTATTGGCGGAACTTGGAGGAGGTTAAATTGGGTATAAACAATTATACATCTTTGCTGAATTTGCAATTGAAATGCAATGAATTGTTTTCTTCTTAAATCAAATACTTAATAAAGATGCAGAGATTTGCTTTACATTGCGATAAAGCTATTTTCATATTAAACCACGCCTATTGGTGGAGCTGCAAACAGCTACCAATTATAAGCCTTTATTAACAATTTATGACTTAAGAAGTCAAACATTTCTGGTTCCAGTCATGTTTTATTGTCAGAGACGAAAGTTTAGATTATTTTTTGAATGTTTTGTATTTAGCCACGCTTTCTGGTGGGGCTTTCACATGTCTAAAGTCTAAAAAACAGCTAAGTGTCAGCTGAGATTGACCACAAAGATTTTCACACAAAAAAATTCATTGTTAAAAAGAATAATAATTCAGATAACAATATTTTGCAAGCAACACGCTTCGCCTCCTGGAAGAAGTATTTTATCAAAAATACCTTTTTTAAGTACAAAGTCAAATACTCCTGAAAGAAAGATTATCCTTAACATTTAGCCACGCTAACGCTCACTAGTGGAGCTGTGTGCCTAACTGCAATTTAGCTGCAAAAATTTTCCAATTGGTGATTTAATAAAACATTTTCTTGAACAGTCTGGTTCCTCGAGTTGGAGTGGAATCTTTGACTTCGCGAAAATTTAACAGAAAATAGACAAACAACACCCCAAGTATTCAGTTACGCATCCCGCGGTTAAACAATAAATCGGCTAGCGTTAAGACTCCCTAATATAACAGCTGCCAATATTTTAAAGAGTTATTTTCACGGAGCCTTCAGGCTTGAAAGTTTTCCTTTCTATCCAAACTCATTAGTTCTGTTTGCTTGCCTTCAGCGCTTCGCAGAATATTAATAGCATAATTAAAAGTGAGTTAAGGGTGTTGAAAATTCATTAACTTGATGAGCTGTAATGCAATCGACGCGACATTGAATGTGGGAGTATAACCAGCAAAAAAACCACTATTTAAACCATGCTGTTATATAATGTGCTTGCAAAATTCCAATCAGTTTTCACAGTGTAACATGAGGTGGACACCCAGACGTGTTTCTTATGCCGGCCCTCAATCGCTTGCCCAGGTCTTCATCGACTTTGGCAAAGTTATCAATGGCCCTTTCAGCTATCACGCAGTTTGTCTGTCTCAGCCAAATTAGCATGTTTTCGATTGTTCGCTCTCTTTCGTCGTCGTTAATCACCTGCCGAGTGTTAAAAAAAATTTTGCGTTTACTTGAAACGTTTGGAAACCTCGACCTACTCTTGTCCATAAAAGTCGTGCCTGGGAATAGTTATCAACCAAGCCGTTATCGGTCCTATCGGCCACTCCATTGAGAGGAATCCTCGGAGCCAAAGCTCTGGCTCTTTTATCATTCCTCGGGCCATTGAAGCTATTCGGAAAGTAATTGGGCCCGCCTCCCTGGCTGAGTATTGTCGAGCGACCATCACGATTGTAATTGTGCAGCTAAAAGAAACACTTGAAATTACATAAAGCCAAGAACACTGCCACACATCTAATAATATCTCATCATCGAACGGAAAATGTACGTCGAACATAATATCGCTGACATTTTAACAGGCCTGAAGATTAACTGCCTTGGCAGTTACGGGCTCTAATAGTTATTATTCTAAATTGTTTCCAAATAGCCGGAATTATTTAGGGTCTGGAACGTAAAATAAACTCGAATATTTTATCGAATTTACGGCCTTTGTTGATTTTTAGTTAATTGGGACACTGTGTACATTTCATTGGTAGTTTACTGATATTTGGATAAAATCGCAACTTAACACCAACATTTTTCGGTTAAAAAATCAGGAAGTGTACGTTTAGCATATTGGAATAAGCCACGCCTCTGGGCAGAGCCAAAGTTTTGGATTGTAACCAGGGCAATAAGAACGACTTTTAGGTCGCGCCCCTAGGCGGAGCTAAGCAGCGCTCACCAAATTCAAAGCTAATTGAACATGTATAGAAGAAACAAACTCGAAAAATTACCTTGAATGGTGAGTTAACTGGCAACTGAGTGTTGTTGATGCCCAAACGATACCGATGAGTGTCCCCGTAGTTGAAAATTCTGCCTTGAAGCATTCGGTCCGGCGAAAAGTTAATTCCTAGAAACCAAACTCATCGAATAATCAACCACGAAAATAGCCGCTGATTATCTTATGAAATCATCGAATTAGTCTGATGAAACCGTGTGATTAATGCTCATCGACAGCCAAAACGTCGGCCGTCCTAAAAATATGCGTGCGGACAGTAGATTTTTCAGTACAGTGGGCGAACCTGGGTAAATAGTAAACACTTAGTATATATTTTCGCGTGTCCTTTACCCAAAAATGTATTTTTAACGTTGCGATTCACTGGACAATCTAGTTCAATGCCGATTAAGCGGGGCCTGAAAATAAACAGAATTAAGCCCACTGGTCGCTTACCAGGGATGATGTGCGATACGTCGAACGCCAGCTGTTCCACTTCAGCAAAATAGTTGGTCGGATTCTTGTTCAGAACAATTCGTCCCACGGGAATTAAGGGATAGTCTGCATGTAGCCAAACTTTTGAATTATCAAAGGGATCGTAAGGGTTCTTAACCGCTTGCTCCGGGGTCATCACCTGGAAGGAGTGTTTTAGCCCATGAAAATGGTTTTCTGGATATTCTCCAGGCCTACCTGTATATAAAATGACCACGAAGGATAGTTCTTATTGTGAATGGCATTGTACAAGTCGCGGGAATAGTAATCAGGATCAAGTCCAGCCAGTCGGTCCGCTTCGCTTTGCCATAAGTTGGAAATTCCTAAAATATCCACATTGAAGACAGGCCGAAGTTAATTGTTTTAGTGTGAAATGAGGGCTGAATGTTCGCAGTGTGTGTAGATTAGGAAAAAACAGCAATTTAATTGTTTTTCACCCTATGGTTAACCACGCCTCTGGGTGGAGCTTAATATTTCAACTATACTTGACTAAATATTTATGCAAAATATTTCTAGAACAAACTATTTTCTGATCCTGTTTCTTTTCTATTACCATAAAATGCATTCAATCTAATCATAAAGTTACTCCTTTTGACTATGTTTTTACAAGACTGTTTTTTATACCTTATGTGGAATCTGACCACGCCTCTGGGAGGAGCTAAAAATTGGGCGGAGTTATACATTTAAAAAAATCAAAAGTTAGTTAAATTTCAAAAAAATTTCAATTTCAAATTGAAGAAAAAAAATGTTTTCTGTCAAAAATCGAGAATATCACTATATAATCAGCAGTCTGTATTTTATTAGCTCACGTGAAAACGAAATTGATCTAAAATAAAAAGCAACATACTTCAAGCGAAATCACGTACTAAATCGCTAAAATAATTGAAATTCGCATAGTTTCATTTAAAAAAGTGGATTGAAAAGCGGCAAATTTACCAGATTATACAATTAACTAACTTCATCTAAAACCCTACAAAATCTAGGAAAAACATCTCATATTTTTTTTAGATTTCTGTAGCAGTTTTCAAATGAAGTTGGAACCATTCGAGTGTATCTAGGAAACTTCAATTTAAGCCAAAAAATAACATTTCCAAGTTAAAAAAAGGGGAAAGACGATCTAAAAACCATCTTTATTACTTGGCCACGCCTTAAGGCGGAGTTAAAACTAACGCAGTGTATAATCGTATACTTAGCCACGCCTTCGGGAGGAGCTCAAGATTTGAAAACAATTTCCAATTCAAATAGGTCAAGTCAGAACTTCAATTCCAACGAAAAAATGTTGACAATAAAAAACATGATTTAATAGTCATTAAAATCTGGCTTAATACTTGGCCACGCCTCAAGGCGGGCTACAAGAAAATCTGAAAAATAGGAAGTCTCTAAAATATTTGAGATTTACGGTCCAGTTGTAGCTGAAGCAGTGCAAGTTCGTCTAATTGACTCTTCAACTTGATTCTAAAAAGCCATTTTATCGCAAAACCTCAAATTTAGTGAAATAATTTCGAAAATTATTTTAATACTTCGCCACGCCTCTAGGCGGAGTTAGAACCAATCGGCTATATACTGTTACAGTTAGCCACTCCCCCAGGAGGAGCTAAAACCTACTCAGTCAAAAATGTTGCGGTTATCTTCAATTAAGACTCCACTCCACACAGTGGCTCATCAGCTTTCGTCAGATGAACAACAGCTCTTCAAACGATCCACTGTTTGACTTTCCTTATTTGTTACAAAGTGTTTCACACTCGCGGTCCAACCTCGAGGTTGAAGCTTCACTAAGTGTGTGTTTTTGCCCTCCCCCAGACCAAGA
>NW_026017110.1:47078655-47078977 GCF_020466585.1 Dendroctonus ponderosae | reverse complement strand
ACCTCCCACTAACACACCCAAACTAATGCTCAACAACACCGAAATTCCTCTTTCTAAATCTCTCAAATATCTTGGCGTTATCATCGATTCTAGACTAAACTTTGCTGAGTACATTAACAAAATAATCTCCAAAGGAAGCCAAACAGCCGGCATCCTTTACCCTCTCTTAAACCAGAAAAGCAAGCTCACTCTGAAAAACAAAACTCTGTCAAAACTCGCGTCCTAAACCACCCAAACCCACTCATTAAAGACACGTTTACCCAAACTATTCCAAACCAACGATACAAAACCCCGACAAGTTTAATGGCAGACCCCCCCCCCC
>NW_026017110.1:47074788-47078641 GCF_020466585.1 Dendroctonus ponderosae | reverse complement strand
TGGAATCACCCGCCTTAAGCAGTTGATTCCCGACATCTCAAACCTCCTGGAAAGTACCTAAACTCTCAAACTCTTCCAGATTTAATTCTCTATGCCAACCGCCACAAACCGCTACTTTTCGCGCTCCATACCCCTACTTTGTTCTTTCTTCGTTCGCTCTCAGCCCCGAAACCACGAAAACCCCCACCCCAAACCCACCAAGGCTCTTGCAGGCTACCATGAAAGACAAAAAGCCTTAAATATCTATGTCTGCGGTAAACATCACGTCACGGTCAATTAAGACTCAAAAATTACACTTTAAAATGCAAGCAAAGCTACGCATTGCAGTTTTCCTTACCTTGATCACTTTTAAAGTGAAACTTGCAGTAAAAGAACTCTCCTTCAGAATTAATGAGCGAGTACGTGTTGGCTCCATAACCGTGCATTGTCCGGTGACTCGCCGGAATCCCTCGATCGGTAAACAACTGCAAGGTTTGATGGGTGCTTTCAGGTCTGAGGGAGACAAAGTCCCAAAAGGCGTCATAGTCTGGCCTAATATTGGTCACAGGATTTCTGGAAACAGGCCGAAAATGTGACCAATTCCCAAAATCAAAACTGGTTGGTTACCTCTTCAAGGCGTGCATGAACATGGGAAAATTGATGGCATCATTCACAAAGAAGATAGGACTATTATTCCCCACCAGGTCCCAAATGCCATCGTCTGTGTAGAATTTAATGGCAAATCCCCTCAAGTCGCGATAAGTATCCGGGTATCCACGCTCGCCTGCCACCTGAGAGAACCTGGAAGCCTCTAAATACACCCCAACCTCCTCAAGTCAGCCCTGAAGGCCTCACCTGACTATTATCGGCGTTTCGTCGCCGATATTCTTAAAAACGCACGCAGCTGAATACGCAGTGATATCATGAGTCACCTGGAAGGTCCCGAAAGCCGCCGCCCCTTTGGCATGAACCACCCGTTCAGGAATTCTTTCCCTGCTGAAGTGGGAAAGTTCATCGATGAGAACAACGTCCTGGAGCAACGTAGGCCCGGAATAACCCACTGTTAGCATGGCTTCTTTTCGACCCACTGGCACGCCGCCATTGGTGGTGATGCTTTCATTGTTGTCCTAAGTTTCTCAAATTTACTGGTTGAAGTTTTCTGGCCATTTGGTACTTACTTGGTGTTTGCTCGAATACTCCAGAAGCACATTGGAAGCGGGATCGCGCGCATTAAAACCGGAAGATGAATGAGCCATTTCTGGTGTTTCACTGTTCAGTCCTCTGGCTGGTGAATATTTATATAAAACCCGATTTTTTTGCGCTGCAAACCGCGCCGTTATCTGTAAAACCGCAGCGACACTCTTTGAACAATAAAAACCCAAACATTGCTTATACAAGGTGTTTATTTGTTGCTCAGTTAAAACTCTATATGGAACTGCTCATCGAGGTGCAAAGCCTGTCTCAATCGAGACCCCAGGGATTTATCCACTGGATCAAACATGGTGGCAATGGCGCGTTTCTGGATAGGCAAAGTGGCACGCTTTAGCCAGTCTACTAGGTTTTCGACCAGGCGGGCCTTTTCATCCTCTTTCAGGACGCTTTGGTAGAGCAGTCTGGCCTGGGTGAAGTTGTCGTCGTTGCCACTATCAATCCTGGAACAGAAACCCGGAAAGTGGTGGAAACTCCAGCATCAGTTAGCAGTCGATTTTTACCTCTTGGCCTCTCCATGCAGTGGAATCGAAGGCGACAACGCTTGAGCTCTTTCATCGTTTTCCGGGCCTTGGAAGCTGTTAGGGTGGTAGTTGGGCGCCCCTCCTTGACTGTTGACTGTGCCATATCCATCCCTGTTGTAGTTGGAAACTTTGTAGGCACTATTCACGGGTAGTTGGGAGTAATTTGGGCCCAGCCGGTACTGATGAGTGTCTCTGTAGGCGAACATTCTGGCCTGCAACATTCGGTCCGGCGACACTTCGATGCCTAAAAAATTTCGCTGTTTTCATTCCGGGAGCATCAGCTACCACACTGGCCCAACCTGGAATCAGATGCGCCACATCCATAGCGATCTGCTCAATTTCCGCATAGTAGTTGCTGGGGTTTTTATTCAGCACGATTCGTCCCACCGGAATCAATGGATAGTCCGCATGTAGCCAGACTTTGGAAAGATCGAAGGGATCATAGGGACTTTTGGCGGCCTGCTCGGGAGTCATAATTTGAATGTAAAAATCCCAGGAGGGAAAATCGCCCCTTGCGATGGCATTGTAGAGATCCCGAGCGTGGTAATCCGGATCCTGCCCAGCTAGCTGCTGGGCTTCTTGGGATTTAATGTTTTTTATCCCTGCAAAACCCTCTGTGAGTGACAGTGCCATCTCTGGCTCAAATTTTTACCTTGATTGGTTACAAAATGGTACTTGACCCAATTGAACTTGCCCTCATTGTTCACGAAGCCATAAGTGTGGGAGCCATAGCCGTGCATGTGTCGGTAGGACCTTGGCACGCCTCTGTCTGAGAACGTTATCAGGGTTTGATGCGTGGTTTCCGTTCTCAGGGAGCAAAAGTCCCAAAACATGTCGTAGTCTGGGCGCAAGTTGGTCACCGGGTTCCTGAAACACTCAGAATCAATCCAAACATTCCCCGGTAAAAAAACTGACCTTTTCATAACGTGAATGAAACTGGAGAAGACAGCAGCATCCTTAACAAAGAACACCGGAGTGTTGTTGCCTACAATGTCCCAAATTCCGTCCTCAGTGTAGAACTTGATGGCAAACCCCCGGACATCGCGCACAGTATCTGGATACCCTCTCTCGCCAGCCACAGTGGAAAACCTACGTTCCAAAACTCCTCAAATCATCCGCACATTCAAAATAGAGAGTGATTGACGTAAATTTCACCTCATGGCAATCGGTGTTCTTTTTCCAATTTCCGCAAAGGGCTTCGCAGCAGTGTATTGAGTAATATCGTGAGTGACCTCGAAGTAACCAAATGCGCCCGCCCCCTTAGCATGCACAACTCGCTCCGGATTACGTTCTTTGGTAAAATGGCTCAGATCGTCCAGAAGCATCACATCTTGAAGCAGCGTAGGCCCATGATAGCCGACTGTTAAGCTGGCATCCTTGTATCCCACAGGGTTACCAGATTGGGTGGTTATGGACTTTTTTCCTTTCTAAAATTGACGATTTGTTAAGCCACGCCCCCAGGCGGAGTTAGATCTTAAACCTTTATAAGAGGGACCTTATCTAGCCACGCCTTCAAGTGGAGCTTTGGAATATGTGAAGGAGCAAAGAAACTTTGGCTTCTAAATACTTAATTGAAATATATTTTTCCACACACAACATCCTCCAAGAAATCAAGCACAGACAAACTCCCCCAAACTCCCCGGCCATACCCCCAGTAACGCTCCCCGAACTTAAAGCCCAAATCACCGCCCTCAAAACCCGCAAAAGTCCTGGTCCCGACCAAATTTCCAACAAAACCCTCAAACTCCCAGAAAACCTCCTTAACCAACTCCTCACCCTAATCAATGCCTCCTTCACCCTCAGAACATTCCCATCCCTATGGAAAACCGCCTCCATCATCCTAATCCCCAAACCCTCCAAAAACAAGACCTTTCCGCAAAATTGGAGGCCCATCAGCCTCCTATCCTCCCTCTCCAAAATCACCGAAAAACTCTTCCTAAGCCGCCTCCTTGACCTAATCTCCGAACACCAGCTAATTCCTCGAGAGCAGTTCGGTTTCATGCAAAAACATGATTCCGTACTGGAAGCTGGCAGGCTATATGAAGATGCCACGATCGCTGCCCAGGACAAGGGCTCCACTGGAGTCATTTGCCTGGACATCCAAAAAGCGTTCGACAAAGTATGGCACGAGGGGTTAATCT
>NW_026017110.1:47072093-47074257 GCF_020466585.1 Dendroctonus ponderosae | reverse complement strand
TACGCTGCCCCCATCCTTAGCCAAACCTCCAAATCTGCCATTACCAAGCTCCAAAGATTCCAAAACAAAATCCTCCGGCGAATGACGAGACCCCCTGGTATGTCCGCAACTCCCAGATACATGCAAACCTCGAAATGGAAACCATTGAGGACTTCATTTCGAGGCTTCACGACAAGTTCAAAGCCCGCGTCCTATTACATCCAAAAATCAAATCCCCCTTCGCCCAAAAAATCCCAAAACGTAACTACCGTACACCAACTAGCCTCATGGCAAACCCCCCTTGGAAAACCACCCACCGTAGCTGAACTGACCAACAAACCCCCAACAACAAACGCTTGACTTTCAACAGCCCCCCAACTCGCCCCCCGCGCAAATCGCTTCCTGGAGCCATAAAAGCCTAAAAAAACTTTCCCCCCTCTAGTTTCAAAAGCCACAAAACCGCCCAAAAAAACCACCACTAACACAACACACCTCCGCTGAAAAGCAAACCCCCCAACACCCTCACCCAGGTACCCTCGATTTACCAGCACAAAAGACGCAAGGCCTTAAATGGCTAAGTCTATAAAACATCCACGCACAGGAAAAATAGCGCATGAAAAAAAATATGATAAAAACTCATAAGCTTATGTAATAAAAAAGTAAATAATTATTGAACTTCTGAAATTGAGAATCCTGTGTTTTCAATTAATGTGACGACTATTTAAAAGTAATTAAAGCTTTCAGATTGGGCTGATGCTGCTTTAAAATACTAACATGAAAATTCTTGAAATCTTAAGTTACGCTTTCAGATTGAGCTGATGAAGTGGCTCCGACATTATCAAATAACAATTTTATGAGAAATAACAGAAAAATTGCTAATTAAAAAAATTTGCCCATAATGTCTAGCCACGCCTGAGGACGGAACTAATATTTACGAATGTAACGGTGCATTAATTTAATTTTAAAATTGATTTTAAAACCTAGATACAATTGACTCATTTAGTGGTAAAGGATATGTTTCCGACGCAAAATGCTATTCTGCCTTATCAGTAAAACCCGAAAAAATCGGTTAAAATTGACGGATTTTAACAGATTTTTTAGCGGACAAATTAATAAGATGCCAAATAAACTTGGGACAAAAATATAAAATTCTTACCTGATGTTCAGCTGCATAATGCAGCAGCTGATCAGCAGCAGGATCTCTAACAAACTGATTGAGAGGCATTTTAAATCCCAAACCGACTGAACAAAGCTGTGAAAAATTTGATTTAAATACCTAGGAAATATTGCTTAGTTGACCGCAACATAAGGACCCAGAAACACCCGCAAACTATTACCAAAATATGCGGTCGAAAAACCATCAAAACAGGTCAACGACATGTGAAACAACATAGTTAAACCGAAGATAGACAGACGTTTTACTTTTCCTATATCAAAGTCATATCCAGACGGCGTGGGAGATCAACTCTGGATAACTCAAGCAGGAGACCAGAAAGGTGCCGGGATAAATATCCCGGATAATCCTTTTCGGGTGAAGGGAATGCGCGTCCTTTTACCCTACTTATTCGTTCGTTCGTTTCGAAACACTCTTTGCCAACATATGGTAATAGGAGGGCATGTAGATGAACGCGTGTAACACACATGTGAATCGAAGTTGGAGTTTTCGGGCTTTGTCGGATAGATCTTTTGTCGGTCTGGCTAGAATTACAAGTTTTTGGGAATTTGGTTTCGGGTCAAATCACTTTAAAGCAAAAAGTTCCTAAAGTCGAAGTGAGTGAACATTTGGAAAACACACATGAAATCACCGTTACATTTTTAAATTTATTTTACATGAGCAAGGCGATTGGTTAAAATTTAGTTGAATATTGAAAAATACCGCGAAAATCAAAAATATGAAGCGCCTACAGGAAGAACTGTAAGGAAACTTTATTGCGGATAATTTTTTTTAAATGTATTTATCTTTTTTTCTAATTTCACAGGCAAATATTTTTATAAAATCCGACTGCTTTGGAACATATTTATTTTCAGCTAAGTATACAAACTTCTTACTGTTACTTAATCTATGGGTCCTTAGTGCTAACATCGCTAACATGACTAAATCTAAACTAACCTAAGTACCTAATCTAAACCTAAACCTAAACAGCCTCTCTTGCTTCCTATAACTAACTTAAAGTTAGCCCATGGT